>NW_027040516.1:1200000-1655000 GCF_037179485.1 Ochlerotatus camptorhynchus
TATCCTTTTAAGCAAATATTGCTGTTGAACTAGGTCTCGGGTGGATTTCTTGATAAGTCAGAAATTAGCTTCCCCCCTCATTCAGCCATATCGTTGACAACCATCAAGGAAGCAACTCGTTGTATCGCACTGAAATTATCTGTATCATTACTCCACTCGTTTGCCGGTTTTTGCATCAAGCCAGTCGAAATTTCGAAAAGGAATCAGCACTGTTAGAAGTGACGTTTGGCTTGGGAGCCCAACTGAAACATAGCTCACTTAAAGTTAACCCAACAAGCGAAGTCCGACTGTACCTGTGTCTGGGACGAAACTGGTGAAGACAGTTTTCGTTTTCTCTTGTTTTTGGATCTTGACGTACAACTACTTCTGTGTTTTCTATATGCGGGTGGCCCAAATGGCAGTTTAATATTTCAAATAAAAGCTTTGAATGGAAATGTTAAATTTTCCAGCTGCTGATAATTCAAACAACAGCTCCTCACTAACAAATGAACGGACAAGTGAATATTAAATATTTACGCTACAACAATTTTCGTTTTAAAAACTGCATACAGTAAGCCCTTCCCCCCCTCCCTCGCTCTCTAACAACGCTTATGAGATTGAGCAAATGTTTTTGAATAATTCATACTGAACATACCAAATCGATAAGATAAGAAACTCCGAAGTTATTTCAGTTTGAAACTATTGATATGAGTGAGGGGGACGGGGTATATTATTAAACCCCACCCCCCCTCTCCAACTACACATATAAGATAGAGCAATTGTTTTTGAATAATTCATCTGAACATAGGCCTACTAAATCGGTAAGATAAGAAACTCCGATATTATTTCAGTTTGGAATCTGACTCCCATCGGTACTACGGCAGTGTTGGCAGCAAAAGGGATTTTTAGTGTTTAATTCAAACCATAAATATTTGAATAGTTATAATTTTTTTTATATACATTCTAGAACCGTACTTCCTTTGGCAAAGTTGTTAGCCACTTCCTGGACTATATATTTGACATACTTAGTTGTACGGCTCATGCAAAATTGTAATCTCTAAGGATACAAATGCAAAAAAGTTGGTTTTCCCATACTAATTTCCATAAAATTTCAAACGCAATGCGGAAAGCCGAGTTACAACCAATCGTCTCCAAATTTTGCACAGTTGTTTGGAATTCCAAATGTAACCAAAAAAGGGTTGTTCTCGATTGGTGAGGTAAAGTTTGCGTTTTTCCATACAACGATGACCCATTCTAGTAAGCATTAAAGAGGGATGGGGTGCTTGTAATTTTCTAACGATATCTTTACTAGGAAGGGAAATATCTTATGTAAGAATGAAGAAATCAAATGTAGAATGTTGTAGGATATTAATAAGGGTGGAGGAGCAATTGGTTTGATTTTATAAAGTTTTACATTGGGAGAGGGCGAGTTGAAAAATCCCGAAAAACTGTTAATGTTATTGTATGACTCTTGAATTTGATGCTTGTCATCTTTTTTTCTGAAATAATCTTGAACTGTGGTAAAGCAAGTAAATATTGTATTGTGTTTACCCTAGAGATATATAATCACTTGTTGAACAGTTCAACGTTTGATTACTCAGCAATAACACCTCTAACCACAATTCCAATATTTAGAGGGGCTTGCTTTATGTCGTTGAGCAACTTCCGGCAACCACATGAGCTGCTGACAACCATCCGCCAGCGTGACGAATTCTGCCTCCGTCGAGGACAGGGCGACACACGACTGCTTTCGTGTTCCCCAGTCGACGAGACCACCGCCGAACTTCAGGAGGAACCCGGAATGTGATTTCCTATCACCTTCGTCACCAGATCCGGAACCCAGGTGCAAACGATGATTCTTCGTGGCCTTGAGGTAGCGGAGAACCCTCTTTGCTTCGGTCCAATCTCGGTTTTCTTCCAAGCAGGGATACGGCCACGCAGATATCCGGGCGTGTCTTCACCACGACATAGAGCAAACTTCCTACCAAACTGTGGAACGAAGCGTTTGTAGGTAGTTCGGTCTCCTCCTTTTGCTTGAGGTACGCTGGTAGAACGCACGTATCCACTTACTGCTGTACTCGCCGCCCTGATCGGCTTTTGACCAAAACAATGTCTTGGTGTAGGCAACGTACTCCTCGATTTTTGTGGCGACTTCGGACTTCTCTTTCAATAGGTAGAGGACGCAAAATTGGCTGTGGTCGTCGATCATGGTCATAAAGTACCTGTAACCGCCGACCGATGGCATCTCAACCGAGCCGAAGACGTCCGTGTGCACCAGGTCCCTAGGTGCTTTCGATCTGGAATGAGATTCACTTGGAAAAGGGGTGCGTGGCGTCTTAACCTGCAAGCAGCATTCATACTTTTCTTCGATGCTGCACCGGCGGAGGTCGATTGCTTGCGGATCCCGGTAGCCAAACCGGCGATGCCAAACATGCTGGCAGTCCTTGTTATGGTGGCCGCTTGTCACCATTACGACGTCTTCCGGTTGCTTTATTTGGTATAGCCCCTGCTTCAAACGCGTCACGGCGATGGTGGCGTCTCTACGAAAAATCCGGCAGCTGGTCGCGTCGAAGACAACTGTAGCTTGCTTTTGAGTTTTGAACGAGAGCCGGGACGGAAAGCAGGTTCATCGAGAGGGTGGGGGCGTAGAACGCAAAGCTGATGTCCATTTCACGACGATGCCCATGCTCGTCGGCGCACTCGACGACGCAGCAACCTTCACCGCGCATTCCGTAGATACCCATATTGCCTGGGTTTAGATGCATATTCCCTATCCAGAGGCCGCCATATTGGATTTTGGTCCTCCATCTTGGATTCCAAAATGGCGGCGGATGTCAATTTTCCACTTCCACTCATCGAGCCCATTCCGTAGATACCCATATTGCATGGGTTTAGATGAATATTCCCTGTCCGGGGCGGCCATATTGGATTTTGCTTCGCCATCTTGAATTCGAAAATGGCGGTGGATGTAGTATTTTTACTTTGACTGTTATTCAAATCTATTGATTTTCCGTTTGGTTTCTGTGACCGCAAAATCAGTTAAGGTTAAAATCAGCCTTGATTTTTTGCTGTGTAATTTTGCTACTCACAAGATCAGCTAAGATAAAATCCACCGTGATTTTCTGTTTGTGCTTTTGCTGATCTCAAGATCAGCAGTGATTTTCGACCGCGCCTGATTTTGGATTTTCTTGATTTTTTCCATTACTGGTGACAACTATGGAATGTTCTTTATTTAGTTTTAGATTCGTAGCAGAGTGATAGTGATAGGATTACTGGGATAAATGAAATAAAATATAAATGTTGCATTCAAAGAATTTGTGTGGTTCAAATTGACAACGGTGCCACACGGTTGTGTAGCCCGTCAAAAACTTCCAAACTTCTGTCCACCAACCATTAGGTATTGATCCATTGAACAACTTCACCCAAGACAGCAACATTCTAGATGGCAAGGATTTCAAATTATAACGTAAACTAGGGAATCACAAATTCAAGCACACTAGCGCCGCGTAGTGAGAAAATTCTGAACTTATGTCCACTAAACATCTATTAAACAACTTTTCCTAAGACAGCAACTTCCTAGATGGCAAGGGTTTCAAGATATGGCATAAACAAGGAAATCACTAATACATGCACACTAGACTGATGCAAAATTTGACTTTTTCGCTCCACAGTGCTTAAATGGTTTCAAATTGGGTCCTCATTAGCCTCCCAAAGTTACAACTCATTTGGTTAGAAACAGATTTCGCACTTGTGCCATTTGAAGTTTACATGTAAATTACTATGGGAAATCTCAACTTTCTGTTCATTGCCTTCTAGTCTTTTTTCCATATTGAGCTACGAAACAGTTTGATAGCCATTCTTATAAAAAAAATTCTCAGCTACAACTTTGCTGAAGATCGTTTCTATGTAAAACGAGACAGGAGAAAATTATTAATTATTTAAGAGATTGGTAAACTTATGACATGATCAAGCAGCTGCTCTGTAGGCAACACTGTATTTTGCAGTGTGACATAGTAGCCATGATTTTTGTGTCCTATCAACGCCCGAGAAACACCAATGTTGCCTGCTGAGCAGTTGATTGAGCATATCATAAGGCTTCAGCGCATTAAACCATTGATAACTTTCGATCCTTGCATTTAATCAAAAAGTAGTCTTGGGCAAAGTTGTAGCTGGGAAAATTTCCTATAAGTACAGTTGAAAGTTTTTGAAGATGAATAATTAGATAGACATGAACAAAAATATTGGTTTTACCATAGTAATTCCCATACAAACTTCAAATGGTTTGTGCCATCTCAGTTTCTCACCAAATGGGTTCAAATTTTGAGAGGCTAGTCAGGATCCGATTTGGAATCGTTTAAGTATTGTGGAGCGAAAATTTCAAATTTTGCATCACTCTAATGCACATTAGCGCCGTGTAGTGAGAACGTCCGCGAGATATTCCATGTTGGTCTCTATTAGATCAAATCCCAGAGGGTTTTTGATCTAATTTCCGTCCTACTAAACACAACCCTCACTTTACCCCTCTTTTTTGAACGGGTTTGAATAAAAAATGGCATATTTCTGTCAAAGATTACTTCTAAATTTATTCACCTTTTCATACGTACCGTTGGATTTGATAAACAGTCACAATTGTTGAGATCTTGTTTAAAATCTAATACTGTTTCTTGATTCTAAATTCGTTACCAGAGATGTTTATGCCTCAGAAAAGTGGTGTCAGCTGGTGATTGACTCCGAATAGTCACCAGATGGTCCACCGGAACATCCGGAACATCCGCAAAATATGTTGCTTCGTAATTTTCATCAAAGTAGACTATGATTTTTATCGTAAACTATATTAAATTGCTACATTTAATGGTGAATTTTAATATATTAGCTGGTAATTGGATCTAAGTGGTCATCATATGGCCGCCGAAAGATCCGGAGCATGCGTCAAATTTGTTTTTGTACAAATTTTATCAAGTTAAGTCTTAATTTGTGCAACGAATAGGATCGGATTTTGCAATGGAACGGTTCAGCAGAAGTCGAGAAAAATTCCAACCCGAAGGATGAAGTGAATTCACCGCCTTCAGCTTAGTTAAACCGTAACTCAAGTGACTAGGATATCTACCTAGCAAACAATGTTAGATACAGATTCAAGCATAACCATCATAAGCCAATTTTTTTTCGTGTTATGTGTTCCCCTATCGTTATATCAAATGAAACGTGCACTAACGACAGTAATTGATAATTCTTCCGGTAGGGGCTACCAGGGTTAAATGGGATGAATTTCCTGCTCTCGTAAACAGTTATTGCCTCCGTTTTCCCAGTAACCCCTGCATGTATCAATAGAAATATAATTACCCTCTTTAATTAACTTAGCTTCATTCGATTGACCACTTGATTATGCAAATTACACGCAAACTGATGTCCACAAAAAGAACACACGCAGTAGTCTTAAAGCGGTGTTTCCAGTTCACTGTAAACAACGAGGTCAACATGTTGATGTTTGAATTGTTCTTCCTATTTCTGGCTGTTCCCCTCTCAATGGTAATGTCCAACTTAAACCGAATTCACACTTTAACCCTGTCCCAACTCACAGGCCAAGGACATCACGCTCCAGTCCTTCGATATAGATCCTTCCGGTGATCCGACATTCGTTGACATGGGTACGATGAGGATAAGGAAGAAATCCCGCAATCTGTTGGTCGTCTCCGGATCGTGGGAGCTGTTTCGGAACATCGGTTCCGATGTACTCTTCAGCTGGACCCTGCTGATCAAGAGCCCTCTGACGGGAGATTATCGCAAAAGGATGGGGCAACAACAGGTTTTCTGCGATTTCGTCAACATGGACACGATGATAATGCCAGCCATAAGGAAAGCTTCCAATCTCCCAGAAGCCGGCGATTGTCCCTTTCCGAAGGGGAAGTACACAATTGACAACTATGAAGCCAGGATTCCGGAAGCGCTACCGATGGGGCGAGGTGATTACTTGTTGCGAGTTGCTTACATCAGCGAAGGTCGACAACTGTTGGGAGTCGAGTGGAAGTTTACCGTCGAATGAAGTTCAAATTGCAATTGCAACTGATTTGTGATCAAAGATAAGAGCAATAAATGAGGGAATTGAGAAACAGAGCGTTCGGATTTCGGGTGCAATTATGAATGCACTGAACCGGATTGGTGTTCTCGTTTTGGAAGTCGCATGCCAGCTGCCAATCATTCCGTCGTTAGCAGTAATGAGACTTGCAAGCAGAGTACTAACCTTGTTGGTTTTAATTGCTCCAGTGGCAGGTCAAAATTGGACTAAATATCTGGTAAATTTTCAATCTTTCTTGTTCAGAAGCTCCTCACTGAATCACAATTTTCAGCGAAATTCGATCGAAAGCCATGGCTACCCGGTGGAACTGCACACGGTGGTCACCAAAGATGGATACATTCTGACCATGTCTCGCATTCCATCGCCCCGGAAAACACCCATCCTCATGGTGCATCAGCTGTTCGGCTGTTCCGTAGATTACACCGTGCTAGGTCCGGAGAAATCCCTAGCCTTTCTTGCGCACGACAGTGGATATGACGTATGGATGGGTAATGTCCGGGGGAACATGTTCTCACGAGCCCACATGACCCTCGACACAAAGCAAAGCACCTACTGGAAGTACAGCTATCACGAAATCGGGATCTACGATCTGCCGGCCATGATCGACCACATTCTGTTTGTAACCGGAAAACAGAAGCTTCATTACGTTGGCCATTCGCAAGGTTCGGTGGTGTTCCTGGTGATGGCTTCGATGCTTCCGGTATACAATCTCAAAGTGACCAGCGTTCATCTTTCGGCACCGGTTGCCTTCGTATCCAATACGGCTATACCCATTCGAGGATTCAGCGAACAGGTTACGACTTCAGTGCTGTTGATGGAAGCTTTTGGCATCTACGATGTCGGTGGACGTGTCGACAACCTTGTGATTGAATACCTCCGACAAGCTATCAGCTCCAACATAGTTCCCGAAGATATCGTAATATCGATTTTTTTCTACTTCATGGGTGAAGACAGAGAAAGCTTCAACATTTCCTACATGGCATCCATCACGGAATCCTTTCCAGCGGGAGGATCCATCAGACAGTTTACCCATTTCATCCAAGCATTTCATTCGGGACGATTTGCGCAATACGATTACGGGAGAGCTGAAAATCTGAAGCGTTATGGATCGTCCACCCCCCCTTCCTACGCTCTGGACCGGATAACAGCTCCCGTAGCACTGTACTTCGGTGCAAACGATCTGTTTTTGACGCTGAAAGATGCAAATCGCTTGGCTGATAGTCTTCCGAATGTGGTGCTGAAGCATTTGCATCCGAATGCCAAGTGGAATCACATTGACTTTATCTACAGCATTTACGCCCACCGGGTGTACCGTCGGGTGCTGGATTTGATTCACTACTTCGAGCATCGCTAAGGTGCTAACGAGGAAGGTCGCTATGTCAACCGGGTCCCGGTGGGTGGAAAACACACCTCCGACGACATTGATGATGACGACGACGGTTATTAGTAGTAATAAAGAGAAATCCATTTGTAATGCAAATCTATTACCGGTGTGTGTCTGCCCACGTATGACTTTTCATTCTTTGACGTTGGGGTGAACTAGGCCGATTGGAGAGGTTCTTGATGAATGGGAGTTTCAGTGGGATCTTTTTAATCGTAATGGTTTTTTGCATGCTTATTCCGAATACAAATTTAAAGTAAGTCAGTCAAAAGCTTCTGTTGGGATCGCGTAATTGAGACTTCAAAAATGATAATTTAAACCAGTGCACAGTGGGGGCTAAATCCCACTTAATTAGACGGCGCACGGTAAGTGCCCTGCGAAATAGCCTATCTTATGTGAAAAATAAATGAGGGATACAATTGGTGATCGTCCCGTTTAAGGTTAACTTTGAGAAATGATCCGTTTTGCCCGATTTACCCCTAATGTTGGAAGAAAAATCATCATCATTATTATAATCCAGAGACTGAATTTGCTGCGCTTAAATGGAGCCAATGTGAACTTAGACATTGTAAAAAGAGCTAAGGAGTTGAATGGAGCTAGTTTTATTTTGATCAGACGTCAATAAGTGGCCAATTTTACCCGATGTACCCTTGGCCTATAAAAACAAGATCAAATACACGGAAAGCAGAATTTGACGGACAAAATATTAAACTTTATGCACTTAACTATTGTACAATTATCCAAAGAATCAAATGGTGCAAAGTTTGCCATGTGGCGACCCCTGTAAAACCCCATTTCTCCCTATACTCCTCTCATGCATAATCAAACACATGGCTTCATTAATATGACACGCACTTGCACTGTACTTATGTAAAAATGTCCAGAGGATCGAATGGTGATGGTCCCTTCTTGGTCAGACTTCAGGAAATGGTCTATTTTTCCTGATCCCCCTCTCAAATTAAAAAAAAACCTATATAAATCAAGTGGAAATTTGAAATGGTATAAACCTATATGCACTTAACTATTATAGAATTATCCAAGTAGACGGTGCAAACACTGAAAATAAATAGCCAGTAGGTCTGACAAGAAATCTATGTTCATTGTCATAAACAGTAAAAATAACGTCAACCATTAGTAATGGCAGAATTTATTGTTAGTAATTCAACGGTAATGCATTTGACTGAAAGTTACAGTTTTCATGGTTGTGCCAACTACGCACAGTGGCACATCAGTCAAATTGCCATGGTATATCTGTCGCATTGAATTTGTCATGGCATATCTGGGATGAACAACACAACAAACATAATTTAAATTGCGCAGTCAATTGTACTATGTATATTACAATACGCATGATATAAATGACAGCATAATACAATTTACAGTTTGTAACAAATATCACGAAGTGGGACCAATTACTATAAAACTGTAACTACAATTATTGTTATGCGAAGCTAGTTATATTTTTACTTAAATAATGTAGGTGCATCGCGTTAAATTTAACATCTCATATGTTCGGTACTACTATCATACCGTTTTAGTGAAGGAAAGAATAACTTCCAAACTCCAACAAGAATGCTGGCAACCATGCGCATCGAAAAAAAAATCTTGTTGTCCCACAGAAATGTATTGCTGAGAAGAGTTTATACTTCACTTTGCGGTTATTGAAAATAATTTCTTTAGATAAAATTGCTATGTGCGGGGAAACATTGCAGCATGCTATACTTTACCAAGAGCAGAATGTGTCCCGTTGCCTCAACTTGAGCAGTACAGTCGACCTTTTTTCTCTCGCTCTCTTTGTTCGTTCGATTGCGTTGTTCCGTTTTTCCTCGCGTTGAATAGAGACGCACTCGCTGACCCAGCCATTGGTAAAAAAACGGCGTGGTGGCGCGAGTGCCGGCAATCCCGGGAAACGGTCTAGGCCTTAAGACAACAGTGACAGTGCGACAGCTGTGAAGAAGCTGCTGGACAAAAATCGGTTCTCCGTTCTGAAGGACGGTGCAGAGCCGGTGACGGAAACAACAGGACCGCCGAAGAAGGACAGAATGCCGTCCTCCTACGTAAAGGGCTTCCCTCTCGGACTGCGGGAAAAATAAACCTCTATATCCCGCAGGGTATCCGGTGCACTATCTCCAGCTGTGCACGGAAGGATACAAACTGATGGCTCCGGCGTTGAAATATTACAAGGCGGAACAGACCATACTGCACCAAGCACAGGTGGAGTACTTCTCCCATGACATCTAGGCTGTTAAGCCGTTCAAGGTGGTCCTGCGAGGATTATGCGAGGATTCTTCGAAGAGCTGGTGGCTAATGGACTGAAGCCGGCCCAAATTCGCAAGATGGCCCGCCACAACAAGGTCGTCAAGTACCGCGACCAGCTATACTTGGTTCACCTTGAGAAGAACTCAACAACTTTGTTGGACTCCAGGGCATCCACGTCCTGTTTAACATAGTGGTGAAGTGGCAGCGGTGGTCAGTCGTGGAGTCACCCAATGCTCAAACTACCTGCTGTTCGGGCATGGAACGAAGAATTGCCATATCAGCCGCTGCATCAAGTGTGGCAAACAACACAAAACCTACGCCTGCGACAGACTCGATAAAACCGATCCCATTTGCGCCAACTGCGATGCTGCTCTTAAAGCTACGATCAAGACCTGCCCGAAGCGCGCCGAGTACATCGATATCCGGAAGAAAGCATCGACAAGAAACCAGCCCGGCCACAAGAAGGTGTCAGAAATGAATGATCAGAACTTTCCACCGGTTCCACGACGACCGATTCCAGTGCTGCCACCGCCGTCACTCAATCAACGATTGGCTGCTGCTCATACCGCTGCTACTGCTGCTCAAGGTCAAACTACCGGAGCCCCTGCAAATTCAGGTTAACAGACGACTGCTGCTCCACAGCCTCATGGGCTAAACTGGCGTCAAGATGGACCCTTCCTACCGCAGCCCGAAATCAACGATGGTTCTTGGTTCACCGCAGCGGAACTAATGATAATCTTCCTCGAGATGCTCGACATTGCCAACACCATCAAGAACAAATCCGACCAGCTCCAAGCTGTGACTACCTTAATGCTCAGTTATGGACCGTGAGCTCATCAAAATCGCAAACTGGAACGCTTGCTCACTCAAGAGCAAAATTATCGAGTTCGGTGACTTCCTCAACGAACATAGCATCGACTTCGCTACCAGGAAAAACATCTGCTGCCGGCTGCTACCCAGTTTTCAGCTGAAAATGATTGAAGCATTTTGAGTGGAAGTATCCACACCCGTCGGCCCCGTCCCCATCATTGCAGCTTATTGCCCGAAACAAGCCAACGCCAGGGATATTATCAAGATAACACGACGCCGTGGAAAGTTCATCATCGCTGGTGACCTGAACGCCAAGCATCAAGCTTGGGGCAACCAAAGGCGGAATCAGAACGGCATCATCCTAAACGACGACCTGCAAGAGACCCAGTGCACCATCCTGGTGCCGAACGCTCCCACCCGGTTGAGCCGGTTCAGCGTGCACTCCATCATCGACATCTTCGTCAGCAACATGGAGAACATCTCCCAGCCGGTCGCCCACCAAGAGTTAAGCTCGGACCAATTTCTGGTGGGGGCCGCGGTGGGCTCCTCCGTTAATCGATTTCATGTTTCCCGTTGGAATTACCATCGGGTAATTTGGGATCGGTGCCAACAAGTCGTCGACGAAACCATCAATTTTGGCGCCCTACTGGAGACGACAGATGACATCGATAGATCTCTGTGCGCCGTCGAGGAGGTGGTATCTCGAGCCCGTGAACAAAACGTGTCAGCTTCCAGGCGGGTGAATTATTCTCTGAACCTTGATCAGAATACTAAAAGCCTAATCAGACTCTGTAACGCCATGCGTAAGCAGTACCAGAGAACTGGACTGCCTTCCTTGAAGATCCATTCCAACCGTCTAACCAAACTTATCAAAGCCCAAATGGTATAACTCAGAAATGAGAATTTTGTCAATAACATCTGTTCCCTCCCAGATTGTGCAAAATCTTTTTGGAAACTAACTAAGTCCTCAAAACTAAACCGAGGCCTGTTCAACCGCTGGTTCAACTGAATTGTCCCGACGGTTCAGTGGTTCACCTGAAAAGAGAAGGCTGCCACGATAGGTCAACATTTCGTCAGCTCCCTCATGAAGCTGAGGTTGCTGAAAATGTAACCAATATTCACCAGGTCACGTTTAAGTATGCAAATGTCTTCTACTGATTACTCTGGATTCATCACTCTAATTATATTTGTCTCAGTATTCCCATTCAGCAAATATTTGAAAAAAAGAATATTAAAATCTCTTTGAAAAACCCCTCTCTTAAGAAAAAAAAAATCAATCAGATAATTTAGAAAGAATATCGGCTCCGCAAAGCTACGGCAAATGAGCCTGGAAAAATAAACGCATTAAAAAAATAATGGTTGTGTGTTTTAATTTGCAAGTTTATTTAGCACAATTAATCATTTTGTACGACCATTATCCACAGAGATGGCGCTGTTCCGCTGGTAGGAAGTGATAAAAATCCCCATATAAAAATTGAGAGAAGTGGGAATACTTCGGTGCATATTCAGATAAAAAAAGTGAACGACAACCTAAAGAAATGAATCAGTCCCCAGAGAGCCAAAAAAATTCAAATTTGAGAGAGAAATTCTCTCTCACGACCTCAATTTCTTAAAATGCCATGTATTTTGTTGACACTCGATTTGTGATTTCCCTTTCACTGATTACAAAATAGAGTAACTGAAACTACAAAACATGTATGGTACCTCTATATATGCATTTGCTTTAACATTTGAAGTCCCTCCTTTTTTACATATTCTGCGCAAAAGATACTTTATGCCCCGCCCCATACATATTATTCGGTGGGAAATTCTGTGAGGAGTGAGCTATTTTGTGTGCAGAATGTGTAAAAAAGGAGGGACTTCGAAGAATAATCTAAATGCATATCTAGAGGTACCAGACATGTTTTGCACTGCAGTGTCTTCTGTGAACAATTATAGGAAAACAGATTGTGTCTAGTTTCCGATAGATGTCACCGCAAACAACAGCTGTGACATCTGATGGAACATGAATGCAGAAGCTTGACAAAATGATCAATTGCTCGCTTTACGCCGTGAAGTATGCAAAGTTGATCTATGATGCATGCTGGTTTCCTGTATACTCGGGCATTTTTCTTGATATTGATTTAAAATACAGAAGAATTGATTTATTTCCTCAATTTATTCCATTTCCTTCTATTGATATGTCAATTTCCTCACCCTTTTTAGTTATTTTTCTGACTGTTTCTGGACTTTTCGTTAGGAATATTTCCGCATATGAAACACTTGTCTTTAATCCTCTGTTATAAAATATATTCCCCATGCCCACTTCAATGCCCATCCCATCTCCGTTGAACATTTGTTATGGATAACACCTTTAACCGAACGCTTGATCGCAGTGGGATACCTCTGCACATCCCAATGTAACCAATAAGTCCGCTAATTTGGATTTATTTTGTAATATAAAGCTAACATACGACTGATACAGGACTTTGGCGCATTATTAGTCGGATTGTTACTAAGTAGACTTGCTGGTTACTTGGGATTGCTCCCTCACTTTCTTTCCATCAGCATAATCGAAAATTAGAAAGTTTGGTCCATGTTCAATATTTAATCAGAATTTGCTACTTCAAGCAATCAAAAATTCGCACATGATGAGGAACTCAAACTACAAGTATTCAGAAATATATCTTTAACTTTTTGCCATTCTTGCATTTACACAACTCATTTTCAGAGGTTTAATTTTTGTAAACACCACCCAGAAACTCACTAATCCACTTGGAGTAATAATTTTGTAACAAACAACAATGTAAAGCTCTACTTAACGATGTAAATGAATGTTTACAGTCCCTCTGGATCCTACTTCAACACAGGGACGGCCCAAAATCATCAAAATTCAGTTCGCCAAGCAGAATCTCTCGAACACTAGCGAAAAAATTCATAGGATTTTGACAGTTCTTACAGTAATGCATCTGTAATTTGTAAATAACATCCAAAGTCCTTTTTTTACATATTCTGCAAAAAAAAAACTACTTTCTAAGCCCCGCCCCTGACAGGATTTTTTGCCGATTTTTATGAATGGAGCTTGACAGAAAGTATCTTTTGTGCAGAATATGTGATGGACTTCAGATGTTAATATAATTGCTTATAAAGAGGTATCAGCCATGTTTTGCACTATTTTGTAGCTGTCAAAGGTACAGCATACAGCAAATTTTCACTCAACTTGAATTTTTGGCCCCTTTGGGTGGGTGAAAAAATTAACGTCAATTCTTTTTAGGTTGTCGTTATAGGAGGATGAGGGGGGTTGTTTTACAACAATAACAATTAACATTTATTTGAACGGGACCGAAAACAGTCTCAATAACTCCTTCTGTAAAATATGTGTGGTCCTGAAAAGGACCAATTGTTCGATCTCCACAAATTCCTCATCCTTTCCACCCCATCATTGGTTGTTATCAAGGTGAACACGCTGACTGCACAGATAAAAATTCTGAATTTTAATTGTGATGTAAACATTCATTCACGTAAACTTAAATTTAATTTCACACAACCGAGCAACTTGTAAACAATGTTGTTTACAAAGATGGGCTTTTGTATACAATATTTGCTACATTGCATGAATTGTGCTAGAACTTTACATGATATATAATGTAAACTTAAATGATATAGGGGGAGAGGTAGCTCATCGATTCTTCCGGTTCGCCTCCTAGCATCGTGCTATAAGGTACCAGGCGATAACCAGGGTAGTTGATCGATAGCTCGATGACGTCATTTCGTTGGCGTCTGCAATGGGAAATTCTCATAGCAGGCGTTGACGATGGGACGTTGTCGAGTTGTTGAATAGCAACTATCGTGGTAACTCACCGATTACCTGTCGATCTGCCAAATTTGGAAAGACGTCTGCATTGAATTGTCTCATATAATAATATTCCGTCCACTATATCACAAGAAATTGCGAGTAGCTGAGTGGAATGGAGATAAGTTAAGCATTGGGTACAGGACCAAGTCTTCCCTGGGTGGTGCCAAAAGATGAGCGCAATAGAATCATCAAGTTGCCATAAGGCACGGAATGAGTCTATTGCATGGCTGGGTAGTCAAAGTCTTCCATTCGTTAGTCATTTCAGGTGGATTAGAACAGGTTTAGGTTTAGGGTGGGCGTTGGCCAGATTTGGATTTTTCAGATGTAATCCTGGATAGGACCCTGTCATTGAACGTCGCGTGAAAGTGGAACTTAATGAAGGCCTAAGTACTTTTTCGTAGTTTTTAGTTTTCGGATTTTAAAGATCGTCGGTTACAGTGGCCTGCTTACTGAGCAGAAAAACGCGGTCCCAGGTCCTTACATATCAAAGAGATTTATAGTAAAATCGCTTGTGTATCGTGTATTTTGCGAAACTCGTTGTTGTCGTTGGTTCCGGGTTTGAATCGATACACAAATTTGAGCAACGGTATTATGTGATATGAGGGGCTCGGTGGCCTTAGAGCAACCGTTTTTGCTTACTGAGCAGAATATCATGAGTCTAATCTCAGGCCCATCCACATTCAAGATTCGGCAATCGTTTTATTTGTTAATATGACTACATGGTAATAACAGCAACTCGGTGATTAAAAAGGTGCTCGTCTGCCTAGTGGCAAACGTTTTTGCTTACTGAGCAGAAGACCGTGGGTTTAGTCCCAAGCTCCTTCGCGTTATATGATCGTTAGGACATCAATTCAGCTTATCGTTTACCAAAACGAACCCTGCTGCAAACCCAACCCTCTTATCCAACATCCCAGTGATTCCTCGTGGAAGTGCAGAGGTGTTCTCGGCTTCCATCAAAGCGAGTGTCATGTCAACACAATCCTTCCCATTCCTTTCTTGACCTGTGTTCGGGCGCGGCCGGCGCTGGTATTGCCTAATTTAAGATCACCAGTTTTTACACATTGAGGATGATTGCTAGTCCCAAGCATCGTCTATTGGTTCTCTGTGTAATTACAGCTGATCTGGCAGTAACAGAGTAGCAACCGTGGGCGGTCAATCAAGCTCAAGCTCAAGCTATATAATGTAAACTTAAATGATATATGATGCTCCATTTGTGTGCACTGTTTACACTACTTTTCGAACTGTGTGCTGCTATTTTACCACACCGTCCGTCCGATGCGAAGATGAACGGATTAACAACAGCACCGCTCTAGCCTGACTGCCGCAATGTTCAGCAGTGGCAGAGGGAAAAATTTCACCTATTCCTGATTTGCTCCTGCCTCTGAACGACAGCAGAGCTCATATATAGTTTTACAAGTTCCAGCAGGATGATGCGCAATGGCACTTGATTATAACGACTTGGTTTTGGGGAGAACGTTTATTTCACTGAAACAGTGATAAAGTTATCACTTTTAATTTATAAATTTTTCAACGATTTTTTTGACAAAATTGTGAAAGCATTTATTGCTGCAAATTGTGAGAGCTATTTCCTATCGATTGATGTATTAGGATTTTAATTTCATCTATAAATTACAAAGCTATAAGCGTTCAAAACCTTACACCTTTTCGTGACGGTCGCAATTTTAGATTTTCGATTTACCCCCAGTACCTTCCCGTCGGACGTAGTCTACGTCAAAACAGTAAAACTCCAGGACAAATCTCCTCAATGAATTAAAATTTAATTTATTGCCAAAAACCATGATCCTGACCCACTTAGTAATGGAACAAACTCTTTTGCTTATTACAGTGCTCCTAGTGGACGTATTCGAAAGCTGTTGACGTTTATTTGTTGACAGCAACAATAACAATAAACGTGTATTTTTTTCAGTTCATAAAACGCTCTTCTTTTGGAGACAGTCACCATTCAGCGTAGAAAAAAAAATCATGCACAGTTACTTGGAAAATCCAACGTGGTCCGCGTCCATGCTGACTAAAGTGTTGAATTTTCCTAGAACACCATATGGTGCTTTCTTAAAACGTGCAAGGAAATCTTGACGACAAATCGGAAACCTCAAAGTAAAAGCTGGAGTGGAACTGCCAACCGTCAGCTCCATAGAAAGGTTGTGAGTTCCATCAGAAGCAACCCAGGTATGTCCGATCGTGATTTTAGTCAAAAGTATGATGACGCCCGTAGTACAGTGCAGTGAATTCGTTACCGCGAAGGCTTACAGGCATACCGTGCCAGTAAGCATCCAAATCGAATACCGTAAGTAGATCCCGTGCTTGAAAGCAGTATGACAACCTGCGAACCAAGTCCGGTGGGTGCATACTTATGGATGATGAAACCAATGTAAAGGCCGACTTCGGACAGCTTCCAGGGCCAACATTTAAAAAGCGAAGGCTCGAGGCGGTGCCCCTGGCAGATTAATATTTGTTTTTACGGATAAATTCGCACGTAAATATATGATTTGGCACGGAATTGGCAGCTGCGGCTAGAAGACAAAGGTTTTCGTCACTGAGAAAATGATGAACTCGGAGGTTTACAAAAGAGAATGTCTCCAGAAGCGAACTTTGCCCTTAATCCAGTCACATGATGGTCTGGTGACATTTTGGCCGAAGCTTGCGAGTTGTCACTACAGCCGGGAAGTACTAACAATGGTACAATGACAACGGAGTCCAGTTATGAAGAGGAAACTGAAGTTAAAAGGTACAGTCATCAAAACGACAGCTCAGATGAAAAATTGATGAGTGAAATTACCAAAACAGTGGACGAGACCGTTGTGCGCTGCATGATGGGTCGTATTGAAGGAAAAGTTCGAGAAGTCCTTCGAAACCGCGACGAATAATTAGTTTCGTATTTTTTTTTCTTAGAATATAAGGAATAGTATGCACTTGAGTGAAAACCGTGTTCAAATCCGTTAATTCAAATCCGAAACAGATCCAAATGATTTTTTTCCATTACTAAGTGGGCCATGCTTTACTTTTTATACTAAATTGTCAATAGCGACCAAAAATATCCATTAGTACCGTCCCAATGAAGCGTTCATCTAGATAAAATTGATAAATAGCAGGTTTTTAACGATGGGCCCCATCTTGGATCCATAGGCCAACATTAGAGCCATATTTGCCAAAGCGCATTCGCAGCAAAAATATCGTAAAATATAAAATTCTGAATGAGCATTCTTTGAATTCTGCGCTTTGTCGTTGGCGGAGTCACCTGTTGTTCTAACTTCTTTTAGTGCCATGAAAAGAGGGTCTTCTGTCTTTCTTCCAACAAGCTCATCCGCAGACTGGGAAGTCCCTAATATAACGAGATGCCTACTATTTATTACCGTCAATGCAAATCTCATGTGCACTGCATCGATGGAACAACTCATTCTTACTCTTACATAGCTTGTGCAAGAGACAAACCCTATTCCGGCGACGACGTCGTCATTTCCAACAGCGAAATGTCAAGGTTGAGTCACCCTGCAGCTCTAAGCATAGAATGGGAGCACCTGCGAGTGCTTCTTCGTTATAACTACCCTTCAAAAATGGAAACCACTGTACAGATGATTTGTGGGATCGGAGCTTCTTAGTTGGAGGTGGGTTGGGCCGCCCCCGAAAAGGGCATAAAACCGCAACCACCGTTCGCTCGTTGCGCGTATGCGCGATTTGACATTTTCCCTCTCAGAACAAAAATGTACCGCTAGCAACAAAGTTATGTTCAATGACTTTTTCTTGCCATCCGTTTGTTTGAAGTGAAACTGAGAGCACTCCGCGGGAAAGACCTCAACAGTGAACTAGAAAACCGACACCTCTCTCGCTGCCATGGTTGTCGGATGGAGATCTTGATGCCACTTGATCTTCAACCAGCCGGCGGCAATGTGCAGACTCCACCCGACCCGGAGTCACAATGGCCATCAGCAGAAACTGGGTCTAACTGCGGCCAGTGGGCATTGTGTGAGAGGGGTTGATCTTGGCTCCGTTGGTGACTACAAGGCTACCCCGCCCCAGTCTGAGGACGCATTGTAGAGCAGCGCGGGGGGAAAAAAGTGATCTCCAAGTTGCTCTCATCACTCGACGGTGACCGCCAAATGTGGCATGGATAATTGTTCCGATTTTCTTCGCTCGGTTTAGCAAAGACAGAGAGCGCTCTTGGGGAGGAGGAGAAGACGGAGCTAATTTTGTGGAGCTGCCTGCGTGCGAAATGGTTCTTGAGGAAGGAAAATAGATGCAGGAAAATTGCACCGTTTGGAGGTGTTAATTGAGGCTAGAGGTTAGGTATCGGTTTTTTTTTTGTGTGAATACAGCGTTTCTTAGGTCCATTGGAGGATTAGTTTAATTGGATAGTGATCCGCTTATTGATGGCGGCGTTGCCATTTGGTGTTAATATGTGAGCTGGCCTCAATTAGCAGTGTGTTGTTGGATTATGATGATGATGATGATCGTCAGGTGTCGAATGAAAATTTCAGCACCTAGGTCGATCCGTTAGGCGATGATGGCATCATTTTTAAAGAAAATCTACCGATCGATTAACGGTGAATACATACGTCATGGATTTGGCTTTAATTTATAACAATCTGCTACGATCAAACAATTGAAATATCGGCGTGTTTTTTGTTTAATTCATGCAACATATTTGCAAAACAAAGCACTAGGGTTAATTCTAGTACAATCCTAATTTAAAATTTTGGCCATTTCGAAGATTTTAATTCCAAAACAAATACCTTTAACCTGTTCCCTGTATTTATCTACGCTCAAACGAGCGAATCAAGTTCAAAATGTGCCGATAGACCTGGGGCGCCTCAACACTGTACAGAAAATCAATATGGTTCCACTTTGGATTCGGGTGCAAATACCGCAGCACAACATTGGGTAGCTTTTTCGCCAGCAGTTTCACATCTTCCGCCGACACAAACCGGTCATTGCTTCCGTAGTAAATGGCCACCGGTGCCGTCACCAGATCCAGTGCGTAAGCCGGCGGCGTCGAATGACCGTACCGCTTAGTGTTCCCAGCCTTCCCGTGATCAAACTGAGCAAACCTTCCGGACCGGTAACACTGCATAAAGTGCATAAACTGTCGAATCGATCCTCCGGCCGGAAAAGCCGCCGTAAGATCCGACATGATCGACATGTTGAAGCCATCACGATCCTCGCCGGTTAGAAAGTAAACCGTTTCCATGATCCACTCTTCGCTAACAACGTTGACATCGATGGCTTGCTTCAAGTACATCATCGGCTCACTGTTGAACCTATCACCGACGCTGCGAATTCCCAAACTCTCCATCAACTGCAGTGAAGACAGGAGCTCTCCGCTCACCCTTCCTGCCGGTGATGTCGCCTTGGATAGGAACGCTGGTGGTGCAGAAAGATGGGCACTGATCACTTTCGCATTATACTTTGGTTGCATCGATGCCATCACCAGGAATACAGCCGCACCCTGCGAGTGCCCGACGTAGTGCAACTTCTGCTTTCCGGTGAGGAACAGTATGTAATCCACCATTGCCGGGAGATCGTAAGCACCAATTTCATGATAGCTGTAGTCCCAATAGGCATTTCGGTTCGGATCCAACGATAAGTGACCTCTTGAGAACATGTTACCCCGGACATTGCCCATCCACACGTCGTAGCCATCGTCGTGCGCTAAGAGTGCGAGGGCTTTCCCAGGTCCCAACATGGTGAATTCTATGGAACAGCCATACACCTGATGCAGCAGCAGGATGGGCGTTTTCCGAGGAGATGGAATGCGAGACAAGGTTAGGGTGTAGCCGTCTTCAGTGATCACCGAGTGCAGTTCTGCCGGATAGCCATGCTTTTCGATGGATCTGCGCTGTAAATTAAACACTGAGTGATGTTGTGTTCGTAGGAAAGGAAATAATTACCAAAAATCTGGTCCAATTTTGATCGGCTCCGAAAATGAGTGGAATTAGCAGGAACACTAGTAGCTTGCACGCACCTGTCATTATGGTTGTTGTTCGAATGGGCTGCGGGATTTATTGTACGACGCAATATGATGACTATGCGTGGAGAGCGAATGGTGAAAGATGGCTTGTTGATAACTGTTAATGGTTTGCTATTTAAATAGGTAGGTTTTAGGAATTTGTCGGTCCATCAACGAAAAATATTTATTTTCATAATAAGTTTCCATCAATTGCGTTCTAAATTCAAGTTTTTTACTTATGCTTACAATGGAAGCTACAACAGCTCAAAACAGTGTTGTTAATTTAAATTATTGCTAAATTTAATGACCATTTTCCAAAACCAAAACAAAAGTTAAAAAGTTTTGAAGTGATGAGCCAAAATTTTTAGAAACTGGAAAATCAAATCATGAAAAAATTCGGAACATCCATAAAATGTTATAGGCGATCCGTAGATCTGTAGTGAATTAACAAATCCGAAGATCTTCAGATATACTCGTCGAACTGACCACACTGGTTTAAAATCATTTTGATTACGAAGCTGTTGCGCCTTTAGGAGCTCAAAATCATTTTGAATTTGAAGCTGTTGCGCCGTTAGAAGCTCAACATAATTTTGATTAACACCCCGAAGACGATGCCTCCAGTAAAATGTGTAATGGCAAATTGGCAATGTTTGAAAAATCATTACTCAGCAATTTATAAATTGAATTTAAACCTATTGATAGCAAATGTTTCAAGTGGCGTCAATAGATTTGAAATTCGTTAATAAATGGCTGAGCTATGATTTTTCAAAAATTGCAAGTTTGCCGTTACACATTTTACCGGAAACATCGTGTTCGGAGTTTAAGAACGTGTTGTGCCTTAAGAAGCTTAACATAATTTTAATTACGAAGCTGAAGCGTCTTTAGAATTGCAAAGGAGATCGAAGTAGGCCGCGCTGCGAAAATGACGTGTTTTTGTTTTGCTGCGTCGTTTTCGTTCTAGTGAAAATGATATAAAAATTTACAATTTCATTTTTAAAAAGTGTTAATTTGAAAGTACAGAAGTGATGTTGAAAAGTGCATTAAGTGGAAATTTTCAAATTCTTATCCGTTGCATGTGGTGCCGACTGTTCTAACCTACGCGTAGTTATGCTCAGCTAAGTTTATTTATCTTTTCGTTCCTCTGTACTCAATAGGAAATATCCATCGAATTCAAGACCATCATTTCAAAACTTACTAAATACGCGTCAATCATGTGTTGCACTACTGCTTGATTGAAAGTTACAGTACATTATCAATGGTGTATATTTGCATCGATAATGCATTGGAGCGGGGCTTATTATGTGTGAAAATAGCTTCGGAATGCTTGCGTTCTTGAAATGGGCTATTGTTGCTGCGGTAGGGCTGTCACCTTCTAATTCCTGGGTTCAAGCTTCTTGCATTCATAAGAAATGATGGCAGGCAGATTGTATCCATAATGCCACTGCCAGACAGTGGGAGTTAGGCCAAGGGCGAATCTTCATTCTAATCTACAATTCCACATACTATTAATAACCTTTTACACATGAAAACCTCCTATCGATCAAACTGAATTGTGCATATGTTCAGGATCAACAAACATTTTCAGCCGCAAAGGAGCAACAGGATCGAGCTGATAACGTTTCTTAATTCCAAAATCTGAAGACTGTTTTGAATAATATGTTTAGGCAATGGGCAGCAACAACGGACAGATAAACTACTTACAGCTTGTATTTATTAAATGCTTGATATAACGATTGCAAGCAACGCCGGCTGGGCGTATCCTATGGCTTAAGGCCCAAACGCAATGTGGACGGAAGCGGAACGGAAACGGAAAGTTTGACAGTTGTCACAAATGACATCAAGAAGCCTAACCTATGTCGATTTGCTTCTAACTAGTTTTCAATCCGACAAGTACGCTTACTCAGATCGGGCTTTTCCGCTGCCGCTGCCGTTCCGCTTCCGCTGTCATTGCGCTTGGGCCTTTACCCTCCCTACTAACAAAAATCAACCTTTCTCGTGACATTCATTAGGGGTCGTAGAGTTCTCTGCATCTCTCTTAAGTAAGTGTTGGACTTACATTCCTCCCCTTTCCCCACCAGTGTAGAGAAGTAATGAGCATGGCATTAAGGAAGACACATCCTTTATCTAAGAGGAAGTAATTAATCACAAATTACTATCTAACAGTAACGGAAGAAGGTGGGTCTTCTTCTTAACAACAGTTGGGAGCTCGTACCACCTACGACATTGTGCAACCAGGTTTATGCTATGCTATGCAATGTAGCGTCTTTAGCATTGCAAAATAATTTAGAATATGATCATGTTGCACCTCTAGGAGCTCAGATGATCAAGACACTGTTGCACCTTTAGTGGCTCAATATATTTTTTTAACGAAGTTTTTGCACCTGTACACTCTTAAAGCCGTTTTTAATAAGAAGCTGTTGCACCTTTAGAAGCTGAAAATCAATTTGATAAAGTAGCTGTAGCGGCCTTCGAAGTTCAAGATCATTTTAATTACGAAGCTTTTGTGTCTTTAGCAGCTTAAAATTATTTGTGATAAGAAACTGTTGCGCCTTTTAAAAGTTCAAAATCATTTGATTAAGACGCTGCTGTGCCTTCAGAAGCTCAAACTTATTTTGATTAAGAAGCGATTTCCCTTTTAAAAGCTCAACATCATTTTGATTACAAAGCTGTTGCGCTTAAGCAAGCTCAACTGCTTTTTAATTTGAAGTTGATGCACTTTTAGAAGCTCAAAACCATGTTGTTTATAAAGCTGTTGTGCCTTTAGAAGTTCAAAATAGCTTTAAATTGGAAGCCGATGCGACTTTAGAAGTTTCATATCATTTTGATTAAGAAGCTGTTGCACCTTTAAAGGCTAAAATTAAATTTTATCGACAAGCTGTTGCGCCTTCAGAAGCTCAACATAATTTTGATTATGGAGTTATTTTGTCTTTAGGAGCTCATAATCATTTTGAATAAGAACCTTTTGCGCCTTTAGAAACTCAAAATCATTTTGATTACAAAGCTGTTGCGCCTTTAGAAGTTCAAAAAAGTTTCAAATTAGAACCTGATACGACTTTAGAAGTTCAATACCATTTTGATGAAGCAGCTGTTGCGCCTTTAAAGGCTCAAACTATTTTTTAATGAGAAGCAGTTGTGCCTCAACATAATCTTGATTATGAAGCTATTTTGCAATTACGAACTCATAATGATTTTGAATAAAAACCTTTTGTGCCTTTAAAAACTCAAAATCATTTTTATTACGAAGCTGTTGCGCCTTTAGAAGCTCAAAATCAATTAGTTTAAGAAGCTGTAGCTGCCTTATAAGCTCAAAATCATTTTATTACAAAGCTATTGTATCTTTAGAAGCTTAAAGTTATTTTGAATAAGAAGCTGTTGCGCCTTCAGAAGCTCAAAATTATTTTGATTGTGAAGCAGTTACGACTTTAAAAGCTCAACATCATTTTGATTACGAAGCTGTTGCGCTTTTAGAAGCCCAGCATCATTTTGAATTCAGCGGTGCCGGTTGTGTAGTGGTAAGCGTGATTACCTCTCACCCCAGCAGGCCTGGGTTCAATCCTAGTCGGCGCCGCCGGGATGTTCTGAGGCATCACATCTCTGATCACGCCTTCCTTCGGAGAGGAAGTAAAGCCCCATTGGTCTCCGGTTCATGAATTGATGGGTCGATAGGTAGGGTCTAGGTATGGTAGCTGTCTCCCTGGCGTCGATAGCATCGGTGCTCAGGACGGAAAACAAGATCGACGGAAAACAAATCAAGGAAAAAAAAATCATTTTGAATTTGAAGTTGATGCCCTTTTAGAAGCTCAAAATCATTTTGTTTACGAAGCTGTTGCGCCTTTAGAAGTTCAAAAAAGTTTCATATTAGAAGCTGATGCGACTTCAGAAGTTCAATATCATTTTGATTAAGAAGCTGTTGTGCCTTTAAAGGCTCAAACTATTTTTTATTGAGAAGCTGTTGTGCCTTCAGAAGCTCAACATAATTTTGATTATGAAGCTATTTTGCCTTTAGGAGCTCATATTCATTTTGAATAAGAACCATTTGCGCCTTTAGAAACTCAAAATCAATTATATTACGATGCTGTTGCTGCCTTATAAGCACAAATCATTTTACATACAAAGCTATTGCGTTTTTTAGCAGCTTAAAATTATTTTGATTAAGAACCTGTTGAACCTTCAAGAGCATAAAATTATTTTGATTAAGAACGGTTACGCCTTTAAAAGCTCAACATCATTTTGATAACGAAGCTGATGCGCTTTTGGAAGCCCAACATCATTTTGAATCAGAAGTTGGTTCACTTTTAGAAGCTCAAAACCATTTGATTTACAAAGCTGTTGTGCCTTTAGAAGTTTTAAATAATTTTGAATTAGGAGCTGATGCCTTCAAAAGTTCAACATAATTTTGATAATGAAGCTATTGTGTCTTTAGGAGCTCATAATCATTTTGATTAAGAACTTGTTGCGCCGTTAGAAGCTCAGGATAATTTCTGAAAATATATGATTACGTGAATGCGTAACCTTAGGTAACCACCATTTCAGAGCTTATTACTTTGAACGGAATGATATTTCTATTGCGCCTTTACGAACTCTAAATTATTTTTATTACAAACCTGTTGCGCCTTTAGAAGCTCAAAATTATTGATTAGGAAGCTGTTCAAACTGTTGCACCCTTAGAAGTTCACTATAATTTTGAAATAGAAGCGGTTGCGTCTTTATAAGCTCAGCTTGATTAACAAACTGTTGTGGCTTAAGAAGTTCAAAATCATTTGGATTAAAATGCTGTTGCAACTTAAGGGCTTTAAACCATTTTGATCTAGAAGCTGATGAGCTTTTAGAAGCTCAAAACCATTTTGATTAGGCAGCTGTTTAACCTTTACAGTATGCAAAAAAAGTTTATCCACCCCCCTACCAATTTACATTTTTTGTTTGTTTTTCTGATGAAAATCAGTTTAATTTTATGAGTGTTCTTCCATGATTTATCAATTTATGTTTATTTATCACATTGCCATTGAAAATACGGCGTTTATATCTTTCTTGAGATTTCATGTGATAAATTATGAAAAATTGTAAAAAATTACGCAAAAAAAGTTTATCCACCCCCAAACGGATACTATGATTTAAGTGTGTTTTACAGAGTTTTAGTGTGTATTCTGCAACTTTTTCGAATGTAAACATTGTGTCTATCTGCCATTTAGTACTCTTGAAGTTTTCGTGCTTAAAATTTCAGTTTTGTGTTCAAAATTGGAAGTTATTTGTTTCAAAATGCCCAAAAAAGATCAAATTACGATCAGTATCCGAAATTTGATTATTGAACATCACAAAACTGGCAAAAGCTACCGTGATATTGCCGATATTGTCCAGCTTCACAAAGATACGGTCGCTAGAATTGTGCAGATGTACAAAAAGCGTGGTTCTATCTCACCAGCTAAGCGATCGGGGCGTCCTTCAAAGACAACTGGCCGAATTGACAGAGGTATCGTGAAGAAGGAGGTGCTGAACCGAGGAATATCAGCTCCGAAAATTGCGAAACATATTGAAAACGAGTTTTCCATTCAACTGACATCACAATCCGTACGAAATCGTATTCATAAGAAAAGTCTTAAGGGCAGAGTAGCTCTTAAGAAGCCATGGTTGTCCTCAATATATTTAAAAAAAAAAGATTGAAGTGGCCCAGGACCACATTTTATGAAATCTCAAGAAAAGATATAAACGCCGTATTTTCAATGGCAATGTGATAAATAAACATAAATTGATAAATCATGGAAGAACACTCATAAAATTAAACTGATTTTCATCAGAAAAACAAACAAAAAATGTAAATTGGTAGGGGGGTGGATAAACTTTTTTTGCATACTGTACGAGATCAACATCATTTTGATTCAAAGTTGTTGACCCTTTAAAGGCCCAGCATAAGTTTGAATAAGAAGTTGTTGTGCCTTTAGAAACTCAAAATTATTTTGCTGACCCAAGTAACCAAAAGCTCCGCATTCAACGATTAAAATCACTTCCAAGTTCCGTAAAGTTCAAATAAAGTTCCGACAGAACTTTCAAGCCACATGAAGCAATTCGCACAAGTCTTTATTAGTAACAAAATTTCATGTTCGTAAATATGAAATGATCAGTGGCCCGAATAAATCATAATTCTTATATTTATGCAGTGCATCAACATTCTATCCAAACATAAAAAAAAATATTAAAAGGTAAATTCCTGGATTCGAACCCGTGGTACTCAAATTATTTGATATTCAGCCCAAGTAACATTGAAAGTTTAATTGAGGTTTTAAAGAACTCTACAAATCTAAATCATGGTCTACAGTACCCTAATAAAACCCAAACGGCCACCACCGGGTAGTGGTCCGAGCTCAGCTCCTGGAAGGCCACATGTTGCCGACGAAGATGTCGATGGACCCCGGACCGACTCCATCGGTGGGGAGTGTCAGGGGTCAAGATGGGTATAGTGGCCCTCTTGCAGGTCTTCATTCAGGATGGTGCCATTTCGATTGCTCCGACCGTTGCCCCAAGCTTGGTATTTCGCGTTCAGGTCGCCAGCGATGATGAAGTGAGATTTTTTTTATATCTTTCCGGAGGGCCACTGACGACCCGTCCCTGTTGTTGGTTTGCTTAGGGCAGTAGGCCGCGATGATGGTAATTGGGCCAAGTGATGTGTTCGCCTGCACTCCGATGGTTTCGATTGTTTTCAGTTGGAAGTTTGGTAGCAACCGACAACTGATGTTCCGTCTTGCAGCGATGGCCACTTTCTCACCCCGAACCAGGTGCGGTCATGTCTGACGAGCCGGAAGTCGGAAAGGAATACGTTCAGTTCGGACTTCAAGTGCGCCTCGGTGATGATCGGCAATGTCGATCTCCTTGGTGTTGAGGTAATCGAATAGCTCTCTATGCTTGTTCGTCAGCGAGCAAGCGTTCCCATTTGCTATTTTTATAGCTTCACAGTCCATACTTGGTGACGGTAGATAGGGAAGCATGAAGCTGTTTAGATAGAGTCTTGCAGGTGCGTTGGATGACAGGTCAACTGAATCGCCTGAGGCAACACGGGCATACGATAGTCCAGGCGCCGAGGCAGAAACTTGTTTTGGCAGGGCCGCTGCAGAAGTGAGGCGATGCTGAGCTAAGGGTGCAGCTCGTTGATTGTTGATGGGTAGCGGTGGAAGGTTTGGGACCAGGCGACGAGGCTGAATTGCCGGGTATTGTTCATCCGTGATGGCTGGTAGTGTACATTTGTTTCAATGCCAGCCTGGCAGGTTGCTAGTGACCACCTTCTTCCTGATGTTGATGTATTCCGTTCGCTTGGGGCAGTCCCGAGTAGTGGCACGGTGAGTACCGCCGCAATTCACGCACTTCGGATCGGTGTTATCAGCTTGAGCACAGGTCGTCGTCGAGTGCGCCATAGCACACTTGTCGCTGTTCTTATGACAGTTCTTCGTACCATGGCCGAAGGAGAGGCAACTTGTGCATTGGGTCACATCACGGTGTTGTGGTTTGTAGGATTCCTAGTAGATAATGACCTGAAACAGCGCAGCAATGGTGGTGGAGCCCTTTGTGAAGTAGACCAGAAACAGTTGGTCACGATAGTTAGTATTGGGCACCAGTTCAACTTTTACGGCAGCCGCTTCGTACGACGGCAGTCCTCAATGGTTTCACCGAAGGCAAATCGTGCGTGTAAAACACCACCGTACTGTTCTTCAGTAGATCACCGACCGACTTATACTGCTGTAGGCTGGAGCACATGATCTTAGTTCCTACGCTACAGATCTTGAATCGCGGGAACAATTTGAGTTTTACCAGCTCATCCCTAAGTTTGGCGACGTCCTTCATCGGGGTAAACAGCGGGGGAATCTGCTCCTTTTTCAGCTCCGAGCACCGAGAATTGGTTGCTCTATAGCAGCCGATTTGCTGCGTCATCCGGAGCAGCACTGGCGTCCGTTTGGGCCTTCTTACTAGCGCCATCCGATGCAGGAGTCGTAGAACGCTTGCGTACCTTGCTTTGTTTAGTGGCAAGTGCAATTAGACTTGCCAATGCACCTGTCGATGACGGCACTTGCACGACGTGAACGTAACAATAAAATTAATTAGAAGAAACTATACTGCTAGACGGTCTAGCAACCAATAACCATTAACGGAGGAACGACAGCAGAGCTCTTATATAGTTTTTCAGGTTCAAGCAAAACGATTCACAATCAAATGGTACTCAATTATGACGTTTTGGTTTGGGGAGAACGTTTATTTCATGAAAACAGTGATAAAATTATCAGTTTTTATTTGTGCATTTCCTAACAGTTTATTTTTAGATATGGAAAAGCATTGATTGTAATTAGATTATGAGAGTTGTTTCCTATCGATTGGTGTATTTGGATTTTACTTTCATCTATAAATGACAAAGCTAGAAGCGATCAAAGCCTTACATCTTTTCGTGGCGGTCGCAATTTTAAATTTTCGAATTACCCCCAGTACCTTCCCGTAAGACGTAGTCTACGTCAAAAAACGCACAACGTCAACTCTACCAAGGGGGCAACATAAGCTTAAAAAGCACACACGGGGCATAGGGGTGCGTGGATTAATGGGACCAAATACAGGGACCACGAAAAAAAAAAACTGCGTTAAAAAGGCTTTCTCTATCTAGCCCACAATTTTGAATGTGGAAGGTAAGGTGAATTGCTGTGGAAACCTTATTTCTGATTGATCTTACTATCACCTCGAAATTTCAAGATCACCATATAATTTGTATCCACCCTGCTTGCGTTCGTTCGTTCAAATGGCGCTGTGTCGTGTGCGTGCAATAATTCGTAAAAAAGTTCGATCAGATGATCCTTGTTGATTTTTCTCAGTACAACCGTCAGCGATAATAAACTGTGAATGTTTGTGTGTGTGTGATTAGATAATTACAACGCAGAATGCAAGCATACAAATAATTGAATTCAAAGAGAAAGATCGGTCACTTCTACGGTTAACTGTCAACAATTCCCGATTATCAAATAAATCAGCTCATTGCAGCCGTATTATGGATAGCCAACGATGATGGATCACAACATTGGTTCAGCACGGAGATTTGTCTCGGACTGTCCAATTACCTGAAAATAGAGAAGAAAAGTCGGTATTAGATGTTGTGCTTACTAATAAAAAAAAGAAATTGAATCATATTATACCGATCATGAAAATATCCTAAATTGTCTATTGTTATTTTGATTAAAGTAGGATTGAGTAGAAAAAACATCACTGTTGCTGCCTGCTGCATTCAACGATTTTTGAATGACGTGTTTATTTACTATTTATATTTTTGTGAGAGTCTATCACTTAAAAAAGCTACACACTACCAATGCATCGCTTGACACATAATCTTATATTAATTCAATTTCCCTCTCCGTTTAGAGCGTGACAAAATAAATGTATCACTCCTTTTCTATGCAGATCAAAAATCGTTTCGAACCTTAACGATAATAGTAATATGGGTGGATACCATATCAAACAACTCAAGCTGCATCAGGTTCCGATTGTTTGCATACAGCGAGAAGTGCATACAAATTACATTGCAACATTCACAATCGACGCATAAAAGTCCCCCATTCTATACCGTTTAGGTCCCTCACTCATCCCACAGCACCGATCCAACACAGTGAATCAATCATCCACCCAAGAACCTCCCCCATATTTGGGGCATCAATCGGGTCAATCTTGAGTGTGCACCATTATGCACCGCTTGTCTATCGCAAATTATGCCCAACGCGAGGCGGCCACCAGCAAAATTGCATCCAAATTCAATTAGCTAATGGTTGATGGCAACCCCCTGTTCTCCTGGTTTTCAGTCCAGTAAGTTCTTTCTTCGTAGAAAACTGCATGCACCACCGCCCACTTTTATAAGAGAAAAAAATTGACACGATTCAACCTCAGGGCGACAGCCATCATCAGTGACGTAAAGGTTCTATCGTTGCTCTGAAAAATCTACTTTAAACGGTGGTATTAAAAACCATTCATCCAGCAAACGGGGCAGCAACAACCGTCGATTATGAGGCTTAATTAGATAACCACCGTAGTCGTCGTCGTCGTCGTCGTCGTCATCGGAGATGACGCAACCCACGTTTTTCAAATTTTTTGCAACAACTACTGTAACGGCACATGGGAGGTTGTCAAACGGAACCACCACCGCTCCGCTTCCCCCATCCATCGAGTCACACTTTGCTCAATGAATCTATCAATTTTCGATGTAACACACGGCATCCTCCCCCGCACGACAATCACTGGTTCTCTGTGAACGAACTGCATGAATGAATGACTGACTCGAGGGCACGTGCTTTTAGCCGGAGCAACCAAAATCGACATGTTCGGTGATTTTAATGAAAGCATTAGCGATGGGTTAAATTGTGTCATGAAAGAAAGTGCTGCCGGTGTGGTGGCTGCTAGCCGATAATGTTCAATTTGAGACAATCGAAGTCGAGCTTTCCCCCCTGGCTTTCGATGGTTTTCGCTTTGGTGGCGGGTGGCTTCGAGAGAGAGAGATAGAGAGAGAGGAGGTCTTATGCAAGATTTTGAACGGATTAAATGAGCGAAGTGAATGAGTAATTGGCTCGGCAGCCCTGGATTTTGGCCGACGACGATGGGGTGATGTGTTGCAATTGTAATCGAAAAACAAAAAAAAAATCGGTAGATTTACGCGATGATTGATGGCGATGGCTGGGCTTGGGTTACAAATTCACGTTTTGGGATGTTAGATGAAGTATTCGTAACATTCAGAGAGATAGGTTGGTTGGCATGCAATTTCGTTGGACTCGGAGACAAATTAACCGGCAGCATCTTAGCATAACATATCGCGGCAAAGCATCGTAGGAGTATAATAAATTATAAAATTAATTCAATGTTCCATTATGATTCACTAATGTCTTCCTCCCACAATTCGCTGCAGTCGGAGGAAGTATGAACTTTATGTGCTGAGTTGCGGACAGTTTTCATTGAATAGTGGAGACTGTATGTTGAGGAAATTTATGGCAGCTTTGGAGGAGACCTTCGTCAAGTTAAGGACCGGATGCAACGAACCTAATGCATTGTAATTATAACATTTCAAAATTAAAGGCTTCATGATCAATGTCACAGCAGCACAAAGCATGCAAATTTCTCAGGCACTGCTGGGTTCTCATTTAACCAAAAGTTCTAAAAAAAAGGCTATTTGTGGCTTAAGCAGCTTGGTTGAAGGTGGTCTATAGTATTCTAAGCAGCCTCATTTTTAAGTCGTTAAAAGAACTTGAAAGTTCCGATGCCATAATTGAAGAGCATTCTAAGCAGCTTCTGGCGGAACTTGAACGGAACTTTTAGTTAAAACAGGTTTTTGTCCTCTAAGTACACCAATTTTGTATTGTTCGCACTTTTATGAATGTTTTTTTTCTAAAAGCAGGTATGACCGTGTATTGATTTATCAGCATTTGTATTAGTATCGAAGCTGTTTGAAGAATTAAACCCAGTCCTTTTGCGTGACAGCCCCAGCACGAACCGCTACGTTATCTGAGATATATTTAAGTGAGCTGTTGGAGTTCTAAGTGCCAGCTGACTGACTTGAATACAAAACACAACCCGTTTGCCTGCCTGGTATTCCAACTCACTTGTGGCGCAGTGGTTAGCGTTCGTTGATCGCATGCCGGATACACGGGTTCGAGTCCAGGAAATTGCTCTTTAATTATTTTTTTATGTTTGGATAGAATATTGATGCACTGCATAAATATAAGAATAATGATTTATTTGAGCCACTGATCATTTCATATTTAGGTACATTAAATTTTGTTACTAATAAAGACTTCTGGGGATTGCTTCATGCGTGCTATGACTGACCTTTTTTGAAATTTTCTAGTTGCGGAGAAGTTCCGCTGCGAACTTGTTCGGAACTTTTTGTGGCCATGTTTTCAGTCTTGCCTGAAGTTCATAAGAAGCCCAAGTAACATGTTAAGTGTTATGAAATACTACAAAGCTACTATAAAACAACATTCAAAAAACGTTGTGAAGACTGCTATGCCATTGATGCATCCATGGAAGCCTCATTGATGCTAGAATCTGTCGAGTTGGCCCACTCTGGAAAAGGTTCTGCAGGGTATATTTTCGAAGCTCAGCAGGATTGATTTACTGCAAAATGGTTGTAGGATTAACGCATTTCAAAACCGCATTTAAGCTACAATAAAAGCTATTTGGCAACAATTAAAACCATTATCCGAGCCACTTACCCTAGCTGCTTGCTGAGTTCACTAGAAAAAACAACAATCAAGATAATAAAGGATTCATAACTACCATCCGATTTTATAAAAAAAATAGTTTTAGGTGCCATATAAAAGTGAAAACATCGAAAAACTTGAGTCCGCGCACGGAAAACATCGATTTTACTAATTATTTAACATTAATAAAAAAATATAAATATATTCTTCAGATAGATCATTAAGCTAAACCGAGATTTTTATTTCTCATGATTTTTGCATTCTAAATATTTTCTCATTACTAAATGAACTTAAATAAAGTTAAATCCAAGGAAATAAAGATTGAAAATCGAAGATTGTAAAAAACCAAATAAAATAATTGTAATATGGCGGAGGCATAAAAGTTGATTTTCATGGGCCATTTGTGCAAAAGTTATTTTGCTTTCAATACATCCTTAACAAATTCATAAGGTTTTGAAATGGCTTTTATGAAGAAAACTTGTAGGCTGAATTGTATTTATCAAAAGCCATTTTGCTTGATCTTAACCCGTTCAGGTTTATGACAGCATTTATGGCAGCAATGTTGCCTACAAAATATTAAACGTCAAAGTTTGTTTATCTTTCGATAGTTGCGCTCTGCGATTCAGCGTTCTTCCAGGCGATTCTCTTCCGATGCACTATGGGCAAAAATGGGTTCAAAATTCAATATCTCAACAGCACGCTGAATTCCGGCCATGAAAAACGACTTTTCCGAAGAGAAATCGTCCCGGGAATCAATTGCACGTGGTCTCATAGAACCGGAGAGCCTTGTAGGTATGTGTTTTGGACCATTTTACCCCATTTTCCCCTACTTTTTGGAGGAAATGTTTTTTCACAGCTGTATTTTTCGTAAAAAATAAGCACTTTATGCATGGTTTTAGAATAATATGTCTTTAAACAACAGTTCATGACATATTATGGAAATACGGGGTACACTTTATAGGGGAGTAAGGGGTAAAGGTGAACGCTCGCTAAATTTATTTTAATTCATAAAAATGTGGAACGATGCGATTGTTTGAATGACCCCAAAGGTTGCCTGCAATAATAAGATTTTTTTTTCGAAATTTTAAGGTTAATTGGGGTTAAATAAGTTTTAATGTACTGCTATCTGTTTTAAAAGAGTTATCACTTTTTTGTCTGTATACAGCAAAACGATATAGTGGTTCTCAGAATTTTGTAAAAATTGGTAGTTTTGTTCCTCATCGCAATTTATTAGACCGGTATTTTTTATTTTGTCATTAGAGTGACTATTTATATATTAGGGCGGACAAAAAAAAATGTTTTTCGATTTTTTTCAAAAATTTATAACTTTTGAACTATTTGGCCGATGACGGAACTTAAAATACCTAATGAAAGTTAATTAAAGTATTTTTCAGAAAAAATCTTATTATTTCAGGCAACCTTTGGGGTAATTCAAACAATTTCAACGTTCAACATTTTTATGAATTAAAATAAATTTAGCGAGGGTTCACTTTTACCCCTTAGTCCCCTATAAAGTGTACCCCGTATTCCCCTAATATCTCATGAACTGTTGTTTAAAGACATATTATTCTAAAACCATGCATAAAGTGCTTATGTTTTACGAAAAATAGAGCTGTGAAAAAACATTTCCTCCACAAAGTAGGGGAAAATGGGGTAAAATGGTCCAAAACACATACCTACAAGGCTCTCCGGTCTATGAGACCACGTGCAATTGGTTCCCGGACTATTTCTCTTCGGAAAAGTTGTTTTTCATGGCCGGAATTCAGCGTGCTGTTGAGATATTGAATTTTGGGTTATTTTGGACCCATTTTTTTCCCATAGTGCGATGACTTGGAAGCAGTTACTCAGAAAGTGTTCACAACATTTTGCATTTCGCACAGCTGTAGCCTCGATCATTCCCAAAAAGATCCCTTTCTTCCGGATGGTTCTGGCAGTGCACCATCAAACGATGCAGGAATGTACGGTTGAATGATTTTTTTTCCAAGTGATGACCCTTCCACCGAATAAAATCGCAGCTATGGATCGGAAACCAACAAGTGTCCGCTAACTGACAGTTTCAGTGGTTTGCTGTCGGTACTGATGCAAGTTATTCCGATCTTCATCTATTCGCAAGGTCTGGAAAAGGCTGGTCTGTTTTCAGACTGTTTTGACAATGTTTTATGAATTTGAGGACCACGTTCACTTCACTCTTCTCCACCAGATGCTCAGTCGTTGATGGTACCCGTTCCACCGGACGTGCTGGTTCTTCTTAAAAACTAAATTTTACTGAAATCGACTTCCCTTCGGTCGTCAGCATCGCTTGAATTTTTCCTCCAACTTCGTTTATCCTTCGAGATATCCTTGTCATAAATCTAGATAGAGCTGGAATTACAGCTTTTGTAAACAATGGCTTCTCTTGATGATTTCTTGAAATTCAAGGCTCGCCCACGCAAACCAACATCTTCATCGGGTAGAGAAAGGCTTTCCTTATGCGATGGTAATGTTGGTCTGCGTGGGCGTGCCTTGAATTCCTAGAAATCATCGATAGAAGTCATTGTTTACAAAAGCTGTTACGCCCTAATTCCAACTCTATCAAGAAATTTAGTTTTTATTCACTATGAGGATCCATCCTTAAAGTTCAATTTGTAAACGGAGGAGATTTTATAATACGCTTTTAAAAGCCTAAAAAGCAACAATATATGCATTTTACTCTCATTTAAAACCGAATGGTTTTATGATTGCTTTTATAATGATAGAACAGGTTTATAGAGTGGTTTACCAAGCCATTAATAAAATATTGCTAATGAAGTTTATGATTGATTTTTAGAACAGTTTTATGGTGGGATTGAGAACTACTTTTAATTTCATTTTAAAACAAGACAGTTTTTGACTTCCTGCCAGACTGTAAAAGGTTTTTAAAACAGCGAAAAGCTAAGCTACTAAGCAGGAACGTATTTAAACTAAATGGATTATTCATTGCCATTATAAAACCATCATAAATCAGAGTGGATGCCAAATGATTGCAGAATTGTTACTTGGGAGGGATGCTTTTTGAAACTCTTTTTGAACTTCAAGTGGAGTACGCATCGGAACTTTATGGAACTTGAAAGAGGGGTGTTATAGTTGAATACGGCACTTTAGATTGCTTGGGAAGAAAGTTGTCGTAACTTTATTTGCACTCTACAGTACTTGAAAGTTCTGTCGGAACTTTATGGAACTTGAAAGTTCTGTTAGAACTTTATTCGGACTTAATGGCACTTGAAGGTTCTGTCGGAACTTTGTTTGAACTTTATAAAACTTGGAAGTGAGTTTTATCGTTGAATGCGAACCTTTTGGTTACTTGGGTTACCTTCCCCAATAAATTAATAATCTCAATTTGAATGGGTATTAGAGCTGATCGTTAAAATGTTCGGAGTATAAATTTTAATGCTTCTAATATGAGCTTTGGTACTAATTTGCAGCAACCGTTGGGACTGGAAACAAACCTTTTATAATAAAGCTAGCGCCAATGGAGAATGGCGCCAACAAATTGTCATTTGTGTCCTTCAAAATTGGTCTTGATCCGGCTCTGAAACCTTAAGCTCTGGAACCAGGGTGTGTTGTTCCGGTAGATTGAAGAATATGGTCTCAAAAATGTCGAGTTATACTGTAGATCATGATACCAATAATACCGTTTTAACCCCCGCAAGCAGCTTCCTCAATCGCATGCAACCCGGGATGCACCAGCTCACGTAAGTTCAGGGCTGGTAATGGATATGTATTATAATAGTAGTGACTCTAGTGACTAAAATAACGAAAACAGTGAGAAAATAGTGACTTTAAGCAATAAAAAGTGACTAATAGTGACATTTATTGTTCGAAAAAAATGGTTACAATATTTCGGTGACTGCGACCTACTTCAAGAAATTTTATAAACTCGAAATCACAACTCATTCTGAGCATTTTTCATGATCCTTTAAAGTTAAAAAAAAAAATAGGGGTTAACGATCCCCTAAATTTTTCTCGAAAAATTAATAAACATTTATTTTACAGTGAACCAGGAATTCAGGAAAACCGGGAAAAAATCGTGAAAAGCCCATGAATTTCGATGGCAAACCGGGAAAAATAAGATTATGATAAGATAAACAATTGCAAGACCCCTGGACTGGAAAATGTTTTCAGGATATAGTCACTTTAGAGAACTAAATATTATGAGAATTTTGAAAAGATTTTAGGATGAATTCTGCAGATAACAACAATATTTTTTTTAGAGAAAAAATATCAATCGATCTTTTTTTAAGAACTCTAAGAGAGATTTCACTAGAACTCCCAGTCGTCGGACTTCAGACGTTCAGAGTAGAATCTTTAGGTAGTTCATTTGGAAAATTCATGACGATTGTGAAGCGGGTTCCAGGTCCATTTCAAATGAGTATTCAAAATAAGTTCTTAGAAGAATTGTGATGACAATTCGAAGGAAATTCATAGAAAATTTAAGATAATATCAAGTGAACTCTAAAGAGAGTTTCATGATAAATACCAAGGGAATCGAATTTTGAGGGAACAATTCCAAAGGAATTCTGAGATGTGTTTTATGAAATTTGCGAGTTTAATTCCAAGAGCATCTCGAAAAGAATTTAGTGGAGAGTTCCAAGATAATTATGAGCAGAATTGTATGACAATTCTAAGGACAATTGCATGAAAATTATAAGGAATATTCAGACTAATGCAAAATAGAATGCAAGGAGTATGTAAGGAAGTTTCAGTAAGTTTTTTCAAAACGAATCTTATGATTTTATTTATAATGCGTTTATTTTTCCAGGCTCATTTGACGTAGCTTTGCGGAGCCGATATTTATCGTTTGGGCTACAAAATTACTTAAAACTAACGCTAGTAAAGCGGGGCCGATTACTCGCGGCTTTCTCGAGGTTAGGGGTAACAAATTGTAACAAATGGATGACAGGGTAGGGATTGAGAACACAAGGTTTGGAGAGCAATGTGCTCTTGATCTCGAACTAAGCGACCAACTGATGAAAAAACAAACATGGGGGTACACCGATGGGCAGCTAACAACTTGGGAGAACACAAGATGACACTAACTACTAAATGCTTGGATCGATCCGTTTTAAAAACACATAAATTAAATTTAAATAGATCTCGTCTAGCCATGATATTTCCAACCCTGCCCTGAGGGATGCGGATAACTCGGATGATAATGTAACCATCTTCCCAGATCACTCTCATTGCATTTTTGTTGCCAGTAGGTGAGGACTTGCTGACGGGTAGTTGAGAAAAATTCCGCAAAGGCAATTTGTTTAGTCTTATGATAAATTCTTCGATTTTTTTAGTGTTCTGAAATGTTGTATGGACATTTTCAAGGGTCTTTCGGAGAGAATCTCAAATTAATTTTAGCGAAACTCTGTGGTAGGAAATGATTCTAAATGAAATTGAGATTAATTCTCTCGAACTTTTTTCAATAAAGTGAAAACATCGAAAAATCTTAATGATTTTTTGATAAGAACAAACGATTTTTTTTTTCATAAAATAAAGGTATTTGAGAAAAATACATTCAAATTCAGCAAACAAGCGGATGCGATTGAGCCGAAGAGATCACTCGGCTAAAAGGGTTATAATTTAGAAAGTAAAAATTTTCCTGGCTCAAAACAACCGGGAAAATCAATAAAATTCCGGTGAAAACCCGGGAAATAACACATTCGGATTTGCTCGTCACCATGATAATGACTAATGCAAATTTGATTCTTGTTTTATGTTACACAAAATTTGAAATTTAGCTCTTTTTAAAATCGTTTTCCACTCTACGCTTTATCCTTAAAGTACATAACACATATTTTTTTATTATTAATTTATGAATTAAGCAGTCAATGATTTGCTTTATACGTAAATTTATTTCTTTTTTATTATTTAATATTTGCCCCTCCTCGATTTGCTTATACCTTAATTTATTTCTTTTTTGTTATTTAATATTTGCCCCTCCTCGACCTATTTGAGTAATGTCGGATATAAAATGAAAATATTGTTTGCATCATCCTTATGCCTTATTAGGTAATCAAATAATAATAACAAGACAAATGTTGACAATTTTTAGACAATCAATTTTAAAGATCTCGGATATAGAAACTTTTGAAACACCTCAAATTTTTATAGCTCAAGGACCAACACAATTTTTCTAGATAGCGGTCCAAGAAGAAATCTCATTATTCTGGAACGAAGAAAATTTTCCAAGATAGAAAGATCGTGAATGCACACGGTAAATTAATCTGACTCATATTTGAGTCAAGTTCACCTTAATTCACAAAAACGTAGGTCAGAAGAATGAGTAAATTTTTACTCCAAGATGCGAAAATGTCACTCATATATGAATAAATGTTATTCAAATATGAATGATATTTGCTCATATTTGAATAAAAATTTACTCAAATGCGAATTTCAGTGAACAGGACTCACATATGAGCCAGATTTATTTGCCGTGTGGACTTAACAGCTGGAAATCGAAAAAAAAGAAAGATTCCGGGATAAGTTTTAGAGATTATGGATCAACGCTGGGACTTAAGCATTCGAAATCTTTTAAACAAACAAGTTAAGAAACGGCCCATATTTTGAATATATGGAATGTAAGCTCACAGTCCTTGAACAATTTAAATACTTCTGAAACGTAAATAACATTATATGATCTTGAGCATATATTTTTTTTTTCTAAAATCTAGTCTTGGAAATTTTTGGACGAATATTGAAGCTACAAAGCTTCAAAGATTTTTCAAAACTATAGTCTTTGAAAAAATGTTTAGCGCATGTGAATTTTTCTAGACCGTTTTTTGAAATATCTAAGATTTGGTAAACTTCCAAGATCACGAAGTAAAGAAGCCACGCTGATTTTCAATGAATGTTAAAAATATTCATTGAAAATCAGCGAGTAAAGGTGCATGGTGAAACAAACTTCACTGACAATTTTTGGTGCACCGTTCTGGTGAATGGAGGGGCATGCTTTATTGAAAATTTCTGGTGCTTAATTTGCATGCCTCTGATAAATGAAATGAACGGAAAATTTCTGGTGGAAAACTTGCACTGGTTTGGTAAATGAAGGCACAAGCTTTATTTAAAATTAAGCTATATTGAAAAATTCTGGTGGAAAATCTGCACCGTTCTGGTGAACGGATGGACAAGCTTTTTTGGAAAATTTTTGGTCTTAAATTTGCATCCTTCTGCTGAATAGAGAAACAAACTTTAATAATAATTTCTGGTGTAAAATTTGCACCATTCTGATGATTGGAGGGAAGCTGCTTTACTGAAAATTTATGATGAAAAATCTAAAAATAGGGGCAAGCTTTATTTGGTGGAAAACCTACAACATTCTGATGATAGGAGAAGCAAACTATATTGAAAATGCCTGGTGGAAAATAGAAAAAGGAAATCTGCACCAATCAGAAGATTGGAGAAGCAATTTTTATTGAACACTAGCTGAGTGTGCCCGGTCTTGCTCGGGATTCAATATTAGCTTGAGTTTATGCGCCGATTTAAAAAAAAAGCATGCTATATTGTTCGTAGCCCCCCCCCCTATTATCTAAGGGGCTACCCCCTATGATTATCTCCTTATACCCCCACACTCGCCCCCACATGCCTAATTTGGTTCCATTTGCTTGATTAGTTCTCGAGTTATGAAGAAATTTCTGTTTCATTTGTATGGGAGCCCCCCCCTTACAGAAGGGGGAGGAGTCTCGAACCATCAAAAGAACCTTCCACGGCCCCAAAAACCCCTGTATACAAATTTTCACGCCAATCGGTTCAGTAGTTTCCGAGTCTATGAGGGTCAGACAGACAGACAGACAGACAGACAGACAGACAGACAGACAGACAGACAGACAGACAGACAGACAGACAGACAGACAGACAGACAGACAGACAGACAGACAGACAGACAGACAGACAGACAGACAGACAGACAGACAGACAGACAGACAGACAGACAGACAGACAGACAGACAGACAGACAGACAGACAGACAGACAGACAGACAGACAGACAGACAGACAGACAGACAGACAGACAGACAGACAGACAGACAGACAGACAGACAGACAGACAGACAGACAGACAGACAGACAGACAGACAGACAGACAGACAGACAGACAGACAGACAGACAGACAGACAGACAGACAGACAGACAGACAGACAGACAGACAGACAGACAGACAGACAGACAGACAGACAGACAGACAGACAGACAGACAGACAGACAGACAGACAGACAGACAGACAGACAGACAGACAGACAGACAGACAGACAGACAGACAGACAGACAGACAGACAGACAGACAGACAGACAGACAGACAGACAGACAGACAGACAGACAGACAGACAGACAGACAGACAGACAGACAGACAGACAGACAGACAGACAGACAGACAGACAGACAGACAGACAGACAGACAGACAGACAGACAGACAGACAGACAGACAGACAGACAGACAGACAGACAGACAGACAGACAAATTTCTGGTGTAAGTGTTGCAACAATCTGCAGCATGGAAAGGCTAGCTGCATTTAAAATTCCTGATGTAAAAATTGCACAGTTCTGGTGAATTGAGGGGCAAGCTTTATTGAACATTTATGGTAGAAAAACTACAACGTTTTGTTGAATGGGCGGACAACTTGAACTTGATTTCCGAGAAGAACCTCAAGGACATTGAATTCTGAGGACAGTTCTAAAAGAAAAGATTTCTAGGGATGATTCCATGAAAACTCTGCGAATAATTTCTAGTATAGATAGTTCCAAGATTTTCCGAGATAATCAAATTCTGAATGAAATTCCAAAGGGATGTTGAGAAAAATTTCAAGGGAGTTCCGAGGATAATTTCAAGCTCATTCTGGGAAGAATTTCTGGAGAATGCAGAGTAATTTCTGCTGAAACATTAGGATAGTTTCAGTTCCAAGGTGTCCTGAGAAAAAAAATTCTAAAATATTCCGAGAAGAACCTCAAGTATATTGAATTCTTATGACAGTTCCAAAATATTTCTGGGGAGAATTCAAAGAAAATTCTGCAGATAATTTTTAATGCAACTTGCAAATAGTTCCAAGACCATTTCGAAAAGAATACCAAGAAAATCTAATTTGAGTGAAATTCTTAATGGATTTTAATATTAATTTCAAGAAAATTCCGAACATGATTGGTGACTCATTCAGTTCCAATGTGTACTGAGAAAAAATCATGAAGAGTTCTAAATATAATTCCACTGGACTTCTGAGAAGAAAAGAGTTCCAAAGGATTTCTGGGGAGCATGCCAAAAAAATTTTGCGTGTGATTTCTAGTGAATCCTGCAGATAGTTCCAAGATCATTCCGAAAAGAATACCGAGAAAATTAAATTTTGAGTGAAATTCCAAAGGGATTTGGAGGAAAATTTCGAGTACCGATAAATTCTTGCTCATACTAGAATAATTTTTTTGAGGAAATTCTTCTAAGAGAATTTCAGTTCCAAGGTGTTCTGAGTAAAAGTCAAGAAGAGTTCTGAAATGAATTCCAGAGGACTTCTGAGAAGAATTTCAAAAGAGCTCATAGAGTTCTAAAAATTTCGAAAAGAACCTCAAGGAATTCTGAGGATGGAGTTTTTCGCAACTGTAGTTTAAAGACAGCTTTTGGATACTTTAATTGAAAAATGGGTATTAGTTTGCCATTGAACCTTGGTCTATTGTTGTCTTGCTAAAAATTCGTCTAATCTTCTCTGAAAATTTCAAGTCATTTGTTACCGTGGTTAAAAAGTTACAGCTGTTGCAATAAATTCGGGTTTGCCCTTTATATCATCACAAGTTGAATGTTCGACATCATTTTCTGATACCCCGACTGAAGGTATTTTGGGACGGTTCATCATCGTCGATTAAATTGCCAATTTCCAAGGCTGTCTGAAAGCAGTTTGCATTGAAGAAGATGAACCACCACAGGAGCAAAAAATAAATAAAATTAGCTAAATTAAACAGTAAGGAAACAGTGGTGGGTGGACAGCACCATCTCCCACGCACTTTGGAGTACTCCCCATACCCAGATTAAATGCACCATAAAAAATTGCCCCTCCTTAACAAGATTCCTAGGCACGCTAGTCACTAAAAAGGGACCTGCTACCAGCCCTGTAAGTTGAAAGATCCACTGCAGTCTTGAAATTTCTGCCAGCGATCACCAGTCGGCCCTGTGTCTGGGAAAAGCGGTCTTCCAATTCAGTTACATGTCACTTGTAGCAGGGTAGGACAGGCCCACGTGGTTTTTCATAGCATTCCCATTATCAATTCATGAGTTTAACATGCAGCGTTGATAGTTCAGTATTTAAACTAGAATTTCGACACATAAGTGGTTACCTTCAGCGAGAATTGCTCACGCATTAAAATTATAAACCATGCGATCAATGTCATCCTTATAAAATAAATTGAGAAAATCTACAGTGCTTCTGTAAGATTCTGTCAATGGATTTATGTTAGGCGACTTCTGATATTCTGGGATGCCAATTCCATCTTCTAATGGTCTAGTAGTAATTTAGAATATCAGACATATCTAAGCGTCATAGCAGTGACTCCGACTGATAGACTTAGCCTACCGCAGAATGACATATAGTTGCACCTTTGAATCCATGCTCATATTGTTCAGCAATGTCACACCCCATTTTGTGAAATCGTTCACGCACTATCTTTTTTTTTAACGCTGTTGACCTGTACTGCTGCCCCTTATTTGGCTAACCTACCAACTTACTGCTCCATAAAAGGACTTCAGCCAACCGATGTGAACCGAACATCGGAGTGCAATTCAGCTGACATTCGGTCACAAAAGACAATTCTCAGCCTTATCGATATACCAACTCCGTCAACAGCTTCTCCTCGCACGCAACAAAAAAGCATTCCTTCACGCCAGGTAATTAACCACTAATTGGTAAGGTCACCCACAATCTGATCGTCCAAGAACCGAGTTTTCCACTCGGTGACCAAACATGGGAATGGCTACAAATTTATTACGACTGTTTGTTTTATTTTGTTTCGCTTTTGATCCCCATCAGGTTCAGGTGAACGTCCACACCCTTCACTGAGTCAGTTACCCTTACGCCGCTGTAGGTACGGCTGGCTACTACTACTGGGAATATCGCTTCCAGTGCTTCTAGGCATTCATTCGTGGGCAAGTCTCACACGGTTCCAAAGTTGCCGCGAGTCGCCGTATGGAGGAAGTAAAAGTGATCGTCCTTTAAACCTAGTTTTAACATGGCGTGAAGGTCGTCCCCCTGCGAGCACCGACCACCGTCGATCGCGTGATAGTTTCTTGCGGTGTCGTAAAACACTGTAGTCAACCGCAAACTGTGATCATATTCCAAATCGAGGAAATACATTTACGTGCATTAATAAATATAGATAGTTAGCAGTCAGTTCCTTGCGGATCGATCCGGTCATAAGCTTTAATTAACTAGGTTGGAATGGCCATGACTTGTGGAAATAAAGCGGGCGTTTCCATATTTGAGTGATCGGTGGTTCTGGTTCTTGCTCCCGAAGCAGCGAATAATGACCGAGCACAATCCACGCGACCGAATTCCTCCTTCCAGTCCGAGCGGCGATCGCGGATCATTAATCATCAGGACAACGATCGGTTTGATTAGTCAGAAGCTGTGTTCGCTTCTGAAAACGGAGACACGAGCTGGTGTCGTCGTTGGACGAGAGCGGAGGTCGTGTCATGTGTCATGTGAGATGATAAAGCATACCCATTAATGTCAGCATTGATTGGTATGATGAGACGCTGCCACTTGGTGTCATTTAGAGTTGATTGCCAACCGAACCAAAGCTAGTTTGTTGCGACTTGAACATTAAATTGTATTTCGATGAAATCGATACCAAAGCTAATGATCGCAACAGCCATATAAATTGATTGCACAAAATATGATCCTTATTGATCCGGCAATTGCTCAGCGCATAACAATTCATCCGAACTGCATTCAACACACCTCTCCATCATCTGATCGGACAGGATTATACAAACATAAACGATCAGTAAGCTGCCCTTGCATGACACACGTACAGGGTGATTCGGAATAACTGTCCCTTTTAAAAATGGTCATAACGATTGAACGCTTGCGTGAATTTCTGATATCATTATATTCCAAATATTCTACATATATAACCTTCAACTAAGCATAGTTTATTTCAAATCTCTCTCCCTTTTCCTTAATTATCAGCTACATTTGTCATGAAAATTAACCACAGCTGGCACGCACGCTTTAGTTCCAGCACTTTTTGAGTCCTGGTGATGCGTTTAAGCTCTGATATTGAACGGATTTTCCAGGCATGGTTCCTATGTACATCTATAATGATGCAAAAATAAATGTTACATTCTTTCGAAAAGATTTCAGTTTCTAAAAGATAACACACGATTTTTTTTACAGATTTATGTCATGCTCCATTTTGACGTCAATGGCTACTTGAAATCACAAACGAATTAAATTTCAAATCCTACTATCAATACAAGCCGATATTTGTACACACTTAAAACAAAAATACTTGAACATATACCCATTTTACCCATTGAGAATTGCATATTTGTTAAATCGGTGACAGTTATTCTGAATCACCCTGTACACTCTGTGGGGGAGCATTTCTTTCGAAAGACGTCGTCGTCGTCGTCGTCCGGTCCGATCGAACTCATCGCGTCTTGATAATTGGCTCAATCATCGAGCCCATAAAGAGAGCTACAAAAGGGACTGATTTCGGCCATTTTTCTTCGCCTCCAAAGGTCAATCTTCCTTGCTTGTCAAAAGAGACCTCCCACCCGGTTGAGCGGGAGATTCAGGTCTCGGTCTTGGGTATTGTTTCGCACGTCACTTGATTCGATCTGGGTCAACCGAAGGCGGAGAACGTAAGGATACTACTTGGGGAGTTGGTGAATTACCGGTGTCGAAGGTGAATTGAAGTCTCAATTCAATGCGGGTGTTGCGTAAGTTAAATGGACAGGCCAATTATAGCAGGCACATTGTTCATGGATTTGATCCCAATCAGTACATTCCTGTGAATTCACAATCCTGCCCAGTCCAACTTGATATTTTCACAGAAGATAGCACTTTGTATGAGCTGATTAATGAAAAATATTCAAACAATATTACGGAGGGTATTTTTTAAATTTAAGTTTTAAACTATTTTGTCATTAAATTTTATATAAAAAATTAATTAATATTTAGTGCCGTGTATATTTTTCCTAAGAAGCAATTATTTTTTCTATGAACTTTGTCTCTGACGTCATTATGATTGAAAATGGCTTTTCAAATTGTGATTTGTTAAAGTATATGGATTAGGCCTTTTTTAAGATGTTTGCGAGATTCAAAATGGGCGAGTTTTAACTCAAATGACAAAAAAATTACGCAAAGTTTCATGCAAATCGGGTAAGGTCGAGCCTGAAATTGATTTTTTTGCTATTTGCCATGGAAATGCTCGATAGTGAGTTTCAAGAAAGTGCGAATTTATAAGCGAAACAAAAACAATCCGGCCGTAGCACAGTGCACAAGTGCAGATTAAGGTGGAAGGATACGTTTTGAGCCTGAAAGTGAAACTTTAGGCTAAAAGTGTATTCTACAAAGTTGCCCTCATTTTAATGACAATGAATTCTAGGGTGGTTCTTATTATCATCTAAATCAACAATATAACTTTTTGTTTAAAGGGATCAATTGATACATTCTTTGGCGAAGTTATAGATGAGCTAACTTCAAGCAACTTTGTAAAAAGAACTTTTTTGTATTGACCGATTTAGAACTATTTTCTCGAATTGAGTTAGGGTATCTCTAAAAAAAACAATTATTTTGCTCTGGTTTTCTTATTTCATATTTATCAGCAAAGATGTCTGCATATAACTTTAAGATCTTTTAAAGGCGCACATTTTTGCTGCACAGAGCTTGTCGATATCTTTCGATGATCAAGAGTTATTGAGGTTTTTCTGCTGTCTGGTGGACCTCAAGAGATGCGGTACGAGACACAAGATCACCGACATAATATTCTTCTACAGCATACTGAGCGGACGGAAAAGGAGTATGTTCCTCTACCAGCTTGGGCTTAGCTTCAATACCAGCCCGGTTTCTCTTCGTCGTTGAAGGGTGTTCGATCCTCCATTGAGGTCAAGAAACTACAAGCATATTTATGAACGAATTCAACAGACTACAAGACGCCAGAAGTGATTCGAAGTAGACTTAGGTTATTTTGATGAAACCAGCTTAATTTGTAATATGCGAAACATGTACTTTGTGTCAATCGTCCAAATACAAATACAAAATGCAGATTGTGTTCTTAAAATGTCCAGGAGTCGGAAAAAGTGTTTGGAGTAGTGCGAAACGGTTGAGAGACGACGACTGCACAGAACAAAACCATCCGCAATACTTCGACTGATTACTGTATTGCTCGAACCCTTTAACAATATGCTGTCGAATTTCAATTGATTTCCTTATGGTTGACAATTATTCAAGGAAAGGATGACTTGCAAATGTATTACATTAGATTATTTATTCGATTTTTTTCGTTTCCATATTCAATAGTCATGAACAGCCATTCATCATGGATACAAAAATTAATAGTTGGTGGAGGAAACTTCCTCCACCACTAAATAGAAAATCTACGGTTTCCACGCTTTACCAATATTCGGACCACTTCTGATAGCGATGGCTATGCTTCCACCTCGTTTGTCTGCTCAAAGCAGCAAATGACGTTCGATAGTATTGTTTACATCATCGTTTTGAATGGTTTGCGTTAAGGGGCTGAACCAATACCAAAAGCATTTCAATTTAAGATGATTATCATTCTGCAGAGAATATTACGCATTCCAACAGAAGGTTCTATCCATTCTCATAACAATGTTCATCCTATTTTCGAGAAGAAAATCATCGGATTTCAAAACAACCGTCATCCGGTTGCAGCTATCATGCGAAAAGGCGATTCCGATTTTTCGAATTGAATGGTCTGAGGTTTATTTGTTTATTTGTTATCTTTGCATCAACAGACTAGAAATAGTCCCAATGATGTGTTGTAAAAAAAGTACAGATTATACAGCCTACATATACTACAGTTACAAGCGAAAATAAAAAAGAAAGCATTGTTAAGTTACTAAAAATGTATAAGGCTTAAATTTTACACTTAGCTGTTGGGCGTCAAGCGCCTTCGGTCAGCAAAAAGGCAGAGAATCTTCGGCGAAGCATATTTCGTGTCAAGTGGAAATCGAATATCGACGCTACTCGGTTGAACACTCACTGCAAGCCGTAAATAGCGCTACCTAAGCTATAATTAGTTCGAAAAGTGGAAGACTTTTGCGTTGAACATTAATGTTCACTTGTTGCAGAATTGCTTCGCAGTCGATTCTTCCTTGGTGACGGTTAAGGCTCTGAAAACATCTCTTCGGGTTTTGTTCGAACAGAGGACGGTGGTTCGGTACTAGCATACACTGTACCAAAACAGCGTCCTCTGTTCGAATGAAATCTCAGATCATTCATGTCGAAACATCGAATTCACTTCTTTGAAATCAGATAATTTTCCTCTCGAATACAATTTGAACATTGTTATGTGAAGGGATAGGGCCTTCAGTTGGAAGGCGTAATGCTCTCTGCAGAATGATTGTCATCTTAAGTTGAAATGCATATGGCATTGGTTCGCCCCCATAACGCAAATCATTCAAAACGATGATGTAAATAATTCTATCGAACGTCATTTGCTAATCTGATCAGACAAACGAGGTGGAAACCGAAAATTTTCTATTTCGTGGTGGCGGAAGTTTCCTCTACCAACAAACTATTTTTGTATCCATGATAAAATGACTGTTCATGGCTATTCAATATGGAAATGTAAGCAACCAAACGCATAATTGACTTGTTAACTCTGAAATCATAGATTTATTTAAAGTTTTCTGCTCGATAGGCCCAAAATGGGCGATTAGGCCGAAGTAGTTCTCTACCCTATTGCGGATGTCAAAATTAAATTTTCATGCTAACGAAATTGAATGGACAAATGTCATAAACGTAAACAATGGATGATTGCGTAAATTTCGGGCAATTCAAAGTCAATCCATGTAATCCAGCAATTGTATCGGGTAGGGAAACTTCCCCTATGTACAAACATCGTAGTGACTTACTTCGGCGAATTTTCCATCTCGAGAAATCCACGGTAAACAAATTAATGTTTCCGTTTGTGACATTGGCTCTTTTGAAAGAAAAGCAGATGTTTGTATGTATGTTGCCTAGTAAGCAACATCAGTTGACGGCGTTTCTGTAACGCTTTACTCAAATGTTTAAATCGCATAAGCATCTGTCAATCTGTGCATGAAATCTAGCGGGCTTTGTCTTATCTCTTCACTACACCATGGCGCCAGTGAGCCGACTTCTCTTCACGCAAAGATTGACAGTATCTTATGGGATTTTGATGTAGGACTACGTCATTCTTTACTTTACTGGGTGTCACATTACGAAATCAAAAATGAGACATGTAATGAAAATGGGGGAAGTTTTCAAACGCATATTTCTCAAAACCATGTATATGAAAGATGTCATGCCATATGTCATTCAACGGTGAATTTATCCAGCAATTTCTTGGTGTATGGTACAAGTAGTGAAAACAGTTCATCAATTAAGAAATTCAACGAACGAAATAGGAATATTTCGTGAACTAATCAGAAGAGCTGTGATGAATCTATATTCTCTCGCATGGACATCACTTTTCAGCTCATGCGCAAATTTGCGTTTCCGCAGGAAGAGCAGCCGAAATGTTTGTCCACAAAAGGGTCTACCACATTGCTTCCACCATCCGGTGCTGCCAGATAGTCGAGCTGGATGGAGCTAGCTGATACCGTCAGAGTAGGAGGAGGAGGAGCAGCAGGAAAGAGATCTGCACACTACATCGTGCAGTGTCCGGGCCGGGTGGGATTTGCGTTGGTATGACAGAGGCAACTATAGCTAGTTTACTCTTTCATACCACCACAAATACCATCCTGCCCGGACATCGCACGGTGTGGTGAGAAGAGCTCTTTGCCGTACTAAAATACTTCTGCCAAATCGCATCCAATATCAGTCCCTGCCCGACAGTGGATCAAGTTGGAGCTCGGTGATAATACTTAACACTCCGAACACGGTGCCTCCGTGTATAATGGAAAACTTGCATTTATTGCCGAATGTAAAATCTATTGGCACCATTTAAACTACAGACTTCAAAAAATTTATTCATTTTCAATTGGTTTGAAATGTATCAATACATTGCTGTTGAGCGGCCGGAAATTCGAAGTCACCGGGAAAAACCCATGAATTTCGATGATAAATCTGAAAAAATGTACTTCGTCTTTTCCTCAAGATTTTGGACCTTTAATAAATGTCAAGACCTTTGGACTAAACTAGATTTTAGGGATACAGTCGCTGAAGAACTATTACAAAAAAAAACAATCCCAAAGCAACTTTCAGCAGATTTTCGAATGAATTCTAGAGATGAACTCTAAGCGAGTGTTGACTAAAGTTCCAAGTCAGTTATGTGATTTAAGAGGGTTTTTTTAGAGTAGATCTGGAAAAATGCGTGGCGATCGCGAAGAGGATACGCGGATCCGTGAAAAATATCAAAGGAAACTAATTGTGATAGTACAATTCCAAAGGAATTATGCGAAGAGTTTTAATGAAATTCCTAGGATAGTTTCAAGAGTACTCGAAAAGAATTTCCAGATTATTTAAGAGGAGTTCCAAATGAATTTTCAGAGGAATTTCGAGTAAAACTCTATGATTATTTTGAGTAATATTTTAAGACAGTTCTGAACTGACTTAGGGGAATTCACGTACTCTCGGCAATTCTGTATGACGTGTTTGTTTGTATAAGTTTAGCTGCTGCTAGCTCTCTATCCATTCCAATCGACAGAATTGTTCAAAACTGCTTGAAAGCATTTTAACAACGCTCCAAACTATTCAGGAGTGTGTGACTATTGTTGGCAGCCCATTATTCTTCGACAACCTTTACATTTGAACTGCGTGTTTACCAGCTGTTCTATTATCGGCAACTCTAAATCAGCCGCATTTTGTAGTGCCAATATTTCATTTCAAGAAAAATCTGGCATAACAGGATTGCTCAGTTGTAAAACTTTGATCTGATTGAAGCTGAAAGATTAAATAATCGTTTGAATACATTTAGCGAAGTGACAGTGAAATTACCGTTGAAAATTTGGTTACCGAAAACATTCGACAGACGACATTTATCCTACATTTTAATTGAGAAACTATGAAGATGTTGCAAGGATGCTTCAGTGTATTTTTTCAAAAAGTTTTAAATTTGATGAGAATCTTTGGATGAATATCAATATTTTTTTTAAATGCTCTGCAAAGAATTTCTGGACTGTTTAAAATAAATGTTCAAGGGACTCCCAGAAAGAATCGCAAATATTTTTAGAAGAGTTCTGAAAAGAACTCTGTAAAAGGAAATGATTCTATAGGAAATGTTTGAGAACAATCTTTCAATCTGAGAACTCTTTCAAATCAAATTTTGAAGACTTTGAAAGCTGAACCACATTCAAGATCAAAAAAAATCCTGTTGCCTTAGGAATGACTCATTTAACCTGATTTAACGAGATTACACAAACCTTAAAAAAAAATAAAAGATGTCAAAAATTGCATTTTGAAAAAAAAAATGCCTATAAGTAAAATACTTCGTGACGTGATAGCGTGATTTAAAAACAACAAAGAATTTTATGAAATGGGCCAACAGCACCAATTCAATAATTATATTTAATCCCACTTATCCAAGGCTTTGTGCTGTGGAAATTTTGGTTATGATTTGGTTCTACACACAAACAGTTGTTAAATAATTTCCTGCTGATTAAAATAAAATTCAAGGTAGTGAAAACATACAAACTGCTGTCAAACAAATGATAGAAATGTAACTTTAAGTTTACCATCAATCTAGATGAAAGATTATGGTAAATTACCGATTTAAGAGCATTATAGATTTTTAAAAACAATTATAATAATATCATGAAAAATATGATGGCACTTACAAATTACAGGTTCTAATAATCATTAGTTTCAGTCAGATTGACGGTAGCCTGCCTTAACGGTTTTGCTCTTACTGTTGGTAACTATTCCATTCCGTTTATTTATTCGGCTCTTTTCACACAACCTGCCACCATTTGAAATGTTTGAAAAGTTTTAAGTTTATAGGTTTTATTCAATTAATTAGGCACCGACTCTTCTACTTCACTGAAGTGCTCTGTGAAGTGCTAAGTGAATGAATGTTTCACGCACAGACTGGGATTTTACCATAGGAGTTAAGAGTTACAGAGTGGCCGACAAGGCGAATTGTCAATGAATCATATCGTCAGGCCATTTTCCACAGAGATGGCACTGTTCCGCTAGTAGGAAGTAACAAAAATCTCCGTACAGAAATTGAGATAAGTGGGAATAATTCGCTTTCGATGCAAGTTCAGGTCAAAACAAAATTAAAAACAGCGTAAAGAAATCATTATAAAGGACTTTATCGTTCACTTATTTGCCGGAAATTATTGTTAAACAAGCCGCGGCATTCATCTCATCATGAACGTGTTTTGTATTTTATTCAGTCAATATTTTTCCATACGTTCTGCTGTTGAGATTTTGGAAAACATAATTTACGAAACATGATAATATTTTCTGTGTATATAGCTGATCGTCATCGTTTGTGTGATATAATAGGCTTGGTGGCCCATTGGCGGCTTATTTTGCATGCACATGTGTGTAAAATAAGTGTTATTCACACTATAATGGGAAATGCGTTAGTTTGAAATCATGATTAGATCCCTCCAGGGAGGTCATTCATTCGGAATGGCTATTTTCTTGTTGTTGTCTTGTTGACGATTTATTTCACATGAAAGGCATGTCCTTCATCGTTCGATTGTTATTGTTTTGTTTACACAATAAAAGGCTTGGTGCCCTAGTGGCGACCATTTTTGCCATTTTGCGCAATGCAAACAAAAGATCACATCATATACCATGTGATGTAGCCAGGGTTGCTTCCACTCACTGGCTATAAAACAGTGTTTTCAGGAATGATGAAATCATTAGATGATGTAATGATATGTTGTACTTGTAAGTAACAAGAAGATGGTGTGTTTGACTCATAAAACCTGTCAATTTCGCGTTCAGAGTATCACAATCAGCGATCTTATGATTCGCGAGCGTTCACTCAGAGTGAGCGCTCACGAATCGTTAAATCAATGATTGTGACGCACTGAAAGCAATATTGACAGGTTTCATGTGTCAAACACATACTTCAGGACCTCTTCTTCTAACATACAAGTTCTTATTATCATTATAACATCTAATTAGGAAAAACATTTTTTTATAGCAAGTGAGTGAAAGTAACCCTGTTTGTAACTGAAGCTACACTAACATTGGTGCTTATGCCATGATATGGGGATATCATGTACTAACCAAGGTTGCAAAGACTCATTTCAGCTAAAACAATGTTTTTCTAAATTATGAAATAATTAGATGCCATGATCAAATTTTGAATTGGTAAGATACAAGAAGAGGTTGCAAAGAATGTGTTTGACATATTAAACCTGTTTATTTCACTTCATGAGAGTCACAATCAGCGATTTTTCACAAACTCACTCACTCACTCACTCACTCACTCAGCGATCAGCAAATCGCTGATTGTGACTCATAGAAAGCAAAATTTACAGGTTTTATGTTTCCAACGCATACTTTGTAACCTCTTCTTGTAAGTTACAAGTAAAACATGCCATCATACCATCTTTTGGTTTTATTATTCCGAAAAATATTATTTTAGCTGAAATGAGTCTTTGCAACCTTGGTACTAACTGCCCTTCCCATCCGTGGTGGCTGCAAGTGATCTTCAAAATACTTATTCACTGGACTTTGCACACTCAGAGGCGGTTATCAATCCCAAAGCTTCCTTCATTTGGTTCTATGCGGAAATCTAGCTAAATCTGGACAATCTCGTAGTAGCAACTACGAATTGTACGTTCGACGAAGCAACCGTGTTTCGAAATATTTAAAAATCTCATTGCTCTGATATTGTCAAGGATGAAGCACTAATTTTATCGTAAATCAATTCACAGACAATTCAGCGCCAATCTCCATTTGATTCTGCAAAAATGCGTTTATACTAATCAAATTGCTAGCTTCGGCTATAAACCTAGCTCAATCCTAAATAACATTGTACTACTGTGTTACCATCCCATCGCAAAGCCATCTTCTCATCGCAATCCGTCTCAATTCGTTTCAATTGGCAAGCGACCGTAAATCGACTCATCTCCATCATAAATCAACGCTCACCTGAAACGAGAGAGAGAGAAAAAATATCCATCATTAAAATGTACACAAACCGATTCAAGCTCATTTAGGCAACAAATATGTTTTCAACACGCGGCATTCAGGTAGCTTCCTTCCCATACCGTCGTTGATTGCGTCGTGGAGTTCCATCCTCCACGCTTAAATGTCACATTTAATTGTCCACGCGGATTGCATTTTACATATGTTGGCACTTTGTAACCCACCATTAAGATCTTGGTCGACGTCGCTGATTTGACACGACCACCGATTTGTTGTCCTCCGAAAGACAGTGTGATGGGGCTCACTTAAAAACGCACCGGACAGCACCTGTCCGCACTGGCACCTTCGCTGTCGGTAGCTATTCAAATATGCATTGAAGTGGGTTCAGCCAATTTTTCAACAGTGTCGTCTCCAGCTTAAACCGAGAGCGAACTGCGCAAGTAAACTTGACTTTCCTGGGTCGAGGTTTTGCCTCCCGATAAGCATCATATCGTTTCCACTAAAAAGTATCAAGTTTGGCATTTTTGTCGGATGTCTTGAAACTGAAAAGCCTACCCCACACGAAGAGAGCGTCGCAATTGGATCAAGACCACTCCGCATTTCCACTGACTGCCCTGGCGGTAGGTACATCTCCATCATTTGTTGTGTATTCCTGGCAAGGTCGCGACAGTGAATTGAAGCATTAAAGGAATGTCAGACCTTTTCCATTGTGTACGCGATCTGCCAAGGTCCCAGTGTGACCTCCTGCTTCGATTGGGGTCCGCAAATGCAGATTGAAGATGACAGCATAATTACCGATGGGGGATTCAGCAGAGGCTCATGAGAATAATCACCGATGCTGCCTTTATTGGGGGATGGCCTTGTCGTAACCGAATCTGGATCTGCCAGCACTGGGAAACGTGATTATTTTTATGTGAACGCATTTCCAAATTTATATTTTTAGCTAAATCGCAGCATCCGAAAATGGTCAACGAGGAAAGCGAACGACGTCGGTGATGGTTGCAATTTTCCTCTTAAGATCCCCCCGATGATGCGATGCGGAGGAATCACGTGACGAATGATGACAGATAATTATTTCCAATTTCGTGTCTCGAACAGATGAGACAACCCGTCCGTCCCGGGGTGGTAAGCTTCGAAAAAGTTATTGTTTTGTTTTAATTGACTCCGTGAGCCACCTGGCTGCCTGGCTGCCTGCCTGACTGACTGTCTGTGGGGCCATATTATGACTGGCCGAGCAAATAATTACAAAATTAGATGCGTCTTCTCGAAGATGCGATTTCTAGGATGAGAAGTGAAGTGAGTGGACGTGATTATGGTGATGATTATGATGATGATGATAATGCCAACTCTATGGCGAAGAATTGATGAATGTTGTGGGAAATGTGCAGTTGATGGTGAGACTTTTTAAAAACGACTATTAAGCAATTCGGAAACTAATTTGATTGTTTAAGTGAATCATAGTCAGTTAATGTGATTCGCTGGAAAGTTTGACGTGAATGTGAAAAAAGTATATTATCTATTTGATATGTCTGTACAATCATTTCGAACAAGCTTTATCCAACTGTGGATGGAATTTCATTGTTGAATGGAAATGTTTTTCTAATATCGACGTGAGACTTAGTGCGATAGTTATTAGCTAGAAGAAGTTATGCAGAGGGTAGAATTGATAGTCCCATTAGATACGGCAGTATGACAATTTAATAGAAGTTGAAATTGAGCAAGGGTCATTTGAATGACAGTACGAATCATGTGAGTACTTCTTTAGCCAAACCTCCTAGTTTGGAAGGGAAGGGGGGCAAAAGAAGTGCTCGGTTGATTCGTGCTTCAGAAATCGAAAGCAAAATTGCTCGGGAAGTGGGACGATATTTCCAGAAAGCGTTGAATGAAACTGCTAGGAGGATTCAACATAAACTTTTGCAAAACCAAATCTTCATAAAAAAAATACAGGATGGGGTCAATGTCCGTCCCTAATGCCGGTTTTAATTTCCCTAATATTGTCCCCATACATAAATTACAAAGGAAAGCAATTCTTTACCAATGTTTCAAAAGCAACCCAAAATATCAATTTGTATTTCAATTTATGTGTTTCTGTAAATGTCTGGTATAAGCATTTAGTTCGTTTGACTTTTGTATCTCTTAATAAGTTTTTGTTTGTCTTGATGAGTCTCATCGTCGCCCACTGGTAACCATAGCCGTTTGAACTCCAGACGAATCTAGAACCACACTACCGTTCATACTGGCGACATCACTCTGATGAGACAACGAAACCCTGCCCCCAAGCTCCTCCCCTTGTTCTATTCTTCGACAATGTCCCCTCTTACCTCGGGTAAGTCGCAAGTATTCGCCCCAAGTCCTACTAAATAGACATAGAATTAAGTGAATTTTGTTACAAACAAAGAACAATGAACTATCGGCTCCGTAAACCTAACGCGATTGAGCTTTACATTCAAATGAACTAGATAAAAAAAAATCAATTTGTATTGTTCAAATGTCGCATTTTTTCACGCTTAGGGGCTGTCCATTAACTACGTAGACAGTCTTTTGGCATTCTTGACCCCTCCCTCCCCTCCCCCTGCGTATACAATTGTTCATACGAGGTTTTTTTATTTGTATGGGTCGTGTATAATTGCCACCCCCCCCTAAAACTGTCTACGTAGTTTATGAACAGCCCCTTCGAAAAATTGATGTGAATTTAGGTGCTCTGAGACTGACATATACGAGCGTCAATTTTTATATAAAACTTAGTCATAGTAGACGTGAAATTCAGTTCAACATGAAAACGAAAAATTACTTTCAAGTTCTTTTCACTCATCTCCCATGTTCCGATCAATAAGCTAATTTTCAGTAAACCGCTTAAAGTAGTTTACATTTGACTACGGCAAAAATAATTACTTACTCGTGAGTATTTTCTACCCAAAATTATGTTCAATTGACTCAAATTTGAGAATATCCCTTAAACTCACTATTTAGTAGCTTATTGAACGATAGTCGTGAGAAAGTCGAATCTCTCGTTCCGTTTTTGACAACAACAAAAAGTGAGAGTGGGATGCAAAACTCAAAATTACCCAAAATTAAGTAAAAAGAACTTAAATTTAGGGTATTTTTTTTCTCTGTGAATCAAACGTACTTTTGAAGTTTTCAGTCTTGGAGCACTTAATTTTACATGACATGTTTGTTTGCGTGTCATCATTTATGTCAAAAATGGATTCCGTCACGTGTAAGATTAGGTATTTCTGCGTGTGTACAACACATTGAAGAACAGGAGATTTCACACGATGGGCCACATATTTATAGGACAATATTAGAGCCATTTATCCTACCAATCTTCCCGGGGAAATGAAGATGCAAGGCCCACCTGGACCGAGTTGCTAATTTCGTCAAGACACATGATGTGAATGCTTCTGAGATGGAAGCAACATATCGAATATCGGAGAAGAAAGTGGCTTTCATTTTGTTCACGTCGGAGGATTCTATGCCATTTGCTTCACGGAACAACAGGGACGAATTAATTTTCGTTTATGCGGAAGGAAAGCCAGTGAAGGTTCTCCTCTCACCTGCGGGAGGTAACATACAATACATGTGAGTATGCGATTTGCAACTTGAACTCCCGGATCGTGATCTACCGATGACGGCAGTGTTGAATATTGAACAGCACGGGAGCGAAGTGCAAGCTGATCAATATAAAAAAAACTACAAGGGACAGCCCTATCGGGTTGTACGCAATGGTGACGTAGGACTTATAGGTCTTATTTAAGAAATGTTATTTGTTAACTACAGCAGGAGTTTGTGTTTTGTGTAGGAATAGGAATTTGAGCGAGGTTCTCTCTGTTTATACTCTTTAGTATGACTATGATTGCACTGAAAAGAACCTTTTGATACGAATTTTAGTTGGGACATGTTCAGAAATTTAACTCCTTTGGAAAATCTTGGTGGCCCTGAAAGTACAGGCCGATTGTAGTACAGGCTTAAAGCCTTTGGAAAATAAAGATGACGTGTAGACAGCGGGATCAGCAAATCGGACCGGACAATCCCATATTCTTCGGTTCAATGATTGGGCACTCGCAAGAGTCTCGGCCCGTCTGCTGCTGGACAGGGGTTGAACTGGTGTCTGCGACAGTTTCGAAGGCCGCAGAATATCAGTGCTCACCCAGTTATAGCTAATCCCCTTTTTAGTTTTTCTCGTTAAATTCCTTCTCTCAACAAATTGTTAAATCTTAGCGTTTAGCAAAAAGACGGTTAACACTTTTTTCGGTGATTCTTTTGCCCGTCATGGCTCTTCTGTTCAGATAAATTTGTACTTTTATCTATTTTCTCTTCTGCGCTATATCAAACGAATAGAAGTAAGAAGGGATGTCGGTTACGCGCTCGAATAATTGAAAATTTGATAAATATTTAATCGAATAGCTGGAAAAATCATAACGATTAATCGTTACTCGAATAATTGGATTTTTAGACATCCCTAGAAAATAGTGTAATTTCATGTTTTTGGTGGTTCTTCGAAAATGTCGAACAGCAGAATTACTACAATGCTACATCGACATGTTTCGTCTAGAAACGATTTTCTGATGACTGTGTTGGCGAAGCATCATATGGATGTACGTAATTGGTGGATTTGTTAGATATTTCGACGCTTCTGGACAATACTTGACATTTACCACTTTTTCAATAGTTTCTTGTTGAAAATCAACAGTCAACAGGCATTTCTATCGATGCGTAGGAATATTTCTGATCGATTGGTGATAAAATTATTGAAATTGGTCCAGGAGCAGCTGAGTTATTAGCGTTCAAAATCTTTCATAAAGTCGTTACATGTTCCATTTTGGGTTTTCACAAAGTGTACTCCCATATAGAAATCACAGACGTAGTTCTACGTCAAAATGACCCAGGTTATAGCAATATATCATCCCCGCTCAAAAATTTCGCACTGATCATGAACTTGATGTTCTCCCATAAAAGTTAAGTTGAATGGCACTCAAGAATAGCCTACATTGTTGGATAATGCAGATAACAATTTTGTCTTGGGTTTATTCGAACTGTTACAATCTGAGGCAACTTTAAATTTAGATCAATAAAAGCAGTTCATATTCCACTTTTGCCTGGTAAAGACATGTATAGAGGGCAAAAAAGTAGTTACTTTGTTTGTTCTTAAAAGCGATCGGTAGGCTTTATATGCGAAGTGGTTTGAGTAACGATGGATATGAAACTCAGAACTAATTCACAAAGGCTGAGATTCATGTGAGGCGATTCAAAGGCATCTTATAAGGAATCTTGTTTTATTGGGAAGGGAAAAATGGCAATTTGCTGTCGAGGGGTCACGCGAAGTTGATGAGAAATGAACCCCTTCAACACGTTTTTCCTACTCCTTAAGCATTCCTTTTCACATAATGTTACACTCCTTCCCTCTCTCTTCAAGCAGTGTGACAAATACTATCACTCGATATATTCGTCTGTTCAACCTTCCACTAGAGCTTGACGATCAGGAGATCCATAAGGTCATACGGAGGATTGTGTATTGAGGTTAAACATGATGCTGAAAACTCCACATCACTCCTAGCCAGAATGTGGCAGTTCGGAGCATATTAATACGTTATGTTCCCAACTGAAATCAAGTAACGAGCGACTGCAGCTCGTTGGTGCTTCTAGCATGGCGAGAGTATTCACTAAATTTAAAAACCAACAAAATGGAGAATTTTAATTCAGGAACCATACACCAGCATCAGCAGTGGAGGCATCATCAATGAACACATTATCAGAAAAAAATTCAGCAGAAAACAACCAAGCTACTTCATTGGCTGACTGGGTCACGAACACAAACACCAGTCGAAAGAGATTGGGAGCAGTATCGAAAAAAAAATAACAACAGCGAAACGAGCCATAGCAACACATTGGTTTATAAAGGGCATATTATATGATCCAGCGTTAACTTTCCATTCTGGCAAAGCTTGCTCAAACTCTTTTTCATGCACTGCACAGGCTTTCCTTCAGCTTGATCGCAAGTTCAGATATTTTTATCAGATGGTGCTGGAAAAGAATGGAAAAGTCAAGCGTGTCGTCCGGGAGAAACTCCCTGCGGATCTGAGTCTCTACATGCACATCGGTGTACGGGGATAGGATATGGACCTCTGAAAACTGACAGCAAGACGAAAAGCAAAAACAGGATGATACTCAACAACAACAGGACGAAGAACAGAGCAGTACCACATACGCAGGTGTGGTGACAGGAGATGTACCCTTGGATAGCAACAACAATGGGGCAGAAGAAGTGGTTGAGGTGCTTGAAGAAGACATGATGGAAATTAATCATTTTGTCAAACTTCTGCATTCATGTTCCGTCAGATGTCACTGCTGTTGTTTGCGGTGACACCTATCGGAAACTACACACAATCTGTTTTCCTATCATTGTTCACAGAGGACACTGCAGTGCAAAACATGTCTGGTACCTCTATATATGCATTTAGATTATTATTCGAAGTCCCTCCTTTTTTACACATTCTGCACACAAAATAGCTCACCCCTCACAGAGTTTCCCGCTGAATTTTATGTATGGGGCGGGGCATAAAGTATCTTTTGCGCAGAATATGGTAAAAAGAAGGGACTTCAAATGTTAAAGCAAATGCATATATAGAGGTACCAGACATGTTTTGTAGTGTCAGGTACTCTATTTTGTAATCTGTGAAAGGGAAATCACAAATCGAGTGCCAACAAAATACATGGCATGTTGAGAGATTGAGCTCGTGAGAGAGAATTTCTCTCTCAAATTTGAATTTGTTGGCTCTCTGGGGGCTGTTAGTAAAGCCGGTTAAATTGTATGGGGAAAAATCATTTTTAATTAATTGTAGCTTGATTATAAAAATAAAAAACTATTATTTCCGGGAAAAACTGAACGACAAAGTCCCTAATAAATTTCTTTAGGTTGTCGTTCACTTTTTTTCACCTGAATATACACCGAAAGCGAATTATTCCCACTTCTCTCAATTTCTATGTGGGGATTTTTATCACTTCCTACCAGCGGAACAGCGCCATCTTTGTGAAAAATGGTCGAACAAAATGATTAATTGAAGATGTGGCGTCCCTAGAGCCTAAAGAATACAGTGAGGACAAAACGATCAAGGATGAATCCCAGAAACAACAACGTGTTATAAAGTACTGCAATGAAAAGAGTTACCAAGAAGCTTTGAAAAAATGGACCGTGGTCCAAAACGGCATTTTGTAGGAAACAAATATCTAATCCGCTTTATTCATTTTAAGGGGTAAGTTCCATCTCAGAAGTTGTTTATAATTGATTGGGACGTCTTTTTATTAAAAAAAATATGACTTCCCATGTAACATTGCATGCATTATTAAAGCCTTAATCATGCTCTATAGAACCCGCATAAAACAGAATTGTTGGGTGGACATAAATAAAAAAGCTAACTTTTATGTTTTAAGTTACAAGTAGCTACATTCTTAAGCAAAGTTGTAGAAAAAAAATTTAAACAACTTTGCTTAAGGTTTTTTTTTTTTTTTTCCTTTGATTTGTTTTCCGTCGATCTTGTTTTCCGTGCTGAGCACCAATGCTACCGACGCCAGAGAGGCAGCTCCCACACCTGGACCCTACCTATCGACCCATCAACTCATGAACCGGGGACCAACGGCTTTACTTCCCATCCGAAGGAAGGCGTGATCAGAGATGTTATGCCTCAGAACATCCCGGCGGCGCCGACTGGGATTGAACCCAGGCCTGCTGGGGTGAGAGGTAATCACGCTTACCACTACACCACCGGCGCCGCTGTTTGCTTAAGGTGAAAGTTACTGCTTTTCCGTTGATATTGACTCCACACCCTTTCGAACCACACCCAAATTTAAAATGTACCAATACCAACAAGCATTGCAAATTTGCAAAATGGGAAGTATTAACATTTTGACCATATTCGTAAATCAAATATTGTTGAATAATTACAATAATCCTACTACCAAAATTACTACTTCAATTCTAATATTCCAAGTTCAGGGAAGGCCTGCCAAAGGACAGAAAAGTCCTACTACAGCTCAGGGAAATCCTGCCGAAGTTCAGGGAAGACCTGTCGAAGTTCAGGGCGTCCTGCCAAAGTTCAAGGAAGTCCTTCTGAAGCTCAGCGAAGTCCTGCCGAAGTTCAGGTACGGCCTGCCATTTCCCTTCTTGGAAATCTAGGAAGTCCTGCTGAAGTTCAGGGAAGTCCTGTTGAAGTTCAGAGAAGTATTGTTGAACTTCAGGGAAGTCCTACCAATGTTCAGGAAAGGCCTGCTGAACTTCGGGAAAGTCTTGCCGAAGTTCAGGGAAGTCCTGATATAGCTCAGGGAAGAACTGCCTAAGTCCTGGGAAGTTTTGCTGAAGTTCGGCCTGCCAAAGTTCAGGGAAGTTCTGCCGAAGTTCTGCAAAGTCCTGCCATTTCCATTCTTGGAAATCAAAAAAGTCCTGCTGAAGTTCAGGGAAGTTCTGCTAGCTCAGGGAAGTTTTGTTGAACTTCAGGGAAGTCCTTCTAATGTTCATAAAAGGCCTGCTGAACTTCAGGAAAGTCTTGCTGAAGTTCAGGGCGTCCTGCCAAAGTTCAAGGAAGTCCTTCTGAAGCTCAGTGAAGTCCTGCCGAAGTTCAGGTACGTCCTGCCGAAGTTCAGGGAAGTTCTACCGAAGTTCTGGAAAGTGCTGCCATTTCCCTTCTTGGAAATTTAGGAAGTCCTGCTGAAGTTCAGAGAAGTATTGTTGAACTTCAGGGAAGTCCTACCAATGTTCAGGAAAGGCCTGTTGAACTTCGGGAAAGTCTTGCCAAAGTTCAGGGAAGTTCTGCCGAAGTTCTGCAAAGTCCTACCATTTTCATTCTTGGAAATCAAGGAAGTCCTGCTGAAGTTGAGGGAAGTTCTGCTAGCTCAGGGAAGTTTTGTTGAACTTCAGGGAAGTCCTGCCAATGTTCAGAAAAGGCCTGCTGAACTTCGGGAAAGTCTTGCTGAAGTTTAGGGAAGTCCTGTCATAGTTCAGCCCTGCCGAAGTCCAGGGAAGTTTTACCGAAGTTCAGGGAAGTTTTACCAAAGTTCAGAGAAGTTCTGCTGAAGTTCAGGGATTGTCTACTGAATTTCAGGGAATTATCAAGATTTATCAGAATAACGTTTTAAAAAATGATGAAATTTTCACAGAATATCTTCAAATATTTTTGAAAATCGTGGATGAATTTAATTTAATCAATATGTTATTTAACAATATCAAATGTGGGTTATTTCTAAAATAGTTGAAGACATTCTTCAATTTATCTAATTATCTTTGAAAATACCATGATATGTAAGAATACCTTCATCAAATAGGCTGAAACTTTTACAAAATATCCTCAAGCACTTGTGAAACAACTTGTGAAAATTGAGAATGAAATGGATAAAAAAAATATTTCCTTTAGTAATGGTAAAGGTGGATGATTTCTGAAATAGTTCAATTTATCTAATTATCTTTAAAAATATCAAGATATATCAGAAACTTTTACAGAGTATCTTTGAATTAGCTTACGCATACTTACACTTGAATTAATTTTATTTTGTCACCTTAAGATACCAGCTTTTTATTTAACTAATTGCTTTAAATTATGTTGCCCTTAGAAAATGCTTTTCTGTTTCAAATGTTTCAAATAAACTTTGATTAGAAGAGTTGTAGGGAAAGCTATGGTGCACATTGTTGCTGCACAAAATCATTTGGGAATAACTAAACATCAAAAGTTATGGGTAGTTTGAACCCAAAAACATGTTGTTTTCAAATAATAATATCTCAAGTAGCTGAAAAGATTATTTTATTCTTGATCCGGCATCTGATAGGCTACACAAACGCAATGTATAAATTTCAAGCTGTGAGAATGTCTTTTTCTAAAATGGAGTAAATTAGCATTAAATATACCTAAAAATAATTCGAAAATAACGTTACCAACGCTATTCGCCACAGGAACTTCAACCCTGAGTTTATCCATATTGTTCTCTGGACTGCAACTCATAATTATCTAAGTATTACAATTAATGTTACTGGACTAATGATTTAGGAGATGATTTTTTTTGTCCATCGATCTTGTTTTCCGTACTGAGTGCCAATGCTACCGACGCCTGGAGCAAAACTGACTTGAATGTTCTATAAGGCCACTGGTCGAGGTGACGTCCCTAGCATCTTCGTTAATGTCGATAAATTTACAAAAAAGCTTATGATCTGGCAAGGTATTTGCAGCAATGAACAAAAAAACCCAGGTTCTCACGACAGACAAGACTATGGATACCAAAGTGTACAAGCAGGAGTGCCTGGACAAACGTATAAATCAAGAGTCACAATGAACCTGTAAATTTTTGGCCTGGTATGGCAAGCTACCACTATAGCGGAGAAGTGGTATTGAGACAACGGGGTAAATTTCTTCGAAAAGGACATCACCTCCGACAAAATGAATTCAATTGTGAAACCGTCAGCATCGAACGATTTGACAATACTTCTCCAATCACGTCCAAATGATTAAACAAACTATTTGAAGCTTCCATTTATCCAATCTTCACAATTAACCAACATCAACTCAACCACTCAAAATCCTCTCAACTTTACCCTATGCACTCCAGCCAATTCGGCTGACAGGTACATAATTACACATACAATTTAATTAAAAAATCTCAAGCTTAATTAGAAGCGTACCATCATCATCATCGTCATCCTCTTCCACTGCACAACAACTTCCACCTCTATGCGGCAGTCAATGATCGTCTCCTCTCCAGGGGAGGTAGTCAATGAATGTACAATCAACCGAGCATCTCGAGAGCACTCCATCGACAGCAGCTGCCAAAGATACAAAGTGGCACGTACCTAGCTGAACTACCTGAACCGCGGCGGCAGCGGATCTTCACCGATTAGCATCGGCTAACAACCTCCCTTTCCCCTCGCTCCTTCCCACTTGGCGTACCAAGACAGACATTCGATTTGACCAAGCAACGACGCGACGCGTCTTTACTAATCGTCCATTATTTGCCGGCTCATTTCGGTGCTATCGTGCTGTGAAAATCAACAAACTCGACGAATTTTGCGCAGATTGTGGTCTCTGGAGAGATGACCTCTATTGCCGGTAGCCGAAAATCTGTTTGGTCGCCCATTGTTAGAGCTGCGGCTTTGATGAAGCAGCAAACGGCCGCTCGGTTATCGTAATTACCCGCGACGACGCATTTCGGTCTGACGGGGGTCTCTAAAAAGTCGGAAAGTAAAAATTGCATGCCGACATCGGGTGCTGTATGAGCGTTAGACGATACCTATGCCGCAGTTTTGATTGTTTAAATTGTTTCTGCTTATTTATAATTTTATGGGGTCTGCAAGTGATACGGAGTGGCCGGGTGGGAAACGGGTGTCCAAGAGGCGTGGGAAAATTGCTCAATTTTTTTTTATGGCGATTGTCGTTTCAAGGGCGCCACCGTCGGAAATTGTTTTCTTATAAATGATGAATGAAGTGAAAGCTCTTTTGCTGGGCTCGAAGACCACCGGCCGCCGTTGCGTTGGCTGTAGTGAAATGATTCGGGATTGCTATAATAATACAAACAGCTTGACACACGCACACAACGGGTAATTGAGAAACAATCACCTGTGCGGTATGAGCTGTGAGCCGAAAGCCGACTACTTATTTGTGTGTTTTGAGTGGAGAAATCCGAATTAAGGCACGAATAAATCAAGTTGAAATCGTTTATGCATTTTTAATGGAAAAATTATTAAGGTTTGATAACAGCACTTGAAACAGGTAAATGTATAATCCTAATTGCATTATTTACTACTTAAATCTCCATGCAGAATTGTTTTAGAGCTTTCGGATTCAAGAGTTATGAAATGGCTGTCAAAATATAATTATCGCATCACTTGATGAAAAAGGTTATCATGCATAAAGGCCTTCTCATTGCATTTCCGTGAATTAATAGAGAGAAATGACTTGAAAGGCTATCCCTTAACCATATTGTCTTGATTTTAATTGTATTCAATATAGGTGTTAAGATTTAACTGCAAGTGGGACTTGTGTGATGGGAAATGCATCTTTTACTTATGTTATGAAATTGAAATGGAAGATTACCGTTTTCTGCATTGTTGTTCAACTAAATAACAGTTTCATAGTGGTGCAAATGCAATAGTTAGTTTCAAATTACTGTGACGATGCAGCAAAGTACACTCAATAAAGTGAATCAACGAAATTTAGATAATTTTTGATATAATATGTGTGCAAAGCAAAATCTAGCCAAAGAAAAACTCACAGTAAAAATAATTTTCAATTTATTTTTGAACCATGAATAATTCATCAAAACAAAGTATAAGTTGACATCATATTCTCGAACTTAACGTTTTATTCCACCCATAAGAATTTACACAGTGCCCATTTGCCTTTCCTATTTTTTCACAGGATTTTCTTCATGGCTGTCCAATATCATTCAATTGTACACAGTTCTGGGATGTTTGAGGTATTGCAGTCCTATGTAGAATAAGCAATAAATCAAAAGAAATTTTCAGTGAAGGCCGATGGAAACTTTTTGAGAGGTTGGAAAGACCTTCCAGAGAAATCGGAAGAAACTTCCGGTTGAAGTTGGAGGCAACTTCCCGAAGAGGCTGTCAGAATCTATCGGGAGGTAAACAGCCATGAAAAGTGAAAGTGGTTTTGAAGCTAATCGAAATAATTTTTCAGCGAAAGTTTGGAGAAAATGCCTAAAGAAGACTGAATTCACTTTCAGGGAAAGTCAGCAGGACTCCTGGGGATAGTCTGAGTTTCAAGAAATTCGTAGGGGTGGAACTTTCTACTCTTTTCGGCTTCATCACCATCGTTGCGACTTACTGCCCCAAACAAGTCAACATCCGGAACGGGTCGGCAGCAGACGTAAGAAGAGATATTGTCAAGCTAACACAACGGCGGGAAAATTTCATCATCGCTGGCGACCTGGACGCCAAATATCAAGCTTGGGGAAACAGTCAGTGCAATCAAAATGGCCCCATCCTATACAATGATCTGCAAGAAGCGCATCTTGATTCGGAACCAGGCATACCAAAAGTACCGCCTCATGACAGTATTCCAACGGCTGTCGTTTTCTTTTTCCTACGACAGCCTTGAGATTGAGCTATAAACGACAGCCCATGGTGAGGCTATCATACGACATGCATGCGATGCACGATGCGGTGAAGTATTTCGAGGACACCCTTACTGCTCGTGAGTTTTGCATCCATACGGACCACAATCCTCTCACCACAGCGTTCCGACAGCGTCCAGAATGAGCCAGTCCAACACAACAACGGTGTCTTAGCTTTAGCTTTAGCAAAGTCGCCGACATGCTGAGTCGTATCGAAGCTATCTCTACCACAGACGAAACCATCGACTTCGAGCTCATGGCAAAGCAGCTGGGAGATGATCCCGAGCTCAACTATTTCCTCACCCATCAACCCACCAATACTACGTTGGCACTGAAGGCAATCCAATCTCCGTTATCAAAGACGTAGATGTTTTGCGACATCCCTACTTCTGCGATTAGACCATTTGTTCCGAAGTATTTTCGGAGGCAAATTATTCAGAGGGTACACATGCGTATCTCATCCTGGTGTTCGTGCGACCACTCGTCTCGTTACGAACCGTTACGTCTCAGTGCGGCGTGATTGCAAGAACTTCGTCACTCGTTGCATCGCCTGCCAGAAATCGAAAGTCCATCGACACAATAAAGCGCCAATTATTCAGATCGCTACACCCGATGAAAGGTTCGCACACATCCACATGAACTTGATCGGACCATTACCACCATTCGACGGAAACGCGTATTGTCTGACAATGATCGACAAGTTTACGCGTTGGCCTGAAGTGATCCCGATCCCAAACATGACAGCAGCCACCGTTGCGAATTTTTCCGAGAACTGACAAGAATCTTGGGTATCGCACATCTGAAGACGACACCGTATCACCCCCAAGCCAACGGACAAATTGAAAGGACCGACCGACAACTTAAAGCTGCGATCATGTGCCACCAGAATCCAAAGTGGACATAAGCGTTGCCTATCGTACTCCTCCGAACGAGAACCGCCCTCAAGGAAGACCTGCAAGCATCAGTCGCAGAAGCAACCTACGGAACATCACTACGACCACCCGGAGAATTCTTTACCGAAATTAACACACGCAACCATTCCAAGCCAACCACATTCGTCCAAAAAGAATTAAACATCTGCAGCCACGTATTTGTGCGCATCGGTGCCGTTAAACCACCACTAAAACAACCATTCATCGAAACCGACGAACCACCACCGATGTAGACCCAAGATGACGGATCCCCGCCATACCGAACCCGATCCGGCCGCCACGTAAGAATTCTTAGCCGGTAGTGGAACAATTAAGGGGGGAGTCATCATCACCACCCAGGTAACCAACTCTCTCGATTTATAAACACCTGATCTCGGAACCCTCATACTATAAGTGATCACTCGATCGAATCTCAAAACACAATCACCAGCACCACTCTATTGTGAAACCTCTGGGATACTATTGTATATATTGTACATATGGCGAGTTATAAATAAGCCACCAGTTGAGGCGTACAATTCCTGCATAAGTGTAACCCGAAATTCCCCCAAAAAGTTGCTATTCCGTTCTCATGTTGACAAAACATCCACCAGATGCAACATCTTGATTGGGTCGCTCTATCCACTTATAAACAGAAAGTCGACCCTTTCCCTTAAAAACTAGCTTGCCGTCCACAAGCAAATCATTCTCCCCGTCGTTCAGTACTGATCGCCAATCTATGCTTAGTGACATCACCTCAAACTCCAAAGGATCCAGAGCAAGATCTTTAAGATAATCCTCAACAGTCCCCCACGGACTCCAAATTCTGAGATCCACAGCATGGCTGGTATTCAGACACTAGAGAAGCGGAGTACGCTCAGCCTCGAAATGTTCAGAGACGCCTGCCTGAAATCGAATCGCGATCTTGCTAATTAGGTTAAATTATTCGTAGTTTGGTAGGTTATCAAATTTTCTTTCAATTCAACTTAAATGAACTCCAAGGGGTAAAGGGTGTCCCACATCAAATTGCATCACGGAAAAAACGCTGTTTAAAATTGCCCATTGGGTATTTTCTCTTGAAAATTTCGGTAAAAGTAGTTTAGAGTGTATTGTTTACACTGTATTTTTATCGCTGTCAGTTTTTCGAAAGTTGGAAAAAATGGTGTCACCCGAAAAGCAACGTCGTAAATTGATTTTGTGCAAGCACCTGGAAAATCCTCAACTCTCTCATCGGGACATCAGAAAACCACTCGGAATCGTGCAGTCAACGGTGAGTCGTGTGATTAAACGTTACTACGAAACTCTGAGCATCAAACCGAAGGAGAAATGCGGTCAGAATGGATGTTCTATTAGTGATCAGGATCAAAAGCGTGTCGTGAAAGTGTTTAAGCGGAATTCCGGAAACACCCAGATGCTGACGAAGCCTCATTGTCTCATCATGGATGATGAGACTTACGTCAAGGCGGACTGCCAGAAGTCTGTTGTTCTTCACCACCCAGCACAAGTTTGATGTTCCGGAGGAAGTAAGGAAGCAGAAACTTTCAAAGTTTGCCCAGAAATACATGATTTGGCAAGCGATCTGCTCATGTGGCAAACGGAGTGTGCCGTTCGTGACTACCGGGACTGTAAACGGGGAGATCTACCTCAAGGAGTGTCTACAGAGCGTCTACTTTCTCGGTTGAAGCAACACGAGGGCCCTACGATCTTCTGGCTGGATCTAGCTTATTGCCACTATTCAAATGCCAACGGGGTCACTTTCGTACCCAAGTACATGAACCTCCAACGCACCGGAACTAAGGCCCATCGAAAAATACTAGGCTATTATGAAGCAGGCACTATGAAAGCATCCCAAGGAGGTCAAGGAAGACATGAAAAAAGTGGGTTTCCGTACAGAAGAAGCCAGATGTTGTACAGAATTTAATGAGTGGAGTTAAGCATAAGGTGTGATAATTTTCTACAGCGATTTTTCCGTGATGCAATTTGATGTGGAACACCCTTTATTCTGTAAACTCGATGGGGGCGACTCTATCTAAGATGCAGGAAATTTATTGCTTTGCTGCTGTGAGATGCACTCGCGTTTAATAGATAGAAACACGATTGATTGTGATTTTGAAAATTTCCTGCAATGAGGTGTAGAGCGATGCGAGTAGATGGGTATAGATGCGAGTAGATGGGTTTAGATGCGAAAGATGAAAAAAGATTTTTCGTAGATTGATTCGCTAGGTGTGAGATTTTTCGACCATTTAAAATCTAGATTTAGATGTGTCGCACCCCTCGTGAAAAACTAAATGAAAAACGTGAATTCGAAAATTAGAATAACAAATTAAACACGGGTGAAGAGTCTAATAGGCTTATCAATTGATATGTTGAGTCAATGTAAAATCAAAATTAACAGAAATAAACGTAATCACATTCCAGACGCTCAATTTTGCGATACACTGTATTTACAAAAACAGATGGAAACCACTGTTTCAAAGCATCGATGACATGATGGCCTTGAGAACACTGAATCTAAAAGGCTTATGGGTAAGTTTAAATTAAATTAATAAACAGCTTAAATTAATCTTCACTTGAAGAGCATCAACGGTTGATTTGCAGAGTCGTTTTAAGCTAAAATAAATATTGATCAGCTTACTACTTATTGTCCGGTTCAACTTCGTCTGAGGTCATGTGCAATGTTGAATAATGTAATGGATTAAGATTGAAGCTCGGTGGTACGTTTCTGAACAAAACATAACATTAAATTTCTAACAATTCTGAGCGATACATAATCCTATAAATAGTTACGGAAAGACCACTTGACTCACGTCCTTATTCCTTTGTGATCGTTGAAAGAACCTACTAACAATGGTACAAAACGCACCCCCTGGGCAGAGTGCACCAGCTGACTTTCATTTATGTTTTTCATAGGTTTTTCGTAGCTTTTTTGATGGTTTATCAAGCAGCACGTATAGCATAGCATCTGTTCTCGAAATGCTGGATAATAAAGCCTAGAATTGGATTGAACGTGCCAAGAAAAACACAACATTCAATTAAAAGATGCGTTATACCCCGAGGGTGCGGTATGTACCATTCTTCCCTATTCAGAATATTCATGCACACCTCCGTGATCACTCAGATTTGTTGGATGATGCAAGCTCTTTTAAGTCACCGATGTGTTTTGAACTTTGAAGACTATTTAAGCCATTAGATTTCAGACTCGTCAAAGTTTCAGACATGTTTTTAAAATTCCAATGACCAATTCTCGAATTCCTGTCATTGTTTATCAAATTCCCAGGATTTTTTTTTGAGGTCCTGCGGGCCAAATTTCCTGATCTACATGCACTGGACTTTCAAACAAATTCGGTAGGCCTGTTATTATGATGCCAATTCCTTAGCACAGCTGTGGTTGAAATTTATTCGGCCCGCGCTGAAGCCCTAGGATCTCCCGATTCGGTTACATTCAGCTCCGGGCCAAATACATGCATCATTAAGTTAATATGTATCCAACGGTTTATGATTGCCACAGAAGACTTGCCACCTCACCTAATGCTCACTCGGAAAACGCATTCCTTTGATGTGGTTACACATTCCTCTCCCTTTCCCGGTGACACAGTTCATATATTCTCGGTTATTACCGGGGCCCATTTAGGTATCCAATTTCATTTGTCACCGCCGTGCAGTCACTTACGGCAGGACCCTTGGAAATTAGCTGCAACTACAATGTAAGCCAAAGTGGTTTGAGTTCGAATTTCAAACAGACCGAGAAACGAGTCAATCAGACATCTTGGAGAAAAAGCTAGCAGTGCGAACGAGGCGAGGTGAGTTCGGTGACCATCTGCTCCGAATGGTGTGAAAAAATTCTCACAGTCAATAACGAGTCAGTTTCTACGAGCGAGAGTTACCGCAACGCTTCAAAGGTTCACACCTTGATGAGAACCCACCTATAGACAGACAGTCGTGGCAAACGTACACACGGCTTCAATTACATTAATTATAGCAAAACATTGCTGAGAGGGAGAGCACCGTATGGATCGGTCGTATTTGCGACTGCAAACGTTCGAGAGGTGATTTTCTCACTTTTTTAATTGAAATATTACCAACAAATGATAGTGTAGCTGTTTGGAAAACGCTGCAACGCGAACAGTTATTAACAGCGGCGCCGGTGGTGTAGTGGTAAGCGTGATTACCTCTCACCCCAGCAGGCCTGGGTTCAATCCCAGTCGGCGCCGCCGGGATGTTCTGAGGCATAACATCTCTGATCACGCCTTCCTTCGGAAGGGAAGTAAAGCCGTTGGTCCCCGGTTCATGAGTTGATGGGTCGATAGGTAGGGTCCAGGTGTGGGAGCTGCTTCTCTGGCGTCGGTAGCATTGGTGCTCAGCACGGAAAACAAGATCGACGGAAAACAAATCAAAGGAAAAAAAAAAAAAAAAAAAACAGTTATTAAGGGATCATTTACCTTTTAGGCGTTTGGAACGTGGCTCTCGAGGGTGAAGGAGGAAATTATGCCGATTTGCAGATTGGTTATTAGAATTGTGAAATTTTGCAGCAGAACGTTTTATGAAAACCAGTCCAACTGTTAATGGCTTCGTGAGTATATCCGGTCGGTTAATGAGTTCCTCACAGTTTGAGGAACATTATGAAGATTTAATGAGATATGTCGAAAGCAATCTAATTGCATCCTTCAGCTGGAATCGACCTTGCCTTCAATTTGACCCATAATTAAATCAAATTGCAACAGTACTTGAAAGTAATCAACGCTGCACTACCGCAAACAACTTCGACTGACGGCGTGCAATTAGGAAGAACTCCCTATGACCAACCACACTCTGACACCTGAGTGGCCGCCGATGGGCCACGGCCACTTGTCGAATTGATTGAAGAGAGCTGTTCACAATTTCGTCAAGTGAGATGATGATGTATCGGTAGCACTGCCACCGGCACCACTGGCTTGATGATGAGTATCAAGGAAAGTAATTTGAACACGCCCGGTGACTGCTCTGAAGAAGATTTATGAGAGACCCGCCGCCGTGTGCAGACCGTGCCCAGACGACTGCTGCCGCCGACCTTGAAGATGCTGTTCCCTTTCACGCTTTTTCTTTTACCGGTTTCGACGGCGACGACGGTCGGTTGTGCACTTGATCCACGACGGTGTTGGTTGGACGGCGCGGGGGGTTTATTGACGGATGCCACCTTGTGAACCCTGATTGAAGGCAAGTCTGAAGACGAGACTGACGGCTCTGCTCAGTATGGTAATTGAGAAGCGCGGTACTCCAGGCAAAAAGCCGTTGGTGCTGCCGAATGTTATGGTTTTAACAGAGATAATAATGGGCAATTTACATGCCAAATTTGGTGGTGAATCGAGTGGCCAGCAGCGGGCGGTTTTCGTTAATGAAGGAAAAGTCATTCAGCTCTGGCTGATGAATGAGAGGAGGTTGCTGGTCTGATAGATGGGGGTCAATCGATGGATACTTTTGGCGGCTTTGGGAATTGACAGGTGACAGAAATGGACTTGCCAGTGAGTGGTTGTTGAGAACCTGCAGATGGTTTTTCGGTTTGTTCGTTTGTTTTGGAGTGAACATTTATCCATCATATCCAAATGGGATCGAGTCTGAGCTAGAATGACCAAATTTCAACAAAAATAGACTTTTCGGTGCTTGGCAAACAATGATGCAACAAATTGGAACTTTATTTCGATTTCTCGTGTTTGTTTGGTTCAGAGTAAAACCATGCAGAATTATTATATTCCTTCCTGCAGACACTACAACTTTTCTAGGTTATTATCAAAAAATAGTAAATTGGCTAAGTAAAACTGACTTGATTTTCACTCATCTGGATTTAAATTCCTAATTCAAAAATGAACAAAATTTGAGTCGTCAAAATCGAATCTCTTTTTCGCTTTCACGTCATGGCTATTATCTAATTTCACTTACAAGAACTAATGAATCTAACAATAGAATAGTTACGGTTCTATTCTGTTCAAATTCCTACACGCAATACAAATTTATCTTACATTAATCTTACAATGTAAGGTTGGATGTAATGATGTAATAACATATTATTACAACTGCATGTGTTCCATACAACAAATGAAATGGCAGTTCTTATAATAGACTGCAGCGAACATGCATGTTTTGTCAGAATGCATATTGCCGCATAAAACATTCATGATATGATTTTCTAGACGCGACGCATTCGGAAAACAAAATTTGTTTGAAAATTAAGCTGACATAAAGAATAAAGCAAAACATCTAGCGACCATATAGTAGAATCTTTTCATGCGGTCGAAAATTGCAAATTTTACATACTTTTCATGCAAATATGGAATAGCATCTTACATTGTTCGGTTAGATGAAAACACATTAAATCAGAATATAAGCTCAATTAGCTTTTAAGCAGAATTATCCTTTTTAAGTTGAATAAGCTGCTAATCAGCTTCCTAAGTTCAGAGTAGCAGCTTTTGATTAAAAAACTTCTCCTCATCGACCAGTTTTTAATATGAATCCTTCCTGATTCAAAAAACTTATCACATTATAGGAAAAGTGGTCTTCTTCAAAATGGTAAGTGGCTTCAATAACATATTTGCTTGCAATCAGGAAAAAGTTGATTATTAAACTACGTAAACGTTGCAGGATCGTTGCATTATCCCGGGTTGCAACGAGGACAAATTTCCACTTTTTCGCGTTTTGAACTCGGGAAGCAACAATTTAGCGTAATGGAGAAAGGTTGCCACTGTTTACGGAACAGGGGCAGAGCAAATATGCTCCCATCATTTTGTTGAGCAGATTTTTTAGAGTATCAGTCCCAAAGTTTGTTGTCGTGGGGTAATTTGAGATTAATTTCATGTGGCCGCTCCTCGGGATGGGCATAAAGCCATTCCCCTCAATTTTTGCTCTGCTGCTGATATACTGGTGTAGCCAAGGGGTAGGTCACTCCGCACTCCAATCTTGGGTCATCTTTTTAATCAGTGTGCCGCAGGTATGCCGATTGTGCCGGCCATAGAGAAAGCTGCGTTTGTTTGTAAAATAATCATCCCGGCAACCCGGTATTTCTGACACCTTGAATGTTTTAGTTTGAAATCGCAATGATAAATCGGATTGAGGATGCCGTGGGAAGTAGCGGGTGTGTGAAATTATGTTGTTTTGTGTGAGTTGCAGCATTATTTGAATTAAAGGTACTAATGGGGTCTGACACGGGATATACTACAAAAGAGCAAACTACTGGTCGCAGTGGTGTTAGGTCCCGAATAGAGGAAAAAAGGTGTCTGATTAACTGCCTATCCTCTTGAGCTTACTCTAGAACCTATATTTCGTATTTAGATCAGTAGTTCAACTGGTCTGAGTTCTTCTGGTATATCCAATTAGAGGATGTTCCTGAATATACAGTCAAACAGCATACAATGTAAACAACATCAATGACAGTTGTACAGCAGTGCTCCAATTTTATTTACAATAATCCAATGAGTACGAAGGTTTGCCGAACATGTGCCGATGGATGTGCCCAAGCTGTGCCGAATCTAATTTCGGTACAATGTGCTTACCCCTTGGGACCAGGCACACAATATGCTGGGTGTCTAAATCCGCTAGCACGGCGTCCCCAACATAATCCATTATATCTAGCAGACTGCTTGGGCGTCGTTTTCGGGATGGGAATATAATGCAATCATACAAAACATAACCTAAATAATATCGATGCATAAAAAACGCATTTTCATTATCTTTCAATTACATTGCAATGGAAATTAACATAACATTACATAATTCGACAAATTTTCTGCATTTATCATCCAAAATAATGATCGTATCTTACTATTTTGAACTTTTTTTTTCAATAATTTATCATTCAAACTCTGGAATTTGAACCGGCTGTCATAAATTTATCACCATCGACTAGTACTATTTCCCACCACTAGTTCACTTGGATTCTACTATATCGAGCTAACAAAACTAACCAGCTGCAGATCTTACTAAACTGTACTGAGATTGAGTTTCATGATTTTTGTTTTACACCCGAACGCAACCGAAACATCCATAACGACTGGAAACAGTCGCTTCGTGTCTGCCATCGATGAATATAAAAAAGAGACAGCATTATTATACCTTCTCTTTCTAAGAAGACGAGGAGCAATGGCATCATTTTTGCGGCGATAACGTAGTGAATAGTCTCGCAATATTAAAGCAGCTTGTAAAATCAATATCGTGATATTGAGAGCTAAGTAATTTGCTAATGATTATGCCATTACTGGTTTTGGTGGAGCTGATGTTTGAATAATTTAGATCCATCTTATATAATGCTTCCGGTCGGGCTTCAGAAAGCCTAGTCAGCTAAGATAGAGGCAGCTGGGTTCAGTTCCCAGTTCGATCTAGAATATCTTTCGGGTTGGAAATGTTATTGACTTCCCTAGGACTATAGAGTATCATTCCATAATAAACAAATTCATGCATTGGCATTGGCATTGGCATAGGCAAAGCAAGCTCTCATTAAATAACTGTGGAAGTGCACTAAATAACACTTAGTTGATAAGAGATAAAAGTTCTAGTAAGAGCATGAAAGCCTTGAAAGGTAACTTAAAATCTTGAATAATTGATTTCAATTCAATTGAAAAATTAAATCATCAACAGGCATCACAATTATGCTTATTCATTGTCATTTTCCAACTTATTATTGAATATTGTCCCTATTCCTATTTTAAAACGGATTCTATCCAAGTTAAAGTTATCTGGATAGTATCCGTTTTATAATTATTTAGATAGAAAAAAAAAATGATTGGGATAATATCCAGCAATTTTCAATCTGGATAGTCTCCGGACAGTATTTGTACAGAACTAGCTGGCGATAGGGGTGGAATCCGCATTTCAGTAATAAATTGCTGTTTGATATCAAATGGAAATTAAAATTACGACGCTTAATTGAAATCCAAGATGCCCTCTGATTCAAAAAATGGTCTAATACCCTTCAATATGGGTATTTTCGGAATCGCTGTAACGTTTAGAGACCGGAAATCAATGTCCGACGCCATCTTTAAATGCAATTTGGCGATTTTCGGTTTCAGAAAAACGGTCAAATACCCGACAATATTGGTAATTTTGGAACGGGCACAACGCCTTCTTCTTCTTCCTCACACTTCTAGCTTATTGTTTACCGCATATTAGCCTATTTCGTGCTCTCAACAAAGTGTTCTAAATACACTTCCACATTTATTAATTGGGAGCTTTCGATGCCTGTACCATTTTTGCATTCGTATAATTGTGTGGCAAGCATAATCATACTCAACGTTCAGTGAAGTCGTGAAATTTACCACCCCGAAAAATTCCTCGCCCTGGCCGGGAATCGAATCCAGCTACCTCCAGCATGGTCTTGATTTGTAGCTGCGCTTTTTCCGACAGAGCCCCGGGCACGACCTGTAGACGCCAAAAACCGAAGGCCGACGATATTTTGAAATCCAAAGTGGCGGCCATAGGGCTCAGAAAAAGTTTCAAAAACAGTGCTCATTCGGTTTGGGCAACAAGCCTCAACATTTAGGGTTGCGTGCCAAAATCAAACGGTTTTTTTTTTTAACTTATGATTTCGTAAATTTTGGTGAGTCATCATTATGACATAGACGTTATTAAAAATTGTAATCACAAGGTGCAGAAAATACATTATTTTCACGGTGCCAAAACCAAACGGGTACTCTACTCAACAATATGGGTATTTTCGGAATCGGGGTGACGTCTAGATACCGAAAGTCGATGTTCGACGCAATCTTGAAGTCCAAGATGGCGTCTCCCGGTTTCAGAAAGCTGGGAAGTACTGTCAAATACCCTGCAATATGAATATTTTCGGAATCTAAATGCCGTCTAGAAACCGGAAATTGATATCCGACGCCATCTTGAAAACCAAAATGGTGGATTCCGGTGTCAGAAAAAGTGGGAAAAACTGTCAAATACCTATCAATATGGGTATTTTCGGAGTCGGGTGATGCCTAGGCACCAGACATCGATGTCAGATGCAGAGTTGGTAAATATCACGGCCGTCATGTGATAATGAGAAAACAGGTCCTCTCACTATCACGAGACGAAACGACCGATCATTAGTTTTCTTGTCATTTTCCAATGATCAAGCACTCATGAGAGTAATTCTTATGCAGTTTTGACATCAAAATGTCTAACTGATTTAGATGAATTTAAGCAAGTAACCATATGTAATCGGTAGAGTGAATATAATTTTAAGATTTCCTTGGTACAAGTAACTTTAATAGCAATACATGAGCTAGTAATCACGATGATTACAGCACTGTCACGTTCTATCATGATAAGAAAAACGATGAGATTTTGAAGAAAATCTCTGTCATCGTTTTCTCATGATAGTGACAGAAGTATCTCTGTAAATATCGCGTGAGATCTTTCATTGAATATGACATTTGCCAGCCCTGGTCAGATGTCATCTCTAAATCAAAGATGGTTGCTTGCGGCTTCAGAAAAACTGCCAAATACCCTGCAATACTGGTATTTTCGGACGACGTGTACATGTCTTTAATCAATGACCGACGCTATTTTGGAATCAAATATCGGGGTTAAAAAAAGTTTCAAATACCCTACACTCGGAAAAAAAACCGTTCCCGAAAACGGGAACGGACCGTGAACTAAAAATCACGGCCAGCTATCCAGAACAAAATTTTCTCAAATATACACCGTGAACTATGGTTCACGGCTGTGGTTCACGAATATGGGAACTCTTTTTTTCCCGTGCAATATGGGTGTTTTCGGACCGGGGACGACGCGTAGAGGCCGAGAATCGATGTTCGCGCCATTTTGAAAACAACGTGGCAAACATACTTTTGAATATAAAAACCTTTAAATGATCCATAAAATATTGGTAAACGTTTCATAAAAAACATCCAAATGATCAATAAAACATCGGAGAAAATCCATGAAAAAGTATGGATGATCCATAAAAAATATCAATATTATCAATATTTTATTATAAATTTAGCGACGCAATTGTAAAAATGTACCGCTAAATTTCTAAAGAATGAGCATTGAAATTGTATGAATTACCCATAAACATATTGCAATTGATCCATAACACATTCAGTAGTGAACCTTAAACTAAAGAAAGTGATCCATATGAAATCAAGTTTGCGCACTTAAAAATATAGCCATGTTCGGATTAATGACGAGCACGTCTACGGAACCTCCTTTACAGCTGCTGTTTTACCAGCACAACTATAATGGGTCCAGAAATCGCAGACATTACACTGGACCATATCATCTACGTGGTCATAGCCTTCACAAAGCGTACAGTTTCGATCGCTGTTGTATTCTTCACTCAACGGTGGTGTTGATTCCTCTGACATTTTGAGGTTATATCCGATGTTGTTCTTCAAGAATGTTCGGATTAATGAAAGCAACTTCCTCAGAGCAGTCTCGTTTTGGACAGCTTGAAGCTGAAATAGGTTTTATTAAACTAATATAAAGTCTAAACCAATCTTAATGCTTATAATAAAACCTATTACATCTTCAAGCTGCTGCAAAACGAGCCTACCATTTTGGAATTCATATTTGTGTGACCTCTAAATCTTCCTAAATTGTCTCATGTTATGTCATTTCATAATGAGCTGATTAAATTTGTTTTAAAACTATGCCAAAACTGGTGCACTTAATCATCAATACTAAAACACACAACTAATTTTACATTACAAAATAGTTACAAATAACTACACCCATTCCCGATCTATGGGGGGCCAACGACGCGAGCGAGCACGCACGGTCTACACAGAGTTCGTCTGTGCAGACGATGAACCGTTTGGTTTGGCGGTCAACTCTCGAACTGTTCTATTGCTGCTGCTGTTGTGGAGGAAGTGGGGTAGGCATGTAAGAGGCACACGGCGAATGAGAACGACCCAAATTTGAGTTAAGTTTTCTCATAATCGCCAAAAGTGCAGGAACTCAGCGATGAGTAAATTTGCCTCATGTTTTTCCAGGTTTTTCCAGGATTGTCCAGGGAAAAATGCCCGAGTTTGAGAAAAATAAAGATTGGATTCATTTAGTCTACTGGTACCACTCCGAGACTGATTAAAATTTTCGTCAATTTCCTCATTTTCCGGCAGATGTTTTAGGTTTTCCACAGGAAACCATGAGACAAATTTTACTCATCGCTAAGTTCCTGCACTTTTGGCGATTATGAGTGAACTAAACTCAAATTTGGGTTGTCCTCATTTGCCGTGTACATATATTTTCAGGCTATAGAAAGCTCAGTACGTTCTACCCTGTATGTGCCTACACGATCGCTGTGATCTGCTTGTGAGAAGCGTGGAAATGTCCCAGACGATGAAACTATTGTTTCTCATCATATGGACGTCGATCAGCTGTGTGCTGCATATAGCCGAATTGGAGAGTAAGAACGAGAATGTTTTCTGAACTATGGGCACGTCGGCGTGAACACTGACCAATAAACTGAAAAATAACTCTAGACCAACAATTGAAATAGGCGGAACAACCAAACGTAAACAATGGCTTTAAACGCAAATTCCTCGAGAATCAAACCACTCTCACGAAAAGGAAAGTTTGCTCTATCAGATGGTGGTGTTAGATTGCTTCGATGTGCGTTTGCGATTGCGTTTAAAGCCATTGTTTACGTTTGGTTGTTCCGCCTATTTCAATTGTTGGTCTAGAACTAACATGAACATATCTGGAACTACCAGAGCTACACCCAAGTAAAAATTAAGTCATGGTTTTGAAGGAGGTTTCTCCGATAAAATAATTCTTGTAGTTCTCTTCCCATTCATCGTATCAATTTACGTAATAAATTATTTGCAATCTATCCATATTTGGTTCTATAAGCTGGCATAATTCTCAACATGCTTACCCAACCTAAAGTTCAATCCGGTGTTCAATGTTGTCTTCTTTGTGAACGCTTTTGATCAGTTTATGGAAAATTACCTGAAAATGGAAAATATAAGCAAAGTTTAGACATATTTTGAGAATTATGATTTGAAGGAATTTATACACTTGCGCACTTAGAAATAACTACTTTTACACGAGACGTAATCCATATTGGACGTAAATCATACAACGTAAACAAACATTTCATGTAAAATTAAGTGTTCACAAACACCGTAAGCAAGTCGACAAAGAGAACGTTTGATTGAATTGATTTTCTCGTTTCTTTCAACTGATTCTTATGTCAAAAGGATTGCTTACATGTTTCGGTCTCAGGGAACCGAAATTTACCTGACTTTTTTTTTGTAGTGTATGCTATACATTTTGTAACAATCCAAATAATCATTTCCTAATCTAATATAATGTAACACCAACACAGCCAGCTCTTGAAAGCATCCTGGAAAATGATTGATATGATGACACCCCATTAACCATAAATACGTTAACCATACGGACGTTTGCCATTAGGACGAGTGCCAGAATGAACGTTGGCCATGCTGTTATTTTCGTATGTTTGCGTTAGCCATAATGTGGCTATCGTTGGATATTTGCTATAATTCTTATAATAAAATTATCTTACATTTTTCAAATACATCTTTGCTGACAGATGTACGTGAATATTTCAATTGAATGTATCATAAAATAATCAAAGAACAGCTTATGCTATAAAGAAGCGGTCAACGCCAAGAGAGCTGTTACTTTTGAGAATTTTCAATTGGAGTTTTCAAACTATTTTGACGTAGGACTTCGTCTGTGATTTCTATATGGGTACATTTTGTGAAAACCGAAAATGGAAAATGTAACAAAATTATGAAAGATTTTGAAATTAATAACTCAGCTCTCCCTAGACCAATTTCAATAATTTTATCACCAATCGATCAGCAACATTTCTACGCATCAATAGCAATGCTTTCAACAAGAAACTATTGAAAAAGTGGTAATGTCAAGTATTGCCCAATATTCAAATAAAAAGTGATAATTTAATCACTATTTTCATGAAATAAACGTTTTTCCCAAGCCCGAGTACCACTTGGTTGCACATCATCATTGATTGCGCTGCAGTCTAGCCTCAACTGAACGCTTCGGACGGCGTGGTGAGCAGGCAGCAGAAGCAGCAATAGCAGCAGTAGGAAGGTGGTTTCGGGCTAGGTAGTTCACTCTTCTACACTGATAAAATTCCAAAGATTGTTTTTATGTTTTCCACATATGATCTTTTGCAATGTGATCAACAAACGATATCAATGTATCGGACACATACTTAAAATGTGTACACATAAAAGCCATGTGTAACCACACATACTATTCATTTGACTCATAAATTTCATGTGTGCTTCTGGGTGGATTATGTTAATGTGTGGTCACATGAAAATCATGTGGAATTTCACATGGAAATTCGTAAATGTGTGGAATTTTATAAGTGTACCTCACAAGCAACAATGACAGGTCGTGGCAAAGGAGGAAACGGTCTTGGTAAAGAAGGCGCCAAGCGTCATCGCAAGGTTCTTCGTGATAACCGCCATCCGTCGTCTGGTTCGCCGTGGCGGTGTCAAACGTATCTCCGGTCTGAACTACGAGGTGTGCTGAAGGTGTTCCTGGAAAATGTGATCCGTGATACTGTCACCTACTCTGAACACGCCAAGCGTAAGCGGCCATGGATGTCGTCTACGCTTTGAAGCGACAGACGCACTCTGAACGGTATCGGAGGTTAAATCATCACCAAGTTTGGCAACAAAACGGGCCTTTTCAGGGCCAACAAGCTTATTACAGTAAAGAGCTGGAATAGAATTTATCTGTGCCTGTTTGTCCATATTCAGAACCACACACCCCCAACGACCACAAAAAATGCTCTCGAGAGTTGTAATCTTGTAACCAAACTTGGAAGCAGCAGGAATGCAAGTGATTTTGATCTTCATCAACTTTCTCTTTGAAAAAAAATTACTACAAATTTGGTACTTCTACAATTCAAAAACGGAAAGAGTTAAGATAAAAGATGATCAATCAATTAAAAGAACTAAATGCTCTTCACATTCATTCCGTCCACTAGCAGTCTTACGTCAAGCTTCCGTTCGTGCCCCTCGGCACAGAACCTTCTACTTTTTTTTTCTATCAAATAACAACTCTTGATGTAAAGAACGAGTCAACTTCAAGAGAAAAAAATAATTTGTGAATATTTCAATTGAATTTTCCTAAAAAGAAAAATTTGAAATAACACGTCATGCTAAAAAGAAAGAATCAACTCCAAGAAAGATGTTACTTTTGAAAATTTTCGGAAGCAATTTTCAAAAGCTTTTATCAGTCAAAGAATAGCTCAGAATGCAAAGAAGGAATCAACTTCAAGAGTAACATAGTTGATGAGTATTTTATGATAGCATTTAAAAAAAACACTTATCCATTAAAGAACAACTTATAGTAGAAAGAGGGAATCAACTGAAAGCAAGAAATGATTTGAGCATTTCCATTGCATTTTTTCTAAGGAGGGAAATTATTTGTGAGTACCCGTTTAACTTTGGCATGGTTCAAGTTTCGCAACAAAACCATAAAGCCGTTCCATTTTTGGACGGGGTTCGATTTAACGAATTTTGAAGATTATGTATTTTCGCTCCATGCTATCATAATTTTTATTAAAATTAACATTATGAAAGTCTTAGTCATGGAGATCATTCCTCTCTACTTCTCGGTGTTTAAAAATCATCGGAATCATAAAATACATTTCAAAATAAAACCGTTCGGTTTTGGCAACACTACTTTTTGGGCTTGTTGACAAAATACATATAACGAGTACTGCATTGCAATTGGATTAAAAGAATCCAATACATCAAAATTATGGCTAACTTCTGTTCTGGCTACCATACATTATGGCTTTCGTCTTTATGGCAATGGTGACAACCTCCATTATTTGTCTTGTCTATTTGATACAGTGATGGCATGATCATTAGCAAATTGATTTTTTTACGCTCTCATACGCTCTCAATATCACGCGAGCAAAATATAAGGCTTGATAATGATTTTACAAGCTCCTTTGATATTGCGAGACTATTCACAACGTTTAAAGTTGAAGCCTAGATTGAAGCTGAGAGTTGAATCGACGGAAAAATGATTCCATTGCACCTCGTTTTCTTAGAAAGAGAAGGTATAATAATGCTATCTCTTTTTTTATCTTCACCGATGGTAGACACAAAGCGACTGCTGCTAGCCGTTATGGAAGCTTCGGTTGCGTTCGGATGTAAAGCAAAAATCATGAAACTCAATCTCACCACAGATTGGTAAGATTTGCAGCTGGTGCAGTTTTGTTAGCTTGATATTCCGAGCTGCGACATCACAGCTTGCAATATCAACCGCAGTTGTTTGCTTGTTGCTTTTTGTCTACGAAAATCATGCTTGATCTTGGGATGTCGTGAGATTTGATTTTTTGATATTTTCCCAACACTGATTTGATATATGTTTCACATCGAAAGGCATCACACATACCAAAACGACCAGACACACTGTGTAGCATTTAAGGGGCAAGATGATTCAGAAAACATCATGCCTGTTTAATGTGATTAAAACATGATGCTTCAGACCTAATAAATGGATGAAACGTGGACATCTCGTACCATACGTTCCGCTTTTGGTAACTATATGATTGGTTTGGCATTGCAAGCAACTAGGCTAGGCAAGGTTAAGTGATGCTTTATTTTCCTCTGACGGTTGGAACATGAGCACCAACTCTTGTCCTAGCCTTTTATGGCTTATGGCTATAGCGCCATTAATCACTTTCTGGAAAAAGAAGGGGCAAAGGAAAAGGAGAAGAACAAAGAGAAAAGGATTATGTTTATTCTATGAAGCTATGAACATAAACAATATTTTTGATTTGAAATATGAAATCAAACATTTCATACCCAAGTCTCTTTTTATAAAAAAAAAAAAAAATATTAAGGACTAAAATGTGTTCCTTTGATTACTGAAAAAATCCTGATCCCCAAGATAAAAGTTTTCAGGACTCGAGTTCTGTGGTTTATATTTTCAGTTAATAATTTTACTGTTGCTTATCCATTAAAGTTTGTAAGACGACTCCGCCTTTTCTAATCGTACTAGATGTTAGGATTACGGTTAAGCTATGCCATAAAATTGATTAACTTATTCTATACAATCTTTTAAACCACATTTTAAATTAGTAAACTAGAACGCCTTGAAAAGCTGCTTCGTTACAGTTTAGTTTAAATAATTAATGTTTTGTTTTCCATAATTTACATTTAGGTTAATTTTAATAAAACGTTTTGATCTATCAGTCGTTTGCAACTATCTGCAGTTTATTTGGGGTATATCTCTAGGCTAGTGCGATGGGATCGGCCGGTCCAATGAGGCCAGCAAATTGTTTTGCGCAAATTTATTACAAAGTTCACAAAATCTCTCCATTCATGCTCCCTGTTTTTAACTAATCTAACTAATTTTCTACTGAAGACGCAAATTACACAATTTGTTTCAACTGTATACTAAAAACGTGACTATTTATGCCTATATTATTCATTATCACTGAACTATCATGCACTTTGATTTCTTGTATTAACTAAAAATAACTCTTAAAACTGTACAACGCCACAAAAGGACATCTACATGTGTACACGCAATTTGTTTACTAGCGCTATGAAAATTCGCAATTTAGATGAAGATACTAAAGAGAAATGAATCACGAAATGCGCAATATATTGACTACGTAAAGTGTTTTGCACTGGCGGTACATCGCCGTTCCACAATTCGACTTGCAATCATTAATTGTTATCCACGATTTTGAAAGCAATATTCTACCAATTTCTTTCCAGCAGTAACGGGAAACGGTCGATGAAATCACTGTTTCGTCCCTTGATGGGCTTACATGGTGAGATTGTAACGCAACTGTCACTGTTTGTTGTTCTTGGAGAAGTTGTGCGAAGCCCAGTTGAGCGACGTTTTCCACGAGTTGGTCAAGGCTTCACTGAACTTTGACTTGAAATGTTCGCGCGCATCCGTCTCCGAAGACAGCTCGGGTAGACCAGTCGAGATTATTATGGCAAACAGTGATACGATTAGACAACCGTGCTTTCTTATAATTAAAAACACCTCTTCGCAAAGATACTGAAACTGTCGAAACTCGTGAGCTTCTCGGTCCGTTCGACCCTTATTGATCACATAAACGAAATCATGTGTCAGCACGAACGGTACCCGTTCTCGACGGAAACCGAACTTTTCCTTGAAATGGCCGAGGATGTGGCCGAAATCGATATGGAACAGCTGACCAGTCTTTTTCACCATAATGTTATCGGAATGCCGATCGGCTACTCTTAAGACGTACGTTGCGACACAATAGCCTGTATAATATAGCGTGGATTCCTGTATTACTTTTGCCAGCATTGCGTCCGTTGTGTTGTGCTCTTTGAGCCACGTTAACAGGGGACTCTTCTTGAATGGAGAACATTCCCTTCGCCTTCTGCATGTTAGCTATAGTTTCGGCAATAAGCACTACCTCAATGATCCCCAACCGGCGATCGGTACTGATACAGCTGTACGGATTCATTTGAAAATCGTATCCATGACTTTTCCAGATTCGATCCATGATTCGCAGCATCTGCAATGTGAGCATATCCTACCGAAAATCGTCACCGTTCTTGAAAATCATGTTAATATCGTCCCCATTTATGACTGAATTCTGATAAACAATCCATAGGGGTCGCATCTTTGAGTCCATTACTTTGCACTTCTCAGCATCGCACTACGAACACGTATTCTACCGCTACTGGTTACAATCCAAACCATCTTTTCTTAAACCATAAACATTGTCCTTATACTAAGTCCAAGAAAATTTTCCCAGGTTAACGAAGCTATTGATGAATCCCAATAATGGCGCCATCTGCTGTCCCACTTCTGGAAACAAACAGCCACAGAAGCGTGATCTTCGAATTTCAAACTTCCTAACCTCCGAAGGTCGTCAGTCCGATTGAATCAAACGTTTGCGCCATTTTCACCACACACTACTGCTACCAACTAACCTACCTTCGACCAACTCACTAGAGCACGACATCATGCTTCAATTTGCGACTGTTAACTTGCCGTGCTCGAGTTCTAAAGATCCTCGGGGTTCACGTTCATGCACACTGATGGGATCGCGTTCAATTTCAATAAATATTATAATTTTCCCCAGTGAATAACAATAAATTAAAGCTGTAATTAGAAACGGCACTACCCGGGGGGATGTGCGAGGGAAGTAACGGTTCAGGATTGCTATTTATTACTTCATCGGTAAAGTTCGATCGTGATCGATCGAGGCGTGAAGATGAGAAGCGAAACGCTTGCGATCGAAACTACCTGAGATTTATCTCCATCTTTGCACCAGGTGTGCGGATTCTTTGCCTGAAGACCACTCCTTCGCTTAAGTAGGTATGTAAGTAATTTGAAAATCAATAAATTTGCGGCAATTGATATTGTCTTAACAGCGACGTAAATTATCGTTCAATTGAAACCTCATTGAAACTTGACCCATTATCGTTAAACAATGGCAATAAAATGATCTGTTACATTATCATAGTCAAGTGGCTGTACATCAAAATCTCGATCGTCGACTTGCTCAATAGTTCAACCATGCGCTTGATTTTTATTGCAATTTTATTTCACCGCTCTCAGCCGGCGAGCTTCTTCAGTTCACCTGATTTCTCGGAGATCATCTCGAACAGATAGATGCCTACATGACTCCACGGTTTGCGTTCAGTGGCGCACGAGCGCGCCATGTGCACTCTCCCAGCAAATTGTCACGATTTGCCATCCGCCGTCGTCGTTCGATTCGATTTATAAACAACCCATCCAATCCGGTTAAGTGGTTGTTGTTTTTTGCATAGTTATCTCCTCCAGGCTGTTCAGCTAAGGATGGTTCAGAGTAAATGCCTGCGCGAGTCGGGGATCGCTCCAAAGAGCACCTTCGTGAAGTTTCAATTTTCAAGTTCTCTCGTCTCATAAATCGTCGATATATTTGGCAATTTCGCGCGCTTGCAGGTCGTGATTGTTGTCGATACGCTCTTCAGCAAGGTTCAAACGGTTGCTGCTGGTCCGGGTCGATTTAATAACATTGTTGTTGTTTCACTGCGTTTTGTTTTTGTCTATCTAAATCGAATCACATTTTGCAACACTTGACTCTTGAGCGTCGCTGGTAGCAGCAACTCTGCAACAGTAGCACTAACCTTTAAGTATCTTGCTTGCGGGGTATGGTTCGACGGCAGGGGTCTTAGTCTTACATAAAGTTCAAGGTACAACAATGGACTTGCACTGCGCGTGAAGCGGAGCAAAAACACTTGCTTGGAAAAAAAGTGCGATCAACAGGCATGACACGGTGCCGGTGAGGATCGGATCGGTCGGTGACAAATACGATAATCGGGTTGCATTTAGCAGGGGACATTTGGCGAAATGTCGCTTCTTCGCTCGGGTAGGGGGTGGATTGTGGGATTTTCCCAAGTCTGTTGCATTAGATCATCCGTGTCTGATGGTGCTAAGTGGTCGTTGGTCGTCTCCGTCGGCACCGTCGTCGTTGAAGAGGTAGCTGTGGAAAATGGATCATTTTCCCAGGGTGTCTTCTGCGCTTAAGGTAATGATGGTACAGTTGGTTAATTGGTTAATTGTATGAATTTAGGTCAATTGGTCAATGATTATATTCATAAATAATGTTATCTTATCTTTTACTTCTTTGGCTTTATTGCGTCCCCAGAGGAACAAAACTAATTTATTTATTTTTTTAAGATGGAGATAGGCCAGCTGTTGACATGCTGAACGCCATTATGTCGAATGTGATTAGGCCGAAGGGATCACTGGGTCAAATGAGTTATTTTACTGCGATTGACATTTCTGTCAAACTGCATAAGTATTTGGAAATTCGTCAGGTTGTGCGATTTTTATTTTAATCCCAGAGAACAGTCATCCAAGCTTAAACAAATTTTTCGAAAAATTATTTGTAAGAATTCAAATTAAAATACGTTAGCGCCGCCATACGGAATGGTGCGACTCGAGTTATCAGTTTTTGCGATTAATGAGTAAACTGAACTAAAATTTGCGTTGATCTTATTGACCGTGTATTCAAACGAACTGTCAAATAAGATCAAAGCAAACAAGACAAAACAACGTAAATCAATAGAGTCTCTGCGGAACCATTATTTTCGAATAAAAAACTCGTGTGAGCATAATTAGTCCATTCCCAGAAATCCGTGTCATTTTCGATGAATTCCATTTCGTTCGAAAGAGCACTATCCGAATTGTGCTTGGCATCAAGATGTGTTTCCAAAGAGTTGTTGTTTTGCTTGCCGCTGTTTTCATAGGGAACACAAGTAGGTAGAAGCCTATTAGAATACAGATTGATCTCCGCAACTAACCCTCATTTAAATTCAGAAAAATGTGGTAAGATTTGAACACTGATTACCCTGCATCCGTTCTTGCAGGAATTTGAAATGCCTCCGGGGGGAAGTGGTTGAAACATAACGTTTTCGTTGCAAGCGCTTGGACTTCACGTGAGAAGAAATTCTCCTGTAGTTCGGGCGATCGGTTTTAAACAAACAATGTTTTGGTCACAAAAATTTTGACATTTATGTCACGATGACGCTTGCCGGTGGTCGACGACGATGGGCACCGACACTTGTGCCTCCACGAGATTGCTAGTTTCAAATGTCTATTCAAAATAGCAGCTAAATCTCTTACACATTTTAAGAGTTTGACTTGGATGTATGCTATCTGTGTTTAAATTAAATATAAAACCGAATGCGATTAAGCCAAAAAAAATCACTAAGTTAACTTTGAAGTACCAGGACCGTTCGTCGTTTTTTTCAACAAACTTGTTCTCAGCAATGCCTCATCAAATTTTCATAAACTTGGATTTTTATTCAAGGGGCATAGTTGAACTAACTTTTACCGTAGATACCACCCTCTTAGAACCCTCCTCGTTCTTGAGAGATGTAAATATGCCTGTGTTCTTTTTTTTTTTTTGTACTTTTTTAACCAGTTTGACCAAATGTTTTAAATTTTCACGCGAATCGGTTGTCAGATGCAGCAAATGATTAGTAAGACTGAATTTAAATATTTCCATAACGTATGCTACGATATTATCGGTTCTGGGAGTCACGGAAATCGGTTCTATGGAAATATACATATCACAGGCAAAAGTATCTTGTGACATGTCAAATCATGTCAAATATGTAGAATCAAGTGAATGAAGATGATTTGAGATGATTTTGGCCAGTTTGGCATCGGTTCCGGTACGCGAATCAGTGAATTCCGGCGAACGGTTTGTTGGAATATAATTACAATGAGGTTATGATATCATATTATGCCAAAATGACAAGCTTTGATCAATGAAATCACGTTGTAGTTTATCTGATGACAGATGGGCACATTGGCATCGGTTCCGGGAAATCCGTGGAACTCGGTTTTATATCGGTTTTATTATTTATTCGCGGTATAATAATCATGTTGCATATCGAATCATGTTAGCATGATAAGATAAGGTCAATAAAGATTATTTGTGGTGATTCCTTTGGCATATGGTCACATTGGTATCGGTTCAGGGATTCCGAAATTCCGATACGGTAAGGTATAATCAAATTCATGAGAACCATATCATGTGGTGGTTCCAATCACGACAAAAAAGTAGATATGCCTAATGAAAACAGTTTGAGATGAATCCTGTGACACATGGTCACATTGATATCGGTTCCTGTGATCCTGAACACAGTTCTTTAGTCCATAGTCTTATTTGAGGCAAATGAATCATACTGCATATCAAATCATAGGATATGGCCATGAAAGATTATTTTAGATAATTTCATTGTCATGTAGACACATTGGCATCTGTTCCAATGCCTCCAGTATCTGGTTCCATAAATTCTGGATTATGACTAGGAATGATATATTCGAAACTACTAAAGCGCGTAGTACGTAACATCATGCATGTTCAACTGAGGTGAATATTATAATGCAAACAAAACATAAATCTGAGGACAGTAGCCACCATCCAGGAGGTGCTCCAGAAGTAATTATAAACTAACGGTCCTAGATGTCCCGTAACGTGGGTAGATCACCTTTTTGTGGTACGTTACGGGATGTAAGATCTCGATCACCGATTTCTAGTCTTGACTACTTCAAATTAGGGGAACAAGATTTTTCAGTTATTAAACGAACACATCATAGTCCTTGTTACTTTTTACGCCTTGTTGATAGTGACTGTTTATGGCTTTTTTCTACCGAGGATGATCTTGAAGGAAAAAAAATGAGTTAGTCAGTCTTCATCTATGTGATTCCTAATCTTCTATTCGTTGTTCTCTAGTTTGAAGTGGTTAAGGACTAGGGTTCTGATGCATGGTCATTATCGGTGTCATTCCTTAATTTTGATGCTAAGGAATCCAATTTTGACTGACAAGTGGATTATTGGATTATGGATACCAATTTCTTTATTTATGAGTACAAATCCGTCTATGTATGGGTGCATAATGTTTTATTTTTGGGCACAACTTTCTTTATTTATGGTATAGTCCCTGGGCATTGGCATAACCTTGAGGATTGCTTAACTGCAAGCAGGTCCCAGGGTTTGTCTGTATCTTTACATTTTGAAAGATGCACACTAGTGATGCCAGTTGTGATGTAATGGACCAAAAGTTTGTTGGAATTTAACTACTTGCCATAGTTAAATAATTGTGTCATTAAGAATTATGATTTTAACTATGAATTATGTTTCTTAATAATTGAGTCTAATGGCTGCAAAATTTATTTACTGAAATCATTTGGTTCAAAACTTTTGGAATGCGGCATGCGGCAGGTACTACCTTTGAATTTGGCTTGATCGAGTGGCGATTTTCTTTTCTTTAGATCAAAACGATGAAAGCTGGATCAACATATAGCCATGATAGTGGGATTGAACATCATTTTATTTCATAAAAACAAAACCATCATAAAAGATTATCAGGAAAACCCTTAAGTATGGGATCCCGGAGAAGAAGAAAATTGGAAGACCATGCTTCACATTTAAAACCAGCGCAAGGCACGATGTAGAAGGAAGCGGTTGATCGCCAGATTATTGGCAAGAGGTGGCTAATAACTGAAGCGAGCTTAAAATAGCCACGACAAGATTGTTCACTGAAATGGTGGAATCAGAATACGAAGACTCGGAAGATACTCTCAGTGATTCAAGTTAACCAGTGCCCTCACAGAGACACCCTTGCCGAAATAACTCTAGGAGTTAAAAGTCAAGTAAATGTTAATGCCTAGCCTCAGTGATTCAAGTTCCAGAGGTTTCTCTAACGACGAGGATGATGTTTTTTTTTTAAATTTGTCTAATTAGTATCATAATAATATACCATCGCGCTATTGTCAAACTCTGTGATGGTAAAATCAACTAACAAATTCCTTCACTTTTCACCAATCTCGATCATTATTAAGAGGTAGATATTCATTTTATTTAATTAGTATATTATACTGTCATTATCATTGCCACTAATTCATTTAGGCATATTAAATTGACCTGCATTGGGTTATTATTTTGCTTGCAATGCTATGGGAAAAGGGGGGACTCACGATTTAGTACGGAGAGCCGTTTTAGGGGTTGTTTGGAGCATGTTGTTTATTTAAGACATTATAGTTTGACGTGATCACCATGAACCACTCACGTTCTGGGATGTGGCCTTGAAACTTGAGATTTGGCCTTGATAGGACCCCCTTCTGTCTCATGAAATCAAAAATCAAAATCAACTTTCTTTATTTATTGTAAAGTTGTCATATTCCATGGATTTTTTTTAACGAAAAAAATTGAAATTTCGAAGAAGTCAAGGAACTTCATTCCGGGAAAATAGGGATTTTTATCCTTCTTCTTCTTCTTCTTCTTCTTCTTCTTCTTCTTTTCTTCTGCAAGAAATCCCTCAACTATTGATTTGGTCTTAACTGATTCATGTCATCTTTGTAGCCAATTGGTTACCCATGCTGACTTCGGTTCTGATCACCTTCCAGTAACTTTTGAAATATCCCAAGAAATAATTTCTAATCCCAACAGCTCTACTTTCAATTACCATAGGGCTTGGGAGCAATATCGAACATTTATGGAATATAACTTCGATCCAAACATTCCTTTGCAAACCAAAGATGAAATTAATTATGCTCTTGAATCTCTGACTACTTCTATAGTTGAAGCAAGAGCTGCCTCAGTACCAAAATGCGAGGTTAAATTCGATTCAATTATAATAGACGATGATCTTCAGCTCTTGATCCGTCTTAAAAATGTCCGTAGGAGACAATTTCAAAGAACACGCGATCCTGCCATGAAAGTTATCTGGCGGGATTTGCAAAAACAAATTAAAAAGCGATTCTCTGCCCTGAGGAACAAAACTTTTGAAAATAATGTTTCTAAATTAAACCCGAGTTCCAAACCCTTTTGGAAACTCACAAAAATTTTGAAAAAACCTCAAAAGCCAATTCCAGCGCTTAAAGAAGGTGGTAAAATTTTGATCACAAATTTGGAAAAAGCTCAGAAACTTGCTAAGCAATTCGAGAGTTCCCATAATTTCAGTTTGGGTCTTACTAGTCCTATTGAGAATCAGGTTGCTCGGGATTTTCGGAATATTTTCTCTCGGGAAAATATTTTTGATGATTCCTGGGGGACTGATTTGGACGAAGTAAGGTCTATAACTAAAAAATTTCAAAATATGAAAGCTCCAGGTGATGATGGAATTTTCTATATCCTCATCAAAAAACTCCCAGAGAGTACCTTGTCTTTCCTGGTAAAATTATTTAACAGATGTTTCCATTTGGCATACTTTCCTGATAAATGGAAAAATGCAAAAGTTGTTCCAATTTTGAAGCCGGATAAAAATCCAGCTGAAGCTTCTAGCTACCGTCCAATAAGTTTGCTTTCTTCAATAAGTAAACTTTTTGAAAAAATAATTTTGAATAGAATGATGCTTCACATCAATACGAACTCAATTTTTGCAGATGAGCAGTTTGGATTTCGCCATGGGCATTCAACTACTCATCAACTCTTGAGAGTTACCAATTTAATTCGTTCAAACAAATCTGAAGGCCACTCAACTGGAGTTGCTCTTCTAGACATAGAAAAAGCATTCGACAGTGTTTGGCATGAAGGTTTGATTGCTAAATTGAAAAAGTTTAATTTTCCACTTTACATTATGAAATTAGTTCAAAATTATTTAACTGACAGAACTCTGCAGGTAAATTATCAAAATTCCAAATCTAATCGACTACCTGTTAGAGCAGGAGTTCCTCAGGGTAGCATTCTTGGGCCTATATTGTATAACATTTTCACCTCGGACCTCCCTGATTTGCCTCAGGGTTGCCACAAATCTTTGTTCGCTGATGACACAGGCATTTCCGCTAAAGGAAGAAGTCTTCGTGTTATTTGCAGCAGACTTCAGAAAAGTTTAGATATTTTCTCTTCTTATTTACAAAAATGAAAGATTTCTCCCAACGCTTCCAATACTCAACTTATAATATTTCCACATAAGCCCAGAGCTTCCTTTTTGAAACCTAGTAGTAGTCACATAGTCACTATGAACGGAGTTCCAATTTCCTGGTCAAACCAAGTGAAATATCTTGGATTGATACTTGACCAAAAATTAACTTTTAAAGATCACATTGAGGGTATTCAAGCTAAATGTAACAAATATATAAAATGTTTGTATCCTCTTATAAACAGGAAATCCAAACTTTGCCTGACGAATAAACTTCTAATATTTAAACAAGTTTTTAGACCGGCCATGCTTTACGCTGTGCCAATATGGTCTAGTTGTTGCACTACCAGGAAAAAAAGCACTTCAAAGGATTCAGAACAAAATTCTGAAGATGATTTTGAAGTTGCCTCCCTGGTACAGTACTACCGAAGTACATAGAATTACGAATGTTGAGACTTTAGCACAAATGTCCAACAAAATAATTAATAATTTCCGGCAAAAATCGTTACAATCCTCAATTGCAACGATTAATTCCCTTTATACTTAGATAAGATTTAGTTTTAGTTATTTAGTTTTAAGCTATCAATTGTTATACTGACATGCAGGTTTAAAAAACCTGTTTAAAATACTGAATTGCCAAGACAGGAGCAATGTAAAAACACTTAGATATATATCATAACAATTAAGGCTGGTAAGTTACTGTAGTAACTGGAGCACCTAGGTTAAAAATGAAATGTAATTTATTTTGAATTTGGAACAAATGAAGAGCTAAAAAAAAAAAAAAGGGATTTTTATCCATTCTCATTATTTGAGCACTTTGTAATTTATTAATTATTGGCGAACATTTCCATACTTATATCAATGGGTCAAAATTTTGTAATACAGTCAACTCTCCACAATTCGATGTCCACTAACTCGATATCAAGTTATATAACCATAATAAAAATGAGCTTCATGGATACTGCCATGGTGATTTTATTTGGGATTGTTGCTCTAAAGGCTGTTTACTTTATAAAACTGACACCGAAAAAATCCCGTGGCTATGCAAGTATTTTGATCCCATCAACATTATGGAATGCTTAAATTATTGATTGTCAAACCCATAACTATTTAATGAACATATTCTATGTTTCGTCTTTAGGCTTAAGCCTCAACTTGCCAGAACACTAAAGTAGAAAAAAATGTTGTGAGTCAAAAAACGAGTCATATCGAACTTTGTCTTAAGTGTTACCAATTTGCACGCTCAACTCAAATTGAATGAAAACTGCTAACTTAACTAAATTAAAAAATAACTTAACTGTTATAAATAAAAAAATGTTGAAAATCGTATGTGTACTTTGTTCTACAAAATTTTAATATTTTTTAGTTGGTTTGTATCATATTGCGAATAAGAAATAATATAAAAATTATTCGGCTTGGCCAGTGTTGGCTACAATTAAGATAAGAAAATCAAAATCAGCTATTTTTCAAGAACAATATCACCTACAATAACAGGCACCAATATCACAAGCCATCATCACCATGAAAATCACTCATGATTTTCGACAATTATCAGCTGTGATTTTTGAATATACTCATCGAAACCATTCCATAGATACTAAACCTGTTAATTTTAGCAGAAATGTTTGGGAAGCACCGGGTCAACCGTAAATACTGTTCGTCATGTTAATTTGAACTTCTGTGCAAATTTTCAGCAAAATCGGTGATGATTTAGAGGTGCTTTAAGTTAATGATATTTCATTAAGGTAATTTACGGTTTATCATATTTGTATCTCGAGACTAAAACAACGAAAACTGCTGCAACAGCTTTCATAGCCACCAACTTTGTCACCAAAGGTTGAATATTCAAAGTGATTTTATTGAAGTTTGACTTAGTTTCATGCTCGAAGATATCTTAAAAAGTGAATAATTTTAAATTATTTGTTCCACGAACTTTCCACCCATATGACATAAAAATGTGTAGCCTACGGCATAATGTTTCTCATACTGTTCTTAAAATGTTGTTCAAACATAGTTTTCGTGTAGATTCCATAGATTGAGAGATAAAAATCAGAAAAGAGGCGTATAATTCACAAGACAACAGAACCAATAAAAGTTTCAATTAGATTGACAGAACATAGTTGCATTGCTTTTCAGTGACGACCGATGACTGTTTCATTGATAGATGATTTTTTTAGAAATATGAATCCTCAGTAGACGTTTTTTTATCAAAGGCATGTGTCACTCGAGCCATAACAGTAATTTATAAAATAACGAACATTGCTTCAAGCACCTCTAAATCATCGCCGATTTTGCTAAAAATTTGCACAGAAGTTCAAATTAACATGACGAACAGTAATCACGGTTGACCCAGTGCATTCTAAACATTTCTGTTAAAATGAACAGGTCTAATAGATACCCATAGTGCATGGGTTTAGATGCATACACGCTGTCCGGAGGCCGCCATATTGTATTTTGGTCCACCATATTGGATTCAAAAATGGCGGCGGATGTCGATTTTCCTCTTCTACTCCTTGAGCCCATTCCATAGATGCCCATATTGCATGAGTGTAGATGCATATACGCTGTCCGGAGGCTGCCATATTGGGTTTTGGTCCACCATATTGGTTTCCAAAATGGCGGTGGATGTCGATTTTTCACTTCTACTCCTCGAGCCCAATCCATAGATAACTATTTTGCATGGGTTTAGATGCATATTCACAATATTGGATTTCGGACCGCCATCTTAGATTTCAAAATGGCGGTGGCTCTCGGTTTCTTACTTTGACTGTAATACCAAGGTATTGATTTCCGTATGGTGATTTCGTTATCTCATTATCAGCTAAGATTAAAATCAGCCGTGATTTTCTGTTTGTGATTTTGCTGATCTGAAGATCAGCAGTGATTTTCGACCGTTTCTGATGTTGTATTTTGTTGATTTTTCCCATTGGAATTTGGCTTGACGCAAATTAACGGAAATATTGGAAAAAAATTCGTGCTACTTCAAATGAATTGTTCATACATTTTGTTATATTGCTTATCAATAGACCTTCACACTTGTCCACGAAAGCATCGAGCTAAGTAGACAAATAAAAAAGTTGTGACCTTAAGTGTGTATCCGTTTTATAAAGTGAACAGTCTTTGTAACTCGAGAATATTTCTAAATGCATATAACTTTGCAATATTTTGCAAAATAGACAAATTTGTGATATTTGAGGCTATGATGTGTGATTTGAGATCCCACACTTGATCAAATGTAAAACATGCTCTGGCATTTTTAATAATTTTAAGGATGAATTCTATAACAATTTTTTATTAAATAGGCTGAAATACCTTTACAAATTAATCTGGAACATTCAAAAGGATTTCCGGACTACACCTTTTTTTTTCAACATTCTGGACTTCGATATTCCTCAATATTCTAGGGTGATTATATGACAAAAGACGATTGTTGAGAATGGGGCAAATGGTCGAATTATAAGAGTCAAATGAACAAAAGGTCGAATGATGAAAAGGAGGGCAAAAGATCGAATGAAGCGAAGGAGCAAAAGGTCAAATTATGGAAGGACAAAAAGCTGGTTTAGGGTCAAATTATTCAAAGAGGGACAAAACGTTGCTTTAGGTACAAAAGGTTGAAAGAAAGATGGTCGAAAAGACAAAAGGTTGAAAGACGAATGATCGAAAGGTAAATGGTCGAATGGGTTAAAAGGTTGAAAGGGACAAAAGGTTGAAAGGGACAAAAGGTTGAAAGCAACAAAAGGTCAAAAAGTACAAATGGTTAAAAAGAACAAAAAGTCGAAACGACAAAAGCTGATGTAAATATTCTGAAACTGATTGTCAAACAAATTCTCAATACTAAAATATAATTTGACAGGGTAAATGCCGACTTCGGCTCTTTGGCTTATTCTATTATAGTCAGGGGGTGTACAATGTCCTGAGAGCTCAATTTTGGAATGTGGATACATTGAGCATCAATTTGAGTGATCTAGGATTTTTTTACCCCCTGACGATAATAGGTAAAGGTATTGCCGAAGCCAACATTTCCCCTACTATTTTCTAATTTTTGTTTAGTATGCTGCTCGTCATCCAATGAATGATTAAATTTTGTTTTTTTAAAACATGAATTGTTTTTCATATCTGTACTATTATACTATACCAAACTATCAACACGATCAGCTCAAGTTCAATGGAAAGGATAAACATCATTTATTGGTTATTTTCGCTTCTATTAAGCAAATTATTTTAAATACTGTGATTGCAGTACAGCTCACGTATAATAGAAGGAAAATGTCTGAAAAATGTGAAATTCTAATATCTCATCTTAGTTTCTCGAAATGTCTCATCTGATCAAGGAAAAACCTAGTTTTGATTTCTCATATTTTTCGCAAATTCTAGAACTCACAAGTTTGTTAAAGTTCGGAGCATACATTTTTAAATCTCAAAGGCTAAAGTGCAAATTTCAATCACAGTATTTAAAATAATTGCATCTGGAAAAACAGCAAGCTGACAAAAACATTATTTTTCCATAAGTTCTTATGGATGGGAAAACCTATTTTTAGTATTTTTGCGATATTTTCTGAACCAAGCATGTAACTTTAAGTGATAATTCCAATGGATAATTTATTTCTGACAAAAATCCAATGGGACTGTTTTGCTTTTAAGGGCAGTGTGGTTTGATGAAAAAATATCATTACAATTAACTCTGCTATAAAAATGAACTTACTCTTTAAAAAAATAAAAAATAAATTTTTTTTTGGAATTTGACCCTTTTTCCTTCGGAGCTTTTGTCCTTTTCGACCTTTTGTCGTTTCAACAATATATTATTTTGATCAATTGTCCCGTCGACCTTCTGCCATATTTAGTCTCCAAAATGTTGAACGATTCAAAGAGGGACTAAATGAAAACGTCAAATGGACAAAACGTCACATGACAAAGGGTATATGGTACAAAAGGTCAAATTATTCAAAGAGGGACAAAAGGTCGAATTATTAGAAAGGAGAAAAAAGGTCGAATGTACAACAGGTCGAGGGGTACAAAAAGTTGAATGTACAAAAGGTCGAATGACGAAAAGGGGAACTAAAAGTCAAATGGACAAAAAATTGAAAGGAAAAAAAGTTAAATGGACGAAAGGTTGAATGTCCAAAAGGGGAACAAAAGGTCGAATTTTTCAAAGAGGGACAAAATAAAGGCAAAATAAAAACATCGAATGGACAAAACTTCCAATGAAAATAGGTATAAGGTAAGAAAGGTAGAATGGAAAAAAAATCGAATGGACAAAAGGTCGAATGAACAAAAGGTCGAATGGACAAAAGATCGAAGGGACAAAACGTGAAATGATGAAAAGGGAAACAAATGGGTGAGGCTAGAAACCTCGGTTAGGTTAGAACATAAACCACTGCACTAGAAATAAAATTGAGATTCCTATTGGTATTTGCTTCAAGTTCTCCAATTTCAATTCCTTGAAATTCTCCTTCAGAACTTCTATGAATTTATTCTCAGAACACTCTTTAAATTGTTTTCAAAATGTCTCTTTATTTCTTCGCAGAATTCATTACGAATGAGCTCATGTGACTCGATAGCTCTTTCAGTGTAATCAGACCTTTAAGCACATTCAAGGTTGATTTTGGACTGATTTTGCATAGGAGAAAAGCTTCTAATGTTGGCCTATGGATCTAAGATTGGGCTCTTCGCTAAAAATCTGCTATTTATCAATTTTATCAAGACAAACGCGTCTTAGGATGGTACTAATGGATATGTCTGGTCGCTATTGAAAATTTAGGTGATTGCTGAATTTATGTATGGTCCCAAATAAGGGGCATTTGGGCCGACAAATATGAAAACTCGTTCGTGACTTTCTTATTATTCGGTTACAATTGCTGTCAATTTGTTGTAAGATTCGGAATAAGCTTTAAAATGCTTGTCAACTAAGAAATTGATCTCTGCTATATGCAGTCGATTTATGTGTTTCTGCAAATGTCTAGTATAAGAATTTAATTCGTTTGTCTTTTGTATCTCTTTATTAGTTTTTGTTTGTCTTGTCCCCCGTCTCGATGAGTCTCATCGTCGCCCACTGGTCACCATAGCTGGTCGAACTCCAGACGAATCTAGAACCACACTACCGTTCATACAGGCGACATCGCTCTGATGAGGCAACGAAACCCTACCCCAAGCTCCTCCCCTTTTCCTATCCTTCGACAATGTACCCCTCTAACCTCGAGTAAGCCGCGAGTATTCGGCCCAACTCCTACTAGACATAGAATTATGTGAATTTTGTTACAAACAAAGAACAATGAACTATCGGCTCTGTAAAGCTAACGCGATTGAGCCTTACAAATAAACGAACTAGATAAAAAAAGTAAGAAATTGATGATTATCAAATCAAACAGTCAAATATGCTTTTGCTGTTTTTTCCTCAGACACATTTATTTTGATGTTTATGTTTTCTTTGTTGATGCTGTTTACAGTCATTAGTGATTTATTGTATTGAATTAATCGCACATTTCAAAAGTATGAATAAATTTCCCCTAGGCTAAATACACTTAACAATTGAATTCAAGGTTAGAATTTTGAGTGTTGATCCTAATACTTAATCTTTCGAACGAATCTGTTTAAGGGAAGTAAGACTTGGTGTTTGTCCTGTGATTTTTGTTCTGAAAACCATTCGAGTGGCTCCGAACCATTCAGCTGTAGAGGATTATATTCTCAAACAAGATTACATCAGGATCAACTGTAGTCAATATTACCAACCAGCAGTTTTTCAGCGGCATATCAAACATTCAACTTGCCCCCACTTCTCACAATTTTCAATGGCAGCCAAGAATGTATACTAATGAGATTGACATTTCAACCTCCATCTCTAATCTCCTCAAAACAAGCAACCATCAGCCGCCACTTAGTCACGACTATCACCAACAGTCAAACCATCATCAATCAATTTTCAAGCTTCGCCCCCTTGTTACAGCCTATAGGGGGAAGCCTCTTCTCTCGGTAGCCCCTTGTCAAACAAGAGATGAGGAAGAACCATCGTTAGGCGCGCGCCTTAGCCATCGTACACCGATTAGCACTCAACCCCTTCTCGACATCCAAATTCCTCGGAAACGGTGGCGCACGCCTTCGACCTGAGAGTCGACCGAAGCGCCACATGGCAAATCATTTCAAGAAGCTATTATCATTGATCATCCTCGTGGTTCATTAATGCAAAACAGAGTCCAGCATAATTGCCGCCACAGCAAACAGAAGATGTCGAACGAAACGGAACACTATTGGTGTGGTCCGAAGCCATCAGATGCCAAAGATGGTTGGTGATAAAAATTTAATGACTTTATTCGATAAACAAAGCCGTGGTCAAAAAGGGGGGAGAGATGATGAGGTGAGTGTCGTCGCGATTAAGAAGGGTCGCCGCGCATGCTTCCGGTGTTTTCGCCGGTTGATGATGAGACTGCCAAGCTGCCGTGAGGAACGGGTCGACGAAAGCTGATGGGTGACAAATTATGGTGAGTGATTTTTTATTGGTTTTCGGTGTTGTTTTAAAATGTGGGCAGAGTCAAATATGGAGATTTGATGGTAGATTAATTGGATGATCGGTTGGATGTTATGTAGATATGATTGACTTTAATCGATTTATGGCTGGCTATGTTTGCATAACAATTATGTTGAACTGAGTCTGGAAGCAGCGCATAACGGCACCGGTTGGCTAGGCCCACGCATAAGGTCGATTACCAAATGCTGCATCATGACACCATTTTAATTGAAAAAAATGCCCTTCACTTATGATTCAACGATTACAAACAACTGCTACAGCGATAAAAAAAACTGTAATATCGAGACCGGAGCACGTGGTAGTCAACTGTTCTCGCTTAATGGCAAGGTAAACTGGAACCTTTTTAAGCCATGTAGCTTGTTCAAAGTACCGAACCCCGCCACGGACTGATCAAGTTTTTCCTCACGCTCTGCTCCGACCTCCGACACCACCCCAATCTCGATTGCTACCCACTGCCTCAATGAGCCGTGTCTCCTCAGTCAGTCAGAGTCAGTGCAGCAAATATAGCAAAACTCGAGCAGCACACTTTACCTAGAGCGCAACCGCCGGCCGTGCTGGGACATAAAACTTGATTCAACAGAATTGATATATGCATATTTACAACCGGAGCACAACAAGAGTCTGCCTCATTTACCTCCATCCATGAAGCTGGGTGCTGTGCTACTCCGGCCGCGGACAAAGAATTGGGTGTGGTGCCGCTCGACCCCCAGCCCAACCTGCGCCGCTCACTCGTGATCCTTCGAATATCCACACAATCTCTCGAGATCGAACCACCTTCACTTTACACTACTCAAACGTGGAGAACTGATTGTTATACTTATTTATACCAACCCGCGTACCTTGTTTTATAATATCAATCGCGGCGAGGTCTAACCTTTGAAGCAAATGGAAAAATTCACGCGCACGATCCATGCGCGCCCAAACCCGACCGCCGCCCCAAGCCGTTCTAATCTGGACAGCGGCAGTCAGGTTTAGCAGTGAGCCTAAGATTACATTTTATTTTATTTTTTTTTTCGTATCGTTATTGAACACTAGTAGCTTGGGGTACCTCCTTGGAAAGGAAAAATGGCATGTAGTTATAATTATTACCCGAGACCTGTCTGAATTTCCTGCTCCGAAGGAGAGACTTGAGGTTGAAATGTGCTGCTCAATGTGGTCTAGATTTTTGTACATTGTGCCATTTAGCACGAATTAGCGTATCGGAGGACGTCAAAAACGGCAAGGACGGACGGCCAAGGGGCGGAGTGTTTTGCGATATGCTGCTCCAAGTGATATTTAAAAAGCCGGAGAACTGGCCGGAACAGGATTTTGATTAGTTTTTTTTAAATAAATCGCTTTGTCAGTATCTCGGTGGAATAAGTTTGATTCATTTAGGATCGGTCAGTTGGTAGTGGTAACAAGGAAGTCGACTTGTTTCCTTACGAGCTGCGAAATGGAATTTGATTGATCGACCATGGGGGAATTGCTTTGCTAATTCTTTGCGGTATTTATGGGAAGGTTAAAAGTCCGTTGACTTTGTACGAATGGCACCGAAACTGATCTAATCAAAGTCTACTGCAGCAGGATTTTGAGCACTACTCCCGTGGGTGGTCTTGCGTCAATACCTAAGTTTAAGGTAATTTTGAACCAATTTAAATCTGATATGAAGCAAGGTGTGATAAATGGCAGATTTCTTCAAATATATCCATTAGGGTGGCTCAAATTATCGATTTAGCTCCACACAACTCAATTTATTTAGTTCTGATCACCGATGAGTTATCACGTTCAAATATTCATTGTTGAGATGATTACGTTAGTCATGATCAAGTGAGTGCAGAGCCCATCGGACATTGATTATGGCTGGGTTTGGTGAGTTTGTTCCAGTTGGGAGACATGCTTATAAATTTCTTATCACTGATCTTGATTTTTGCGCGTTGTGTGTAGTTCGGTTGATGCAATTAGATTTCCTTTGGTTTGTTTTTTCCGTCGATCTTGTTTTCCGTGCTGAGCACCAATGCTACCGACGTGCCAGGAAGGCAGCTCCCACACCTGGACCCTACCTATCGACCCATCAACTCATGAACCGGGGACTAACGGCTTTACTTCCCATCCGAAGGAAGGCGTGATCAGAGATGTTATGCCTCAGAACATCCCGGCGGCGCCGACTGGGATTGAACCCAGGCCTTCTGGGGTGAGAGGTAATCACGCTTACCACTACACCACCGGCGCCGTTTGATGCAATTAGATGCTAATGTTGATTTTGAAATATCGGAAAGGGTTTATGCGTGATCCAGTTTGAAAAATTTTGTTACCTGTTTCCGGGGACGTCACTTCATTTGAATAGCTTTTTGTCGTCGTAGATTGCGGTAATGTAAAGGGCATGGCTGTAGAACAACTGTTTTTACTTATTGAGCAGAAAATCATGGGTTAGAACCCAAGCCAATTACGGAGTTGATCTATCCCAGGCTCCCATTGTAAAAAATCGTGCATAATAGTGTTACAAAATTCGAGATGATGTCGACAAAATAAGCCAGAAATTTTCTCTACGTGTATCCCGTTAATCGCTACCAATAATCCAAGGCAACATACATGATCATCCTCTCGCACGGCCAGATCGAGTGGATTGATAGAAAATAGATCGATCTCTTTCTCGCACAGCAATACCGGAGAACAAATGCCCGCAGTGGACAATGGTATAACTATTGTGATATTGGAAGAGCCAGCGTGTGGACGGCCCAGAAAGTGCTCGTGGTGAAAATTAATTGTAATGAGGTGCGTGGTACTACGAGTAGAAACAATTCGGGAATCAATGTGATTTATTCCACAACTTTTGTTTTGCATGTACTTAGACTGCACGAACGAGGCCATTACCGCCATAGGACGACAAAAGAACGTGGCTTCGATATCAACACGGAGTAACTTGTAGCGGGAGGGCGAGAACCAGTAGAGCTATAAAGTAACATAAGGCCTTCATCAGGTAACACGCCCCTACCAACTCAAAGCTGGATAACTGACCAACTAACGTGGCCTTACCTCGTCAGAGGGCCTTTTATTCGCAGTTCTGGTCCCTCAATTGATCCGCTCCACGGCGATAGTGGGCTGATGGACCCGCCAAGCCAGAGCCAACCACGCTGAGCCACCAACTTCCTTCATCGACGACGAGAACTTCCTGGGCCGTCCACACGCTGGTTCTTCCAATATCACAATAGTTATACTATTGTCCACTACGGGCATTTGTTCTCCGGTATTGCTGTGCGAGAAAGAGATTGATCTATTTTCTATCGATCCACTCGATCTGGCCGTGCGAGAGGATGATCATGTATGTTGCCTTGGATTATTGGTAGCGATTAACGGGATACACGTAGAGAAAATTTCTAGCGCATTTTGTCGACATCATCTCGAATTTTGTATCAATAGAACTCAACGGAACGATTCGGAAAAGTAGGGGATATGGCTCTAATATTGGCCTATGGATCTAAGATTGGGCTCATCGCTAAAAATTTGCTATTTATCAATTGTATCTAGATGAACGCGTCATTGGGACGGTACTAATGGATATTTTTGAAAATTCAGTCGATTGCTGAATTTATGTATGGGCCCAAATTAGGGACACTTAGGCCGATATTAAATACATTTCCTCTATGTTCATACAACAGTGACGTACGCTTGATCCGGTTCGGAAGACATTGTTAACTGCTTTCGGGGATGTCATTTCATTTTAATAGCTGAGCAGGGGATGGTGGGTTAGAACCCATGCCCCTTTACATTGCTTAGTTGATAGGGTCGCGTCATTTTCTTACCAAGTATTAAAAGATCGCATCACTTTCCAATGTAAATCCAGATTTAATTCGCCCTTCCCAATAACAAAAATGTCCATGTTGTCACGCGTGGAGATATAGAAGTATTCTCGAATGTGTCGAAATAACAATTCTTTCCCTCCCCGACGACCGTAAGGACGTGGCCGGCGCCGTTATTGATCTCAAAAAATAAGGATTCACCGGAGTTTGCACACTGAGAATTGATTGCAAATCCCAAGCCCCATTCAAATGGTTCTTTATGCAAATTTCGCTAAATCTGGTCAATCACAGAGTAGCAACTACTGAAATGTATGGCCGTCAATGCTCATGTTCAAATATTCATTGCTATATATGTTGGAGTTGCTCATCGATATCAGTGTTGTTTTTGTGTCAGTTAATGGAAAACTAACAAAACACGCCTACGCATGCTATCAATTGACGTTTGAGCGGATTTTATGAGTTTTAAGCTGGAATTATTTATAACTTGGACCGAAAGTCCGTTTCATTTTACACAACATATTCGTTTTTGAGTTATATTTTTTCGAAGTCGTCAATACTCCTTTACCACTAGACTACCATGCGGCTGAAAAAAGCCATTTTTAAAAACAGTCATTTTTGAAAAAAAAATCAACGACAAAATAAAAATTCAGGTATAATATTGGGCGATAAGAAACACGACGAAGTAGTGCTACTCCATATTTTTCTTATAAATGCTAATTTTGAATGTTAAAGGTTAAAAAAAAAATACTTTCAAGGATTTTATCATCCAACACTGCACCATATATGAGGGTATACCTTTAGCATTCTTCACACAAAATTAAAAGAAATGGAAGGTGGCATATTTTGTGAAAATTAATTAAAGGGTGTATTCGATAAAAATGACACACACATATTTACTCACCAAAATTAAATCGAATATCTGATTTTCTTGAAATTTTCAGAGAATGAAAAACAACGAATGAGTTATGATTTACAAAATTTGTTTAATTCAATTTCGTCTCCCATCCTGAATGCCCACACCTTCCTTTTGACTCTACCCATCAAATTAAGTACAATTGATTTTCCCAGTGTTTTTGTTATTTTTACCCAAAAAAAAAATTCAACTCCAGCTCTGTTCTAATAGTTTTGGAATGTTTGCGAAGTTCTGTCTTCATAATTACCCAAAGTTTTTCAATTGGACGAAGTTTCGGGGAATTTGGTAGGTTCATATCTTTTGGCACAAAATTGACTCCGTTTGCCCGGTACCACTCCAACACGTTTCGAGCATGGTGCTAGATCAGGCCAAAACAGAGTTGATCCTTTGTGCTTCCTTATGAATGGCAAGATTTGCTTCTTAAGGCACTCTTCCGTGTTAATCGCACCGTTGATTGTTCCGGAAGTAATGAAGGGTAAGCACTCCCTATCACCACATTCGCTTATCGCCTGTCAGATCAGGAACTTCTGTGCAAATTTCTGAAATTTATTCTTTCGAGCATCCTCCGGACCATCGAACTTAGACTTGGCAATGAAATATTCTTGCCCAGGAAGTTGACGAAAGTCGGCCTTGACGTAAATTTCGTCATCCATCACGATACCTTGGACTTTTTAGCGATATTCCAATTCGACATGTTTGGACGGTTCTTGAACTGTTGCACCACTTTCCTGGCCATTCTACTGTCCATTTGGCCCACTTTTACGATCACTTCCTTCGTTTCTTCTGACAGACGCTCTTTGAAGGTTCTTATCACGCGAGACGGAGTTGTATTTGCAATTCCAAGCTTTTTAGCGATCCTTTGATGGGACGCATCTGGATTTTCTCGAGATTGTAAGTGCACAGACGATTTCTTGTTTTGACGACTTGACTGGAATTACTGTATGAATATTTATGAAACTTAACAAATGTAAACAACACACTTTGAATAAGATTTACTCAAATTTTCAGGTTTTTACACATACGGTTCAAAAGTTACAGAAGATTTTCGGTGTGCCATTTTTATCGAATACACCCTTTATTTAACTTTCAAACATGAGTTTTAATTGATTTTTCGCTCAGTGAACATTTTTGATCAAGTCAACCCATTTCAAGTTATGATTTTTGTTTAAAGTAAACCCTATTTCTCCAAGAAAACAGCAAAAAAGGTTATCTTCCATTTAATTCTTCTCAATTAATTTTAATACCCATAACAGATACGTATTTTGACTACAATGTGCAGTCTTCATCAGTGTCATTCTCACTAAAGAACTTTACTTCATAATGATGGCCACCAATCCTTTGGGGATTTTTTCCTTATTAGAGAGAACAACCCAAATTTGAATTCAGTTTACTGATAATCGCAAAAAAGTGCAGGAACTCAGCGATGAGTAAATAAATAAAACCTCAAAAATATGCCGGAAATTTATCGAACATCGAATCTTTACTTTTCTCATAGTCGTGATATTTTTCCTGGACAAACCTGGAAAAACATTAGGCAAATTTACGCATCGCTGAGTTCCTGCACTTTATGCGATTTATGAGTAAACTAAGCTCAAATCCAGGTCGTTCTCATTGACCGTGCACCGTTTTTGATCCTTCATACAGTCCGATAATTCAACCCTGCCCTTTGGTTCACTGAGGGCGCGTTCTGCCAGGTTGGTCGCGTTTCATGTTTCACCACTTGCAGTTCCAAAGAGCCTGAATGAAATGTGGCGCTTGCGAAGATCACTTGAAGAAATGACGCAAGTAAATGCTTCCAGAATTTAGGTAGGATATCATATTGAAATATGTGTTTAACCATTCTGAACGGCCATCCTGTTGTGGTTAAGTCACAACATTGCTAATAATGTATAGATCTTTTCCGGTACCATACAGTCAACAAATTAAAGGTAAAAGGAGAATAGCAAAATGGAGCACATGAGATACGACAATGGAGTGATGCTCGTTGCGAAAATACCCGGAGATAGGCACTGTCTATTGTCAGCATACAAAGATAATTTACTTACATAAACGAAGTAGTTATCCGTCCAAAGAAAAATGTCAATGACAACATAGGTGAGTGGTTGGTAAGGTAAGGTTGTTTCAGCATTGATTTAATACAAAAAGTACTCAGCAGTAAGCATTATTTAAAATAGTTCTTTTACTTTTTTTTTAATTTTTTAAAACTGTTTCGACGAATTTTTTTAGGATGCCCATCGACTAAACAGTTTCCAAATAAAAATAAAAACAAGATTCAGATGCGCAGTTTGGGAAGTTTTTGAATTTAAAATAATTTTGCAATTTTAATAAATACTTCCAAAACTACAGCTGAGTGCTTCTTGTTCAACCAAATTTTCCAATTTTCGGGGACCAACCCGATCAGAAGGGCACAACAAAATTATAACACAATTATATCAATGGTTGATATTTATATCAACGCGGGTTATATTTTGATACATAAGTGAAAAGTGGTCGGTGCGAAGTTTCTCATCATATCAGAATTATAACAAAGTCAGTTATAATTACTATCAATGCATACAATATGTATTAATGATTCAAAAATAAAAGTTTATCCACTATTTTCTGTTTCTAAGTGACGATCATAAGTGGCATCTGCGTATAAATAGTAAGAAATGATAAGATTTTCGAATGAATGTCAAAGATTGTTTAAATCATGATCGGCTTATATCGCGAATTTCTTCAGTAATAACCGGTGTCTCGTATTCAGCTGTCTCTTTGGAGTATTTCAAAAGAGATTATCTGATCTACTGCTCTATGGAAAAAGTAACAAAAAAGTCCGTTTTAATTGATCCACAGTTTTCCACAGGACATAGAGGTTCAGGTTGTGGAGCAGCTTCATATCTTAAAATAAAATAGGTTGTTAGTGTGCTGTCATTATTGAACAAGAGGACGAAATACCTGTACTGACAATTGGATTCTTTAATTTTGAAAAATGTATCGTTTTTTATACATCATCTGAAAGAGCTTCGTTTTCGGAGCACAGCGATATTTTTTTCGAACCCACACACTTTCATCTCGATTTTTAAATCAAGATTTAAAGCAAAATAATAACTTCACTGTTTGACACTAAACTAACAAACTGACAGCTCGCTCCCATACAAAGTGACACCGAGGGGCGCTAATAAGGTGATTTTTGCAAATGTAATCGTACTTATTTAAAATAGTTCCAGTGTACCAAAATTGATGAATTTTTGGGTTTGAGTTCCATTTTTAATGCAGATTACGAATATGCATTTACCTCAATACCCTTAAACAACCCAATTCACACAAAAATAAACCCTTTCGGAGCTGGGAAAGCATTTGCAAAAGTGGTAAAGCTTTCGGGAAATGTTTTACCTATGGTGAAAACATTCAACATTTTCATAAAGTCTTCCAAACCTCCTTGGGTAAGCTTGTGCCACAGACAAACAGACATAACACTAGCAAATTGTTTATCGAACAAGCATTTAACGGACAATTTAAAAGTATCGTAGTTGGTAGTACCGCCACCAGTGGCGCGCATAGTCATTTCCCTTGCGTTTGACGTTTACACACTACCACCATCTGTTCAGCGTAGTGCCCACCACAGTGTACTCAACAGATGGCGGTAATGTTTTAGCGACGATGTTTTACAGCGAGAAATATTCAATGAGTTATGTCTGTTTGTCTGTGCTTGTGCCTTAAGTAAAAATTCAGTGCAAAAAAAAAACATTATGTCTTTGACACGAATGTTGTCATGAATTTTTGACGATTGATCGTAACTCGTAGGCTCCTGGAAAAAGATAAGATGTTCTCAGTCTTGTCTACTTTGAATAAATAAGATAATAAATATCGATCCGGAACATCGTTCATCGTGCTCCACCAAATGCTCCACCAATTCCATCACCATAAGAATCTCAGGGGCCTCCCTTAGCTCAGTCGGTAAAGGCGCAGCTACAAAGCAAGACCATGCTGGCTGGGTTCAATTCCTGGTTCGGTCTAGAAATTTTTTGGGTTGGAAAATTTCTCGACTTCCCTGGGCATAGAAGTATGATTGGACTTGCCACACAATTATACCAATGCAAAAATGGTACAGCCATCGAAAGCTCTCAATTAATAACTGTTGAAGTGCATCTAGGACACTAAGTTGAGAGCACGCTATAAGCTTATATGCGATATGCAATAAACTTGAAATGCGAAGAAGAAGAAGAAGAAGAAGAAGAAGAAGAAGAAGAAGAAGACGAAGAAGAAGGAAGAATCTCATGATTTGATGGAAGATTCTCTAACATTCCATGTGGAAGACCACGAACGACGGCAGCCAAGCATCGGGCTCAACTGCAACATAATACAGTTAAACGCGTTCCACTTGAGCCGGAAAAAGTGAAATATGTGCGAGGTAACATTAATTTTTCATTCATTCATTCATTCAGAATTACTAAAACAACCAGTTTTTATCTCATATCGGTTGTTGGAATTCCGTATTTATCGGGGAGACAAACCAGCTGCTGCAAAACATTTGGCTGATGAAGCACCACACATTATGAAGCGAATTCTGGCATATTATGGAAAAAGAAGCCAGGAAAATGACTCCTAATTAATTAAAACTACCTACAGTTGATGAATTCCGAAAATAATAAACTTTATTTGCAATTAATTATTTTACATATATTCTAAAAATGTGAAAAAGAAATGGCATAACCATTGTCAGAAATATGGCGAATTTTATATCTAATTTAAAAAAAAAAACGGTTGTTATAGATGTTTATTTTTGAATGCGATAAGTTATATCTAATTTTGTAATAATTTTGATATAATCATATCATCTGTTATTATTGTGTTACCACTAGACAAATTTTTGTTATGATGTTTGTTATTTTAACAACTATCCAGCCAATGTTTATAACACGTTCTGCATCATTTTTTTTAAATAAATAACTCCAGTTGTTATAATTTTGTTATGCCTTTTTGATCGGGAAGAGGGACCATCATGGCACCCGATTTACTCTATTTGGATGAGAGAGGGATTGCCAACTCCCTGTTGTAAACATTTCGTGGATTAAGGGGTGGCTCTTCTCCCCGCCTATCGGGATATTCTTCTACACGGTGGCTTTATTTGGGTTCTGGATGTATGAACTTACTTCTGGAATGAGATTCTCAATCACTCAAGTGTATTTCTTGTACATGTTTCTGCTAACGAGTCCGCCCACCGTTTTTGGCCCTTCACACAGGAGTATGATGAGTACGACCAGAAAACAAATCTCGACCAAGTCAGGAGGTAAGAATTATGCATTGCTATGAGCAAGCGCCTTGCTGCAATAGGTCGTAGTCATTATCATCATCATTATTATCATCATACAGATCTTCCAATGGATATGGTTAATTTCATCATATATTGTGATTAATTTCAATCGAAATTGTGGCCAATTTATTTTTTTAATTTCGATCAATTTTGATTGAAAGAAATAACTGAAAATTCTCCAAAAAAATTAAACAATTTCCCCGACGGAATACTTTTTCCTTAAATGTACTAAACAAATATTTTCTTAAGTAGGAGAAATGGCTCTTATGTTGGCCTATGGATCTAATAGTGGGCCCATCATCTGCTATTTATTAATTGTATCTAGATGAACGCGTCATTGAGACGGTACAAATGAATATTTTTGGTCGCTATCGAACATTTAGTCGATTGATGAATTTATGTATGGGCCCAAATTAGGGGCATTTAGGCCGACATTACATCCATTTCTCCCACTTAATCAATCACAATTCATCGAAGTTAATTTTTGCTGTAATTTGTTTGAATTGGAGTCAGAGTCAGAGTTGGAGCCAGAGTCGGAGTCAATCTATTTAAAGCCGACTCCACAGCCCTGACCAAACCCATCGTCTTTAATTAATTATGTTAAAATCACAATGTGACATGCGCGATTATAATGTTGCCTAGGGTTACCATATCAATAACTTAAAAAAGGAGGACATTTCATTTGAGGTTTGGATATTAAGGAGAACAATGATTCCTTTTCTTAACATTAAATGGGGACAATGAGTTTTTATCACAAAATTCGTGATTTATAAAGGTTCAATTCCCAAGCAACAATTTCGGTTTTATAAGGGTTCTGTTGACCATGATTTAGACTTGTAGCATGCTTTAAAACCTCCATAAAACTTGCAATGTTACTTGGGTTGAGATTGTTCATAACTTGTAGTCGTTACCAATTCATTTCATCTCGTTATACTTCTGAAAAAGCATCAAACTAGCCTTCATAATTCATGTTTGATACTTGGAAATGATCTAGTCCAGCTGATTTGCATGAAAACTACAGATTTACAGCATTACCATAACAAATTTTATCATGTACAAAATCAGGATACATGTCATCGCTGATTGAAACCAACACGGAACATTTAAGCAACCTGTTAATTTTACCATTGCACAGTGGTCCAGAATGCAGATTTAGGTGAAATGATATGTTTTGAGCCTGAAATTGAAACTTTAGACTAAAAGTCTCTTCTACAAAGTTGTTCCTTATAGTTAGGCCCTCATTTTTATGACAATGAATTCTAGGGTGTTTCCTATTGTTATTAAAATCAAAAATCTAACCTTTTTTGTTTGAATAAATTAAGGTATACATTTTTCGGCAAAGTTATAGCTGAGCTAATTTTAAGCAACTTTGTTCAGTACAACTTTTTTGTATCTCTCAAATTGGCCGATTTAGAGCTATTTTCTTGAATTGAGTTAGGGTGGCGCTAAACAAAAAACAGTTATTTTGCTCTAGTTTTCTTATTTCAAATTTCTCAGCAAAGGTGTCTTCAAATGACTTTTAGATCTTTAGAAGTGCAAATTTTTGCTGCAGAAAACTTGTCAATACCTTTCGCCGATCAAGAGTTATTGACGTTTTTGTACTAAAAATATGCATTTTTCAAATGGTAATATCTCTGGTTGGGGCGAACAAAAAAAAAGTTTTTATACATCATTTGAAAGGGCGTATGTTATTCTGATTAATATGAAAAAAAATTGAGGTATGTTATTTTTTAAACTCGTATGAAATCAGTTCGAATTTATTCATTTTTTTTACTATATTTGGGTATATCTTTTTTTATTTGAAGCGATACAGACAACAAATTTCCTTTCAAAACATTCGTCTTAAAGAGTTTTAAAAGTTTTTAGAGGATGACTTTCATGATAAATTTTAAATGAAAATATTAGTGCTAAATAAGAAAACTAGAGCAAAATAACTTTTTTTTTAGCGCCACCCTAACTCAATTCAAGAAAACAGCTCTAAATCGGCCAAGAAGAATGTATACCTTAATTTATTCAAACAAAAAAGTTAGATTTTTGATTTTAATGATAATAAGAACCACCCTAGAATTCATTGTCACAAAAATGAGGGCCTAACTATAAGGAACAACTTTGTAGAAGAGACTTTTAGTCTAAAGTTTCAATTTCAGGCTCAAAACATATCATTCCACCTAAATCTGCATTCTGGACCACTGTGCATTGATTCAGCATAGGACTTTAGGGCTGCTGCCATAGTTGGAGTGAAGAGGCGCGCTTAGCGTTCTACACAAAAGAATTCCTATGAGGGATATGATTTCTTACATTCGATTTCACGCTTAGCGTGCCTCTTTGCTCTCAGTAAGGCAGTGGACTAAAAAAAAATCAAGCGTAACTATTCAAATCTACATACTTACTTTTGTAAACAATCTTTTCAATCGACGATTTGTCTTAACTGCTAACTCACCCACGCAAACAAACACCATCGTCACGATGGGGAATCTTTTCCCTACTAGCTGGTGTTATTAATTTCTGTGAGTAAGCTTGCAGTTGTCACAAATCGTCGATTGAAGTGATTGCTTACAAAATCAGATATGTCGATTTTAATAGTTATGCTTGAAATACCTAAAATCCCATCGAACCAAAACGTCAAAATCGAACACATGTTAGATTCAATATGTGTGGCTGTGTTCTATTTGGTGAATTTTAACTTCAATTTGACAGAAAGAAAATTTTCAAATAAACCTGCTATTGTACCAGACTTATTTCTGGCAGACCAGGAATCAACACCTTTTCGAAAATCACACGATCAACAACAGGAAGATTTTCGAACATTATAACATTAAAATTTACCAAATGAAAGCCGCAGCCGAAATGTAGAGGGTTGACAGCTGTAGTATACTCGTAGTCCCACCATCGAATGGCATTTGCTAGATAAGATGAGGTTGCGACATAATTAAACAAATAAGCTGTGTAAACAACGCTCTTTGAAAACAATTTTATGAATTGATTACTGAAGAAAGAGCAAGGTTTAAAAAGGAGGACATTTTCGGGCAAAATGAGGATGTAGAAAAATTATTGAAAAAAGAGTGTCCTCCTGTATGATACCATATGGTAACTCTAATGTTGCCAGAAGGACTAAAAAAACAAGTCTAAAACGTTGAGGATAAGAACTTCAGTTCCACCAGAACCAACAGTCTGTTTTAGATGCACAAGGCATTTTTTTCCCCGTATAAGCTGATCTGCAGCTTAAATTGCTTTGTTTTTGGGCTCCCGTCTAAAACCGATGTGGCTGTGACTGAAAACATACACCCGGAATCTGGCATTGAATCGATCTAAGCTCACAAAAAATTCCGGAAAATTCCCCACATTGCGTCATTAATTGACTTTAAATCTTATTAAGATACAAGCCTCCACTCAACTGCTGGACACACCGTAACACAGCTCGGAATGTCGAGATGCTGATGAATTAATCTGGAAATCCTCCAAGGACTGCCATTGTTAGGAGGCGTGATTTCAATCAATGCAGAACAAATATACAACCCAACCTCGAATCGACATCAATCAAACGGTCCAATTCAATTAGCGCAGACACTGCAGTCCGTAAGGCACGTTCCTCCGCAGCTCTCGATCACACACCGTCAGTACTCCGATCGTGCTTTATCCAATTTATGGCCGCGACGCGTGCTAAACCGAAATCTATAAACTGACAGCGGATTGCAACTTCAACGCATCGGTCAAGAAGTCCAATTGAGAGAGGTTCTTTTAAAATGACCTCACCCTCTCGGCGTTGCTACCAATCGACGGGAGATTTATTCACCCAAGACAAAAGAAATTCAAATAGACCTTATAGCACCCTCTAGTGCGTTGATGTCGAAATGGGTAATCGAGTTGTCAACTGCTGGGTCTTGCAATCGCTCAAATGCTCCACCCCTTTTCAAATTGCTCGTTACCATAATCAAATTCATCAACCGGCCGCAACTTCTCAACCTTGTCGATCTGTCACTCGGCGATCAACTATTTAACCAACATTACCCAAACCGCAATTTATTTGACGGTGGAATGTCGCACTTCACCAACCGACTGAATCGTAATAGTTATAATTACAATTTATATTTATCTTGCATTGCTGGGCAGACTGACTGACTGACTGCCTGCCTTTAATCATAATCAGTGGCAGTGGCAGTGGCTGACCCAGATCTCCGAAGACAATGTTCGACAATCTTTGTCTCTGGTGGCTGCTTAGAAGTGTACAATTCACAGCTCTACAGGCGTCATCGACGGACGAATAATGGACCGGACGGGCTTGGGGGTTTGACCTTCATCAGCGCGGTGACAAGCAGCACCGTTGTCACTGCTAGCCGTGCTGCTTGCTCCGGATTGCTCGAGTCGTGCGCTTGGATTTGATATTGATGGTGGTGCTCGAGATTTGCTTTGTTGTTGCTGCTGCTGCTGCTGCTTGACCACACGGATATGTCCATAGGCAGAGAGCATAGAGAAAGAGATAATTGTCGACTGCACAGAAGGTTTTCAGTCTTAGATAAGTGTAGAGCTGCTTTGCTTTGGTGGGAAAATCTTGGCTCTCCATGGCACTAATGCCGTTGAAGTGCGAAGTGGAATTCTATCCGTGTTCGAGGTTAATGTCAAGTTGCAGTTGTAAATGGAGCAGCACTCGTGGCACGACCGTTCTTGGTTGTGGGAAATGGAAGAAACGTGGAAACTGCCAAGGATAACTGAGAAACTTGGGCGGAACAAGTGGAAGGTTCGAAGGAAGTCATCAGTTGCTAGTCTATTGGGAAATATAGCCTGTCTTTAATCACCAAGTAGGTTGGAAATAACGTTTTCAACAATTATTTAACAATTAGCTTCTGGACTGTCAGGGTTATTCAGATCATCTCAATTCACAAGCAAGGATGAAAATTTGGATTGGAATGAGCGCTGATTCAATTTTAAGACCGAAACTCAATGTAATCAAAAAAGAAATTTTAAAAGAATTAATTGTATTAATTTAGCAAAACTTGCTTTTCAATTAATTATATTCAAATTAAATCAACTCACCACACAATGGTTCCACATTTATGGAAACAATTAAAAGACACCCCACGGTGAACGTACCTGCAAAGAAAGAGAAACGAATTAAAACAAATCTTTAGTGAGGATTGCCAGAAGAAAAAAAAAAAAAACAATGTACCCCAAACGAGCCCATAACCCCACAGCTATCGAACCAGTGCAATCTCCAAATAAACTTTCATGACTATGAAACTTCTTGCAAAAAAAACAAAATTGCACCATGTTGAAACAATTATCAATCATCGCTTTCTTTTAATTGTCCGGTAATGCGATTAGCCTTTCGCCTTTCCTTTCATCGCCGTCATTGACGCTGCTGATCGAGGTAATGGTGCTGCACTGAGCAACAGCAGCAGCAGCAGCAGTTCGAAGTTGAGTAATAAACGTAACATTTTAGTTCCCCTTTCGGTTAATGGATGCACATTAAGTGGCTGCACTGCTGCTGCTGGTCTTGTGGCAACTGGCAACCGAGAGCTGGATAGAAAGATTTACGATCAATTAAATCCCCATATGCGGATCTAGTCGTAATTAAGTCCCCCCAGCACTTGGAAAGGTTTTCACTTTCGTTCTTGCATGACCACCGGCAAGCAAAAGCAGGAGCATCAGCAGCGTGAATGAAACTGACTTAATTTTTCACGCGCTCATCATAACAATTCGATGGAAATTGGGTGCAGAAATCAATTTTACGCGCGCCCGCAAGCTGCCGAAGATTGGTCAACTGAAAGGAAAAGTTGCACGATTTTGTGCCGTTCGCAATCACCGCTGTTTCTTCTCTCTGTATGTAAATTGGTTCGGTGGATTGGTAATTGCATTGTTATTACACTGGAGTCGCTTTTTACGCGGGTGATACGTCCCGCGTAAAAAAAAACCGCGTAAATTCCGGAATCCGCGTAAAAAAAAACCGCGTAAATTCCGAAATCCGCGTAAAAAAAAACCGAGTAAAAAAAGACCGTGTAAGAAAAAAACGCGTAAAAAGCGATATACCGCGTAAATTCTGAAATCCGCGTAAAAAAAACCAAAATCCGCGTAAAAAAAAACCGCGTAAATTCCGGAATCCGCGTTAAAAAAAACCGCGTAAATTCCGAAATCCGCGTAAAAAAAAACCGCGTAAAAAAAACCGTGTAAAAAAAAACCGCGTAAAAAGCGACTCCAGTGTACATTGACGATGGTGGATAAAACTGTTGTAGATAGCGCATCTTCATCGGATTTAAATTTGGATAAGAAACTTTTACGTGTTGAAAATATGATAGGGGAACTTATGTATTCTCGGCAACCTAAGCAGCGACCATCTTTCTATTGCCTTTTTCTCTAAGAAACGCACACATATTCAGTATTGGTTTGTTGGCAATCTGTTACTGCAAGCTGCTCTAACAATTTCCATCGGAAGAATTGTCAAAAAACTGTTTTGAAACGCTTTTACAAAGCTCCAATCTTCTCAAGTGAGAGCGACTATTGTGGGCAACATCTTTTTATTCGGCAACCTTTCTATTTGAGCTGCGTGTTAAACAGCTGTGCTTTCATTGGCAACTCGAAATCAACAGCATTTTTTATCTATATAAATTTATATTCATTATTTAATATTTAATATTTTTATATATTTCATTTCTCCACTACATATATTTTCATTATATATATAAAAACTGGGTTGGGAGGGAGCATCAGGGTATCATTTGATCTGAGACTGGACGATGGAGTGGTATGACAACCGGAGTCTACGAGGGAATAAACACTATCATTTTCTTTATCCTACCGACTCGATTGTGGTGGCATGAATTCTACTTCAACAGTTTCAGTGAGATTGACGCGCCCTTCTTTACAAACCATCCTGTATGAAGCTTAATAAGTATTGCGAATTGTGTTATTCGATTTGTTGGATCGTATCGTTGGAAGGAGATTCTTAAATTCCCGTGGATTTCGTGTAAGTGTCTCTGCTTGCGGGTCCGCCCCTCCGTTTTTTGCCCTTCATACAGCGATATTGTGAATTCAGATCGGTAGCTCAAATTGATCTTGCTATTAAGTGGAGCTGCATATAAGACAAGATCTTTGAAGGGATGGTGGCTACCTTACACACATACATATAACTCAAAATCAGCAGCATTTTGTAGTGCGTGTGTTTTATTTAAAGAAAACCCTGCTGGATTGCTTGTAAAAATATAATCCAATTGAAGCTGAAAGCCTAAAGAATCGTTTGAATACATTCAGCGAAGTGTTTTCGTAAGAGAATCGAGTGAAATTAGCGTTTCCATTTGGGTTGCCAAAAATAGTCTGTCATGCCCTACTGTCCCTAGTCTGTCATGTCATGTCCCTTCTAAGTAAATCTCCAAAATGCTTTGAATTTCATATTTTACAGACGTTCATCGGCACAAAACTCTGGAGCGATAGAGTTTCTGAAACAGAAGCTGTGTGTGGTGGTTATCAGTAAAAACTTGTCAAATTCTTTAAATTTGTGTTATTGTTGTTGAGGGCAGGGTGGAAATTTGTCGTTGTCATTGACGGACTTTCACGCGAAATTGACAAAAAAAAACTGTTTTTCACATTGTCAGTGATGGACTTGATCCTCAAAAAAACCATTGTCAAAACAACATTAGTTTTATCGTCAATTACAAAGAGTCACCTGGTAACAGAAGGCCTAATTTCGTGCATTTTGAGCCACATTATTGTCATCCAAGCAGCTCCGGATGCCACCATGGCGCCTAAACGCAAAAGAAAAGGGCAATCTCTTGATCCCCCTGTTGATGAAATTTATTTGAGCAATCAATTTGATATGCTCACGGATGATGAGAATGATCCATCATCCATGCAAAATTTCATTGAACATTCCCGGCTGAATGCCAAAAAGGAAAAGGTAATTGTGAAAACCACTTCCGATATCCATGCTATTTACACGGAACGGTGGCAGAATTCTTTCAATGAAGAAGGTTAGAGGCAATTGAATGTAAATGAGTAAATGAATGCACGAAATTAAAGTAAATGATTTTCCATGCCAAATGTTGCCAAATTTAAACGGATTTGGATGCAATCTGAATGCACGGGAGACTTGTTAGGCTAGTATGAGAATTATATAATACTAGCTGAGTGTGCCCGGCCTTGCTCGGGATTCAATATTAGCTTGCCCAAGTAACATTTTAAGTTTTATAAAATACTACAAAGCAACTATAAAACAACATTCATAAAACCCTGATCAAGGCTATTTTGTCATTAATGCATCCACCAAAACCTCATTAAGACTAGAATATGTCTAGTTGGCCCACCCTGGAGAAGGTTCTGAAGGGTGAATTCTCGAAGCTCTTCAAGATTGATTTACTGCAAAAAGTTGTATGACGAACGCATTAAGAACCATTTGAAAGCTACAACAAAAGCTATTTAGCAACAATAGAAACCCTTTCCGAGCCATTTCCCCTAGCCGCTTGCTAAATCCACTAGGAAAGCAATCTTGTTGAATATCCAAATTTGTTACAATAGTTCCCATTGAGTGGCCTATCTTATCTTATCTTTCTTTATTAAAGAGACTTTCTGCCATCGGCTGGTTGATCTCTAGGCATTCAGTGGCCTATTTTTAAGTGCCTTATTAAATGTTATGTGAAATGTACGTGACAACATCGAGAAATAAGTCCGTCCTCGTAAAATGTCGATTTGAGTAATTATTTTAAGTTGAAAAACAAAATTTTTCCTCAGATCGAGCTAGGCCGAGATTATTTTTTATGATTTTCGCATTTAAATGTTTGCTCATTGCTAAATTTACCAAAATATAGTTATATCCAAGGAAATATAGATTGGAAATAGAAGATTGTAAAAAACAAGCAAACTAATTGTAGAATGGGTCATTTGTGAAAAAGTTGTTTTGCCTTCAAGATCCTGAACAAATTCATAAGGTTTTAAAATGGCTCTTATAAAGAAAGATTGCAGGCTGAATTGCATTTATCAACAGCCATTTTACTTGATCCTAACCCGTTTAGATTTATGGCAGCATTTATGGAGGCAAAGTAGCCTGCAAAAAGTTAAACGTCAAAGTTTGTTTATCTTTCGAGATCTTTGATCTTTGTTTCGAGATCCAGGATTCTTCCAGGTGGTTTTCTCCCGATGGATTGGGAACTGTTACTCGGATAGTTTGCGATACTGTTTCACAACATTTCGCAGATCCCCTTCTTCCGGATGGTTACAGAAGTGCACCATCCAACGATGCAGGGATGTACGCTTGAAAGAAATATTCGATGAGTTGATTCTTTCGCCGAATAAAATCGCTGCTATGGATCGGAAACCAGCTAATCTCCGCTAACTAACAGTTTCAGTAGTTTGCTGTCGGTTGCCATCTATTCGTAAGATCTGGAGAAGGCTGGTATGTTTTTCAACTTTTGACAATGTTTTATGAATTCGAGGGCCACGCTCACTTTAATCTTCTCCGGCAGATGGTCAGTCGTTGATGGTGTGCTGGTTCTTCTAAAGAAGTAAACTTATCTGCAATCGACTTGAATTTTACATCCTAGACGAATCCTTCGAGATTTCCATGTCATAAATTTGGCTTTTATTAACTATGAGGAACCATCTTTTAAGCCCAATTTGTAAACAGAGTAAGTGGGGAGTTTATGATGCACTTTAAAAACCCTAAAAAGCAACAATAAATGCTTTTTGCTCTAATGAAAAACCTAATAGTTTTATGGTTGCTTTTATAATGATAGAACACGTTTATAAAGTATTTTATCAAGATATTAATAATCAATTGCTAATGATGTTTAAGCTTGAATTACAGAACAGTTTTAAGGAGGGATTGAACACTGTTTTAAATTTATTTTTAAAACAAGACAGTTTTTGAATTTCTTGTCAGACTTTAAAAGGTTTTTAAAACCACAAAAATCTGAATTACAAAGCAGGAATGTTTTACACTTTCAAATGCTGCATTTAAACTCAATGCATTGTTCATTGCCGTTATAAAACCATCATAAATCAGAGTGGATGCCAAATGGTTACTGAATTGTTACTTGGGTTGAGTTTATGCGCTGATTAAAAAAGCATGCTATATTTTTCTGTTTCATTTGTATGGGAGCCCCCTAACAGAGGGGGGAGGGGTCTCGAACCATCATAAAAACCTGTATACAAATTTTCATGCCGATCGGTTCAGTCGTTTCCGAGTCTATAAGGGTCAGACAGACAGACATAAATTCATTTTAATATATATAATTGAGCAACCCACGTATACATACAGGCGGATATGAAATCAGCGAGCATGCGCTAAATACTGTCCACAACAAACGTCAAATATCTTCAAAAGTAAACAAGATATGAACTGGGTGTCTTGTATGAGTATGGTGCAAGAGTATTAATGATCGGTATGAAAACTTCAAAAGAAGCGCATTAGCATGCAAAAAACACTTCTCCTAGCACTTAATACCTTTAAATGTCTTGTTATGGAACTAGCTATTGAGCGCACGAAAATGAAATTTGCAACCACTGCACTGTGGATAAATTCAGGACTTTTTAATCATTTTCGCATAAACTTTTTACATAAATTTTCTCATCCTTCAGTGTGGCTTAATAAACACAGCCAGTGGTGGTGGGAGGGGTATACCCCTCACCACCTCTTTCCAACGGGAGAGTTTGGTAGAAAGAGATGATCAACCCGATTTGTACCTTCCTCAAATTGTCCTTGCTCGCTTTCTACTCTCTGTATACAATTTTCACACTGCCCTACTCTAATGGAAGTATCAACTCTATACTTTCATCTCCTCATCTATCGTATAAAAATTACCTTTCTAAGTCTGTTATTTAAAATAAGCATATGCAACTATCTAAATCGAAGTAATACAAACAAATAGTTAAAGTACATTTTCTTCAGAATTCTCCTATGAATTCGGTTGGAGTTCTCCTCAGAATACGTTCGCAAATGTTCTTTGAATGTCATTCTAGCATTATTTATGTTATTTGTGCATAGGTAACGATTTTCTGAACTAAAAAAATATTCATAATACAGGTTCATAGTTTGTACTAATAGTCGATAATGTACGATTTTGGTTTAAAGGGTGATACGGTCAAAATTTGGTCAATATCAACTTGACGTATTTCTTTCAATTTTGCATATAAAAAACCTGAGCACCCCTCATTTTGAAGGTGTGTGTGTGTAGAATGTTGCTCCTATTTTGATTTTGGAATTCACTCTTCAGTTGTCAAAATGCCGTCCAAGCAAGAAGAGCAGCGTATCAAAATTTTGCTCGCGCATCGCGAAAATCCGAGCTACTCGCACGCAAAGTTGGCAAAGTCGCTAAAAGTTGCCAAATCAACCGTTACAAATGTAATTAAAGTGTTTGGGGAACGTTTGTCGACAGCCAGGAAGTCTGGATCGGGGGGAAATCGAAAACCGGAAGCCGCTGAGATGACAAAGAGAGTTGCCGGTAGTTTCAAGCGAAACCCTAACCTCTCTCTCCGAGATGCCGCAAATAAGCTGGGTGTATCGTCTACAACCGTGCATCGAGCCAAAAAACGAGCCGGACTATCGACTTACAAGAAGGTAGTGACTCCAAATCGCGATGATAAACAAAATACGACGGCCAAAGCGCGATCCCGGAGGCTGTACACGACGATGCTGACGAAGTTTGACTGCGTGGTAATGGACGACGAAACCTACGTCAAAGCCGACTACAAGCAGCTTCCGGGACAGGAGTTTTATACGGCAAAAGGAAGGGGAAAGGTAGCAGATGTTTTCAAGCACATGAAACTGTCAAAGTTCGCAAAGAAATATCTGGTTTGGCAAGCCATCTGTACCTGTGGCTTGAAAAGCAGCATTTTCATAGCTTCCGGGACTGTCAACCAAGAAATTTACGTGAAAGAGTGTTTGAATAAACGTCTGCTGCCTTTCCTGAAGAAACACGGTTGTTCCGTACTGTTTTGGCCGGATTTGGCATCTTGCCATTACGGTAAAAAGGCCATGGAGTGGTACGCCGCCAACAACGTGCAGGTGGTTCCCAAGGACAAGAACCCTCCCAACACGCCAGAGCTCCGCCCAATTGAGAAATACTGGGCTATTGTCAAGCGGAACCTAAAGAAGACCAAAAAAACTGCTAAGGGCGAGCAGCAGTTCAAGGCAAACTGGCTTTCTGCGGCGAAGAAGGTGGACAAGGTGGCTGTACAAAATCTGATGGCAGGGGTCAAGCGTAAGGCCCGGCAATTCGGATTTGGAAAAGCGGAAGCCTAACTGAATATTTTTCCTGAATTTTATACTAATTGAACTTGAAAAAGAAATTTAATTTGATTTTTTAAATAAACGATTTCACCGATTTACACGCGTTTTCCCTTGACCAAATTTTGACCGTATCACCCTTTATTTTGAAGTGTCCATTGTGGTTTTCAGAAAAGTTTGCATAAACATATGTTTTCAATTCTTCTAAAACGGACATTTATGATTTTTTTTCAGCATGCATTTTTTTCTGAAAGGTAATCCAGTTTCCTACAACTTTGTCTCAGGCGTCATTTCGGTAAGATGTAAGCAAGTTAAAAGCGCACTCTTTGCTTGAATATAAATTGAATTAAAACCCATTAAATCACATTAAAATACGATGATAAGGTGATTGGTAGCCTCACCAAATAGGCTACACCCGGATATATTCCGGGTACCCCCAGGCAGTGGCGTAGCGTCACTGGATGACACGGGGGTGGGGGGCTTGGTCACTGATAATGACAATAAAATAAATAAACTTGAATAAGTAAGAAGGGTCTGATCACACCATAGGTGGATAAATTCGGGTTTTTCCTGTTGATTTGAGGAAAATTTTCCCCACCAATTCCCCTCGTCCATCAAAGCGTTAGTTAGATAAAGGAATGCGCATTTCATTAGTATTGTCGTATTAATGGCCCTTAACTCAATTTCAATTTCTTTTCAATTTTAACACTGCCGTACTCTAGCGGAACTATCAGTCTATCATTTTCAGAACTTTCTCAAGCTAATTATCGCACAAGAGCTTCATGCTGTTATTAGTACAGCCATAGAGGGAACTCTAAGACCAGAAGGTCCCAAAGAAACGTGCTCAACTTTTTGGCTCAGCTCTGGTACACTGTACACAAACATCATCCTCTGATCGAATGAAACCTCAGACCATTCAAAACAAAAGACCGAAATCGCTTTTTCGAATGATAGCTGCAACCGGATGGCGGTTGTTTTGAAATCAGATGAATTTCCTCTCGAATACTGGATGAAACTTGTTATGAGAAGGGATAGGGCCTTCAGTTGAAATATGTAATGCTCTCTGCAGAATGACTGTCATACTAAATGGAAATGCATATGGTATTGGTTCAGCCCCATAACGCAAATCATTCAAAACGATGATGTAAATAATTCTATCGAACGTCATTTGCTGATCTGAGCTGACAAACGAGGTGGAAGCATATGCATCGCTATCAGAGCTGTTACGAACAAAGGTAAAGGATTAAAACCAATGTTTGGCTAATTCGTCGTGGAGGAGGTTTTCTTTCTCAACCACGGAATTTTTTTGTATCCATGATGGAATGGCTTATTATGGCTATTCAGTATGGAATTGTACATAATCAAATTATAAATCTAATTAAAAGCACTTGCATGTCACACTGTTCTTAAATGTTTGTCCTCTGAGTGCCGCATGGTTTATAGCTAATTTTCAAACGAAAATCATCCTGTATTTGGATTACAGTCATGTGGATGTTCATCATCTGACGACGAATTCAACCATAAGAAAATCATTCGAAAATCGAATGCATATTGTTAAAGGGCGCGAGCAATGCAATAATCATTCGAAGCATTGCGGATGTTTTGGTTCAGTGTACTCTCTTCGGTCCCAAGCTAATCGATTCACCCCTCGAAACATAGCAAAATCCACTAACCCCTCATTTTATCTGTCAAACTTTCATAGCGAATCAAAACAAACATTGTGTAGTAGTAGAATTTCGACTAGAATGGGGTACGTTAAACGTTTGCTTGGGACCAATAGGCTAGTCAAGTAGTGAGCCAATTTAAAATCGTAAGTCTCCACCGGTGCCTTTCCTCCCATTTCTTAAAATCAAAATCCATAACAAATATTTTTCAAGAGCAGTTTTTGTCGTCATCGGTGAGGTTGCCTCCAAGACCGAAACCTGGTAACAAAAAGTTGCACGAAAGCTTGATCGTAATTGTTTTGTGATATAAGGAGCTCGGTGGCCTAGTGGTAACCAATTTTGCTTACTGAGTTCTCTGGTTCTCTGAGTAATTACAGCTGATCTGGCAATAACGGAGCTGCATCCACGGGCGGTCATGCTCATGCTCATGCTCATGCTCATGCTCATGCTCATGCTCATACTCATGCTAAAGTACTCCGTGCTTAGGCTGCAAAGTATAACATGTTACCTCCCATATTTCAATTAAATTTGCAAACAGGCCGAATGCTTTTGATCGGTGGTATTTAGTAAATTTTGATTCTTCAACACTGCTGATTGCCAGAATTATGTGCATATGTTAAGTAGGGGGAGTGGGGGGGGGGGCTGAGACGAAAGGTAGCGTTTACGGTTTTTAAAACTTAAAAATAAATATTTTTGGATGATTGTCTACGTATGGACAGGAAGAGGCTCCAGCTCCACAGAATATTGTTTAAACCCTGAGCTTTTAAAAGTAATTGAAATATTTAGGATGATCCAATCATCCAGTTGTTGGAGTGCAACATTTTGAAATCTATCAAGTTATAAACATATTTTAAAATTGGATGAGAAGTATGAAGTGGATGTCATGATAATAAGGTTCAAGGGTTGACAAAAGTAAAATTATTAATCTATTCCGACCTAGGAAAATTCAGTTATCAAGCTAGTGCTATCCTGTAATATCACTCTACAATGAAATGAAGCTTGCAAATATTCTTCATCTAGGCTTCTTTACGATTCTTTTGCGAGAGTTTTGCCGGTTCTCAACTAAGAGGCTGACTAAAAGTAGATTGGTATGCACAAAAATACCTATAATTTGTGATTCAATAAGCTTAAAAAGTCCATTAACGGGAAGCATACTGCACCGAAAAAAAATTGTGTTTCCATTTTTCTAAAATTATTGGGAAAAGATATCAAAAATCAAAAAATATCACATTTTTTCATATTTTTTATAGATTTTTTTTTGAATTTTATCATGGCATAAAGTTGGATTCAAAAAACCACAAAACATCAACTTTTTGGTTTAGCTGAGAGTCCAATAAGATAGAGAAACCATGTTTTCTTGTAAATATTCTCAAGAATCTAAGGAAGAAACTGATTTTCTTGGATTTTTGATAATTTTGTCCAAAGTTTTTAGAGAAATAAAAACGTGCCGAAAATATTTTTTTTATTTTCGGGGTGGTAATCTTCCCCTTAATGGTCGCTTTACAGTACTTTTATTAAAACTTCAAAGTTACTGCATCAGACGGTTACATTTCTCCAGTTCGAACGAAATCTCGAACCTCGATGGAACCCATAAGCGCCCGCACAGTGGAAACGGACGCGGAATCAGCGCATTTCTTACATTTTGTCCGCATTTGCTGGATGTCCTTGACTGCTCCGCCGCTTCGTCGAAGTCAGTCGCTGCTTTGAAATTGCCCAGTATTTTTCGATTGGTCGAAATTCCGGGCAATTCGGTGGATTCATTAGCTTGGGGACAAAATCGATCTTGTTGGCAGCATACCACTCCAGAACCACCTTGGAGTAGTGGCAGCTGGCCAAATCGGGCCAAAAGATGACTTTTCCCCTATGCTTGCGGATGAACGGTAATACACGCTTTTTCAGGCATACTTCGATGTAAACTTGGGATGTCATCGTCGAGGATGTGACGAATGGTTCCGTTTTCAGGCCATAACTACAAATCACTTGCCAAATCATGGCCTTCTTCGCGAACTTGTCGGCAAACACGAACTTGAATCTTCCCGGCACATCCCCACGTCCAGCTGTGATGTAAAATGTTTCGTCAAAACACGTTCGTACAAGAACCTTGTCACGGAATTCTGCTTCATGTGCCGGTTCGGATGTTTGTTGGCTTTGTACGACTTGTATCCTTCCCTGGCAAGGATGTTCCGCACCATTTGAAAGTTGGCATTGTACCTTCGGGCCACATCTTGGATCGAAAGACCGGGGTTGGATTTAACGCACCTCAAAACCTTGCTGCACAGCTGACGATCCCTGCCCACATAAATCACAACCACACGATGACAACACGTAAAAAAGGTTTATCTTCCACTGAAACCCATAATGGGCAAGGTTTGGTCGACCTTAATCGAACCACAGATGGCTAAAATTTTGACCATATTGATAAAGGTTTTCGAAGACCTGATGCATGATGAAGGTAGTCTAACTGAGAATTTCAGAAGAAACGTGAGTGTCGCTAGTATCCAATCTACGAAGTATATCATAACAACGCTAACGCTAACGCGACTATTGCCTGACCACAACAAAAAAGGTTCAAGTTGAATTTGCGAAACCTATTTCCATTAACGTTCTATTAAGGTATTATTGCATAGAACCAACCATTGCTATTAACTTCATGATATACTATTAACTGTTTGTTATTACCATACTTATTAAGGTTCTAATACTATTGTACCTTAGGTGAAATGTAGTACATATGGGTTTATTCGTATATTTAATGCGATTAAAACAAAATCTGGTTGAGACAGGTTGGAAAGTCTTGGTAATGAATCGATTTATACAATTTCAACTGTCATAATTTCTGGTTGATTTTGATCGACAGAATGAACTTTTTCCGATCACTTTTAGTTGATTCAAGCCATAAGAGTCAATGTGACCCGGTGACGTTTTCAGTTCTACTGTCGTAGGTTCCACCGAGCCGGAGTCCTGACATCTGCTCTTCCTTAGGTTCATCCTGAAACAATACGAATAACTGAAGTCTTAATTGAGGTGCTGAAGAATCTTGCGATGATCCTGATCTGATCTTTGGATTGATGTCGGATCTACATCAATGCTTACATAACCTGACTTGCTAAACTGCTCCCGGAATGCTTATTCCTTAATTGAAAACACAAATTTATGGAGTTGGTTGGAAATGCATGAAGCTTTAGTGTGATAATTTATTAGCTAGAGAATGGTCTTAAGAAGAGGGTAGGTAGATAGTTTCGTTACAGTACGGTAGTATGAAAATTGAATAGAAGTTGAAAGCGATGGGCCATTAATGCGACTGTACAAAGTCAAACGCACACCTTTTGCCTAACCCGTACGATGTACGCGGAGATTCGAAGTATGTCTTCAAATCTACAGACATTTTTTTTAAAATATATATTAACCCCGAATATTATTCTTTGCTGCTCGAAATGTTGAAATAATGGCCACCGTGTTCAAGGCGAAAGCTCGGACAGAAACGTTTTTCTTTTGTCTTTGCCAATTGTCAAAACATAAAGCAACCATATACGCAATAAGTAGACGACGTACAGGTTGTTTATAACGTTTACACGTAATGTTTTGTAATAGTTCAATAAAGTTCATTAACTGTAACATAATGCATCTGGGACATACCATAAATTATAACAGTAGAAAATAATGTTATATAAATGTTCATTACATTTAATAAACTATAACATAAATATTTAACATACGGTTAACATAGCTAGTAGGGTGGAAGTAAAGTTTGAACTGTTCTTTAAATGGTATTTTTTATGCGGATGGTTCCTTTTTTTCGTAGGTCCGCTGATTCCTTTCCACACTAATGGTTTCCTTGTAGTTTTTGAGCACTCGACAAACTGTTGTTTTCGGCATCTTCTTCTCCAGATTTTCCAGGTGTTGTGCTCAATATTTTTTCTTGTTTCAAGTTCCATTTATTTATGAATGCGATCGACTACTTTGATCAAACTTGCACCATTTCCGGAGAACTTTGAAATTTGGACGATATTGAGATTTAATTCGCAAGCAATCGGTGATTGACGTGTTTGTTTACCTTGGGACCTCCCTTAGCTCAGTCGGTAAAGGCACAGCTACAAAACAAGACCATGCTGGAGGTGGCTGGGTTCGATTCCCGGTCCGGTCTAGGAATTTTTCGAGTTGGAAAATTTCTCGACTTCCCTGGGCAAAGAGTACGATTGTACTTGCCAGACAATTATACTAATGCAAAAATGGTACAGGCATCGAAAGCTTTCAATTAATAACTGTGGAAGTGCATCTAGAACACTAAGTTGAGAGCACGCAATAAGCTAATATGCCATACGCAATAAGCTTGAAATGCGAGGAGGAAGAAGAAGACGTGTTTGTTTACAAAAGCAATTACGTTCTAATCTAGAAGTCTTTCGGATTTGTTTTCTATAGAAGTGTAAACAAACCGTTGTCAAAGATTTCCGATTTCCAAGACTAGAGGCGTGCTAGCGGCGTGCAATTGGCGTACCAATTTACTGTCAGTCAGCCTTTAGTTGAGAATTTATTAATCTGTCTATTGTGTGGCAAGCACAATGATTTTCTGCCCAAGAAATAGAACTTGCCATCTTGGGCTTGGTAATACCATGCCTTTACTAAGCTAACTGAAGCCCTCTGGCTTGCAAACATATTTAATTCTAAATGACCAGTTTTTGGAACACATTCTTTGAAACCTGTTTGGCAATGATGCCATACCAATTCAACGGTAGCAGCTGCTCGATAACACATCTGTATCATCTTCAAGTTTTCCCCACATCGAGCTGATAGATCCTGGTACCGAGAGCGAAATCACCATCCAAAGCAGATACGCCCAGCGCAGTTAATTTTCCACAGTTCGTTTACCGCAGCTCGTAATCCGTCTCTCTCTAGCCCGCATACACTTTTCGCCATCGAGAAAACCGGCTCTTCAATTTCTAATCCATATACAAACAACTTGGAAGCACTACTACCGATGATCGTAATTGATGATGATGCGATAGCTTCCAAGTAATAACTCGCGCGAGATGAGCTCCCGGGTGCAGCTAGCAGGTGTATTTGAATTTTAGTCGCAGCATCCACCACCGGGCAACGTATGTAGTAGTTGCATGTTATGCGATGCGAGCAACAATTTCAAAATTGACTTGAGTTTTCATCTATTATCGCACTACGACCACAGATGATGGTGGTAGTGGGAAAATGATCGAATGATCAGCTACTAGACACGGTCGCCGGTCGTTGTCGTCACATCAAGCATGAGTAAGATCTCTAGTGATCGAGTAAGAGTGCACGTAGATACGTTTTTCCACCCCCTGGCTGGTTGGGATGAGGTGCATGGGCCTGCGTAACCGTTTTGATTGCACTGATAGAAGAATATGTAATGCAGATTTAAATGCTAACTGGTTGTTCGGGCGGCGGTGGGTGCAGTTTTTCGGTTGGATTCGTGTAAGCAATAAATATGAACGAAAATTGGCCATATGCATACGTAATGCGGCGCCTGAAGAAGCTCACGATGATATGAGAGCGCGTGCCGCTGGGAAAGTGCTTTTTATCTAATTGGGTGAGATTGATGATTCAATTCGTCGTGGCTTTGCCGACATGCGGCGGGTGCGGCAAATCGCAATCATGTACGCGTAACAGTGTCCGCGTTCGTGTTTGATCATTTGCTGATTATACATCAGGTGGAAGTTTGTTACGGAAAAAGCAAAATGGGGAAATGTGTGAAATTTTTTCGAAAACGACAAGCCGTCGAATGGTTTTCGGTTATGGATCTTGCTGTAACGAGTGACATCATAATGGCAGGCGAAATACTGCTGTTGTGCTTCTTTTCTTTTTGATAAATTTCTTTGGTTGACCCAATTGCAATGATTGTCTTATGTCTGCTGATTCGGCATTTTTTGAAATGATTTATTTCATTGAATTTTGTGAAGCCAACCAATCAAGAGCGTCGACAAGAAAATATTTCCCACCACTCAAGAAATTGAATCCGACACCATTAATGCACAGTGATCTTTATGTTACTTTATCGGATCCTGCAGACCCATGATCTCCTCAAAAGCATGAGTGGAAAAACTGCTCGCTGCAATCCATCAAACGGTCCACTGAACCTGTCTCGTTTAATGCATCTCGATATACCAAAGTTCGTTGTCCCTCTTTCTGACAGCTACTAGCACCACTACTAATGCAACGACAACTCGATTGCCCCATCAGAGGCACCAACAACGTGAATAACTTGAACCCAACTTGAATTTTCGCAACCTTGCACCGGTCGTGTGTCCGATCACCACCCACCCCCCAGCTTCTCACTTTCGCATTGAAACCAAATCCGGACCTGCAATTGTTGTAAAACAACTGCGACTGCATCATTGATTCTCCGGTAACAAATGGCCATCAAACCGTGCAGCATCCATTTGGTCTTTCATTGGGCTTTGCACTTGCAACTGTTCCATTCCAAGGAGCAGGTGAAATTTGATCGATTGACACCTTGCACTCCTATGCCATGCCATGATGACTTACAGCGATGATGGTGGTGGTCGCAAGTGTGTGCGCGAGCGCGCAAAAAAGCCAATCTAATCAATCCAACTTTGGCTCCTTTCACCGACCGTCGGCGACCTGTGCGGGGCGGAGCGGAGGCTGTAACTCAAACATCGTGAAATCGATAGGCCATGGCTCAGCACCGCAGCTCAGTTGAGTGACTTTTTACCTCCCATTTATAATGGAATCCGTTTCTACCAACAACTAGGTAAATACCGGTTGGCGGGTGCGAAGGAAAATGAGAGGGAAAACCGGCCGACATCGTCGCTAGCATCTTCAAAGATGTATCTGTTCGATCGATCGACCGATGATCCTTCTCGGAGGGTGCTCCAAGGTAACTCCACATGCGGCGGTCTGATTCCGTTTTGCGCTTTCAATGTGAGCTTGTTTGAGTTTGAGAGCAAGCACTCATTGGACGTGCAGCGGTGATCGTAGTGGAATTCTGTTTCACTTTTCAACGTAGGTACGGTACATTTAAAGTACATAGATTTGCACAATGGAATGCAAGTCATCAAACCTGTTTGGAATAGGGATTGGTCATGAGCCGGTATTGAAACGGCTTAGAAAATGGAATACGACATGGAGGTGCGATTCTTGCATAGTCGCTGGGTCAATCTTACCCGCTTGGTTACATTTCACTGACTTTGCGATAGATTTGTTAAAAATTAAATTATTTTAAAGGTGCAAGAAACCAAGCAACACCAAGCATTTTAGAGCATTACAACACTGCATGGAATTCGGTGTCCGGTCAAATGCCATTTGGCCAAATACAGCCTTACCAATTTAAAATCGGTACGCTTTCAATCGGATGTATGTACCTCAGAATGTTTGGTTTAGAATTAAACGTTATTAGAAGAAAATTTATTGTATTTAGTGTAAAGATGCAATATGGGTTTTGCGATACATGTTCCTCTAGAATGAAAATTTGAACTCTGAGATTGATACGTTCCATAAACTTCTGCACAAGCTGCTGGTCAACCTCACCGGCTGCCTTTTTACAGTCTCTGACCATTGGAATAGCATCCTTAGCCATTTTTCCACTCTTCTTCAGTTAAGCTTTGATGATACCCCAATACATTTCGATTGGGCGGAGATCCAGGCAGTTTGGGGGGTTCATCCCTTTTGTCTACTCGTCGATTCCATTACCGCAAGAGTACTGACTGATGCGCATTCTTACTGTAGTGGCAACTCACCAAATCTGGCCAAAATTGACGGGGCCCCGGTGGGACCCAATAAACGGCAATATACGATTTTCTGGGTTCTCTGCCAGGTAATCCGCTTACCGGCAAACTTGTCCGCAAGAACAAATTTATATTTCTTGGGAATATCTCAGCAACCCCTGGCAACATAAAACTTCTGTCCCGCAAGCTGTTTGAAATCCGATTTGATATACGTTTCATCCTCCATAAGGATGCATCCGTTGAATTCGGTCAGCACCTGATCAGGCAACTTTCGGGCCCGCGTTTTGGCCGTAATGTTTTGCTTTACGGTCCAGTTCGGTTGATTAATAGCCCGATACTTGAAGAAACCTCCCCGAATGCGTATAAAGGGTGATACGGTCAAAATTTGGTTAAGGGAAAACGCGTGTAAATCGGTGAAATCGTTTATTTAAAAAATCAAATTAAATTTCTTTTTCAAGTTCAATTAGTATAAAATTCAGGAAAAATATTCAGTTAGGCTTCCGCTTTTCCAAATCCGAATTGCCGGGCCTTACGCTTGACCCCTGCCATCAGATTTTGTAGAGCCACCTTGTCCACCTTCTTCGCCGCAGAAAGCCAGTTTGCCTTGAACTGCTGCTCGCCCTTAGCAGTTTTTTTGGTCTTCTTTAGGTTCCGCTTGACAATAGCCCAGTATTTCTCAATTGGGCGGAGCTCTGGCGTGTTGAGAGGGTTCTTGTCCTTGGGAACCACCTGCACGTTGTTGGCGGCGTACCACTCCATGGCCTTTTTACCGTAATGGCAAGATGCCAAATCCGGCCAAAACAGTACGGAACAACCGTGTTTCTTCAGGAAAGGCAGCAGACGTTTATTCAAACACTCTTTCACGTAAATTTCTTGGTTGACAGTCCCGGAAGCTATGAAAATGCTGCTTTTCAAGCCACAGGTACAGATGGCTTGCCAAACCAGATATTTCTTTGCGAACTTTGACAGTTTCATGTGCTTGAAAACATCTGCTACCTTTCCCCTTCCTTTTGCCGTATAAAACTCCTGTCCCGGAAGCTGCTTGTAGTCGGCTTTGACGTAGGTTTCGTCGTCCATTACCACGCAGTCAAACTTCGTCAGCATCGTCGTGTACAGCCTCCGGGATCGCGCTTTGGCCGTCGTATTTTGTTTATCATCGCGATTTGGAGTCACTACCTTCTTGTAAGTCGATAGTCCGGCTCGTTTTTTGGCTCGATGCACGGTTGTAGACGATACACCCAGCTTATTTGCGGCATCTCGGAGAGAGAGGTTAGGGTTTCGCTTGAAACTACCGGCAACTCTCTTTGTCATCTCAGCGGCTTCCGGTTTTCGATTTCCCCCCGATCCAGACTTCCTGGCTGTCGACAAACGTTGCCCAAACACTTTAATTACATTTGTAACGGTTGATTTGGCAACTTTTAGCGATTTTGCCAACTTTGCGTGCGAGTAGCTCGGATTTTCGCGATGCGCGAGCAAAATTTTGATACGCTGCTCTTCTTGCTTGGACGGCATTTTGACAACTGAAGAGTGAATTCCAAAATCAAAATAAGAGCAACACTCTACACACACACACCTTCAAAATGAGGGGTGTTCAGATTTTTTAAATGCAAAATTGAAAGAAATACGTCAAGTTGATATTGACCAAATTTTGACCGTATCACCCTTTACTCCGAACTGTACTGCGAACAGCACCCGAAATTGTTGGTCACATCAACGTCCGAAAGTCCTGGAATCGCTTTGAAAGTCTTCATGACTATCTAACGCAGTTTCCGGTCCATTGTACCGCTTCGACGTCTTGATTGCAACTTCCGAAAAACAGTCAAACGTTCCTTGAATCGTTTCAGCACTGCACAGACGGTGGTTTTGGTCATTTTCAACTCCTTTGCGATCCTCGGGTCGGGTTTTCATATCTTGTGTGCAGAATTCATTTGCTTATTTTTTCTTCAACCGCATGTCAATTCAAGAAAACATATAGGGGAAATGTAGGTAATGTCGGCCTACATGTCCCTAATTTGGGCCCATCGCTAAAAGTCTGTTATTCATCAATTTTATCTAGATGAACGCGTTATTGGGACGTTACTAATGGATATTTTTGGTTGCTATTGAAAATTTAGTTGATTGCTGAATTTATATATGGGCCTGCATTTCCCCTACTTTTTTCAAAATGTTTGCCCAGGATTTCAAGAGAAACATATTGCTGTCAAAAGATTCCAGAACCGACCACTAGGAGCGCTGTACTGGACAAAAAGAAGCATACCGATTTTAAGAAGGATTCATAAATTTTTGAACATTTTCTCGATTTGAAATATTAAATTGAAAAATGGAGACATTTTATGACTCCAAATGCCAACCTTAGCGTTATTTACGATGCGGGACAATTAAGGCAATTAAACGCTGGGCGGGACTTGACAAACGGGCAGCGTTTTAGAGCCAATTTGCTGTCAAATCCGAGCCAGTTGCTGATTGGTCGATTTGACAGTAGCAATCGTGAAATAAAAAGGACAGAAGGATCACATCAATCTGACTGGCAGTGATGCCGGAATCAATTTTGACGTCAATGGCGTGTTTTAAGCGATGAATATTGTTGTTTGTTTATGGTTGTTTTTATTGTGTTAAGCAAACAGGATGTACAATGTGCTTAACTGCGGTATAAGCACCGTCAAACCGACATAACACTTGATTCTGAATTATGTCCGAAAATCGTAAACGGTCAATTTAAATGTGCAGTGATCCGAACTATAGGATTGTTTGATCTAGATAGAAATAATTTGTCCAGAATAGATCAGACCCGAACCAATTCATAACTTTTGCATGCGGATTCATGGCTTAGCTAAATATTTCCCGCGAACCCGGATCCAGATTGGTCAGAAATGTTATTGTTTTTGCTATGGTCATTCATGTCGGTTTGTCGGTGGTAAAAGTTCCGAATCAAATCCAAATTAATTCTGGCATTATTGGTCAAATCCGTCAAACACTGTGCACTAATTTTCGAAGGGCATCCATAAAAAACATTAAGCTGGATTGTCGAGTCCCGTCCCGGATTAAAAGCACTATTTCAGGAGCCTTGACATTTCCAAATTCTGATGTTATACGGGACACTGATGAATGGAAAATGGTCAAAGTGACTTATTGTATTGTATTGCTGATACATGGTATTGACTTTTTGCATTAAAAGGTGCTACGATCAAAATTTGGTCGAAATAAACTTGACGCATTTCTTTTAATCGAGCATTTGAAAAACATGAATACCCCTAATTATGTAGGTGTATGCGTGCAGAACGATCAGCGTTGCCAGATTGTTTTAAAGTTATACCAATAAGGTTTTTAAAAATCGGTATATATCGATATTTATTATTTTAATTTGTTTTATATTTTAGCTGTTTTTGAAATCAGAAATTCTTAGTTTTATAACTATGATCGGAAAATTTCGAAGGAAAACTTCGGCGAATGCTTGAATTAGCTTATGAAAGAACATCCAGAGAAAGAAGAAAGAAGCTCTTCTGGAAGAAATTTGAGGAAAGTTCTAAGAAAAGTCAGAGAAACATCCGTTAACTACCAAGACAAGAATTGAGAAACTTCTAGTGAATATTCAAAGAAACTATCGGAAAAAAATCAGATGTCACATCAAAAGGAAGCCAGAAGCAGTTCGGAAAACCTTCCAGTAAAAGTCTAAAACCTATGGCTTATGGACACACTTCCAGAAGAAGACGGAAGAAACGTCCTGGAGACGCTGGCAGACACTTCCTAAGGTAGATTGCAAGAAACTTCTGGAGAAATTTGGAACAGTCGAAAGAAACAAGGACATAATTCCGAAAGAAATAGATTTCTGGAGGATGTTTTAATGATCCAGCAAGTTTTCCTGATATTCATAAAACATCCCTGAAGACCCCGCAATGCCTGAAATGCACTTAGGAATATTCCATAATTCCACGGAATTTCTTAAAAGTTCTTGTAATTTTCTTGAAGTTAATGGGGCTGTTTCAGAGATCTCTGATCATCCTCCAAGTACTTGGAACTTCCCCGATTATAATGAGGCTACCTGAACATCTATAACCATCTTTGAAGGTATCTGGACTTTCTTGAAGATTACGAAATTTTTTAAGTTCTCTCACTATTTTCTTGAATTTGTTGTATCATTAGCATTGAAGATCTCTGATCTTCCCGGTTATTAAAATTGTTATTCTTGGCACTGCCATTAAAAAGCACGAGATTTCTCATAATTTTTTTTCACAATGTTCTTATGTTCACGTAACTTCCCTTACGTTTTCTAAATTTGTGGAACATTGACTGAGTTTGTCGGAATTCCTTTAAAATATCAGCATTTCCTTGAAATTAATTGATCTGTCCTGATGTTCACGGAGCTTCCTTAAAGTTCTCTCAATTCTCCGGAACAAATGGAACTGTTCTGAAAACCATTAAATTTTCTTGAAGTTCTTTGAACTTGTGAAGTTTCCAAAATATTTCTGATGTTTTCGTAAGTTCACTGGAGTTCACTGAACTTTCCTGAAATTTTCGAGCTTTGGAATTGGAACAGAAATTAATTAAACTATCTTTAATTTTTCTGAACTTACTCGAAAGTCTAGACAGATCTGAAGTTTCAGATTTTCTTAAAAGTTCCTGCAGCTAGTGTGAATACGCAATAACAATCTGGAAACATCCCTGAAGTTTAGGGGAAGTTGAAAAAAGTGGTGGGAAAGACGGAAGAACCTTATGACATTTTCAAAGATGATTTTTTTTAAAAGATTTTGAGGGCTCAATAATTTGAGTTATTCAAAAGGTTACAAGTCTCTCACAGTAATTTTCTCCGAAACTCGAGCGCGGGTAGGCAATAATGATTTTGATCATTTAAAAAAATCGGTATAAATCGGTATGCAATTTCAAAAGTCGGTATTCGGAGGAATCTTATCTGTGTATCGGTATCTAGTTCGGAAATCCGATGAATCGGTATATCTGGCAACGCTTAGAACGATGCCTCTATTTTGGTTTTGACATTTGCTCTTTGCAGTTATTAAAATGGCGTCCAAGCAAGAGGCGCAACGCATCAAAACTTTGCAACTACTTGCACCCCGTGTTAGCGAAATCGTTAAAAGTGGCGAAATCAATTGCCACCAACGTAATAAATGTGTTTGGAGAACGTTTGTCAAAGCCTGGATCGGAGGGAAATCGAAAACCGGAAGCCGGAGTGACGACAAAAAGAGTGGCCAGTGTTTTCAAGCGGAACTCCAACCCTTCCGTCCGAGATGTCGCAAACAAGCTGGGAGTGTCGTCTACAACCGTGCATCTAGCTTAAAAAATGAGCCGGACTGTCGACTTTGAAGAAGGTAGTGACTCCAAATAACGACGATAAACAAATCAAGGCGGCCAAAACACGATCCCGGAAGCTGTACACGACGATGCTGACGAAGTTCGATTGCGTGGTAATGGACGACGAAACCTACCGTCAAGGCAGATTTCAAACAGCTTCCCGGGCAGGAATTTTACGGCAACGAGAAGGGGAGAGCAGGTAGACATTTTCAAGCATATGAAACTGTCGAAGTTCGCTAAGAAATATCTGATTTGGCAGGCTATCTGTACCTGTGGCTTGAAAAGTGACGTTTTCATTGCAATTGGGACCATCAACCAGAATATTAACGTGAACGAGTGTCTGGAAAATTGTCTCCTGCCTTTCCTGAAGCAACACGATTGTTCCGTGCTGTTTTGGCTGGATTTGGCATCCTGTGTTAATCTAAATACATATATTGAGGTATAAGACATGTTTTGCACAGCACTGTCTTCTGTGAACAATTAACCATTTTATCAAGCTTCTGCATTCATGTTCCATCAGATGTCACTGCTGTTGTTTGCGGTGACATCTATCGGAAACTACACACAATCTGTTTTCCTTTAATTGTTCACAGAGGACACTGCAGTGCAAACCATGTCTGGTACCTCTAGATATGCATTTAGATTATTCTTCGAAGTCCCTCCTTTTTTACACATTCTGCACACAAAATAGCTCACCCCTCACAGAATTTCCCACTGATTTTTATGTATGGGGCGGGGCAGAATATTTAAAAAGGAGGGATTTCAAATGTTAAAGTAAATGCATATGTATAGAGGTACCAGACATGTTTTGTAGTGACAAGTACTCTATTTTGTAATCTGTGAAAGGGAAATCACAAATCGAGTGTCAAAAAAATACATGGCATGATGTGAGATTGGGGTCGTGAGAGCAAATTCTCTATTTCTCAAATTTGATTTTTTTGGCTCTCTGAGAACTGGTAGTAAAGCAGGTAAAACTGTATGGGAAAAAATCATTTTTAATTAATTGTAGCTTGTTTAACAATAATTTCTGGGAAAAAAACTGAACTACAAACTCCCTGATTAATTTCTTTAGGTTGTCGTTTACTTTTTTTTCACCTGAATATGCACCGAAAGTGAATTATTCCCACTTCTCTCAATTTCTATATGGGGATTTTTAACAATTCCTACCAGCGGAACAGCGCCATCTCTGTGGAAAATGGTCGAACAAAATGATTAATTAACGGAAATAAATTATGTAGTTGTTTCCGACAGATGTCATCGTAAACAACTGCAGTGACATATGATGGAAAATGAATGCAGAAGCTTGACAAAATGACACTATTTTTTTATGTGGTGCTTGCCAAATCCGGCCATAGCTAACCAGGTCCTTAGTGTAATACACAGTCGAATGCATTTTTTCCAGGTACTCATACTTGTTCATTCGAGTCCACAATCTTGTTTGTGACTAAAATCTAGGTTGGTTACGGCCATAGCTTTAGCTACACTGTACACAAACACCATCCTCTGATCGAATGAAATCTCAGACTATTCAAAACGAAGCATCGAAATCGCTTTTTCGAATGATAGTTGCAACCGGATGACGAGAGTTTGGAAATCAGATGATTTTCTGTCGAGAACAGGATAAAAATTGTTATGAGAAGGGATAGGGCCTTCAGTTGAAATGGGTAACGTTCTCTGCAGAATGATTGTCATACTAAATGGAAATGCATTTGGTTTTGGTTCAGCCCCATGACGCAAATCATTCAAAACGATGATGTAAATAATCCTATCGAACATCATTTGCTGATCTGAGCTGACGAACGAGGTGGAAGCATAGTCATCGTTATCAGAGCTGTTACAAACAAATGTAAAGCGTGAAGTTTCCACTACTATCGAAGAATTTTCGTATCCATAATTGGAACGGCTGATTATGGCTAATCTATATGGAAATTTAGATAATCAAATTAAAAAATCTAGTTAAAAGCTCTTGCATGTCACACTATTCTTAAATGTTTGTCCTCTGAGTGCCGTATGTTTAATAGCCAATTTTAAAACGAAAATCATCCTGTATTTGGATGACAATCATCTAGATGTTCATCATCTGACGACGAATTCAACCATAAGAAAATCATCCGAAATTCGAATGCATATTGTTACGTGGCTCGAGCAATGCAATAATCATTCGATCTATTGCGGATGTTTTGGTTCAGTGTACCCTACCAAATCATCAGCTTCCGGCCCAAGTAACAGATTTTCGTCTCGAAAAGTTGCGGCAACTTGATTGCGTTTTGCGACAAGTGTGAAGCTAGAGCGGGGGGGTTGAATTTGCCGGAAAAACGAACTTAAATTTGCTGGGCACATTTCCTCGTGCCATGGCAATTTTTCACTTTTTTTTTTGGTTTTGCAAATTTTTGGTATTTGTGAAGCGAAAGACGTCGGGTTTTTGATCAAATTTCTTCTCTTGGCTTCCATTAGGCCCAACTTTTTGAAAAGTTTACGAATCATGACAACATCCTGCATTGCAAGAGGAGCACTTTCCAAACAAACTGCTGCCTACAAAGTCTAGATCCGACCACTAGGGGTGCTGCTATAAAATAATCTGTGCTGCCAGATTCTAACTAAAGCAGACTTGAGTCACTGCCGCTATTTACCCTGAACACTGTTTATTGTTAAAGTGAATCTTGATGAAATCGCTCGAGATTGAAGAAGGTTGCTTTTAAGCATTCACAGCATATCAAAAAGCTACCAAAACTCCTCAAGTCGTTTGAACCTGTCAAAAATTTCACGACCTTGTCAGAAGTTTCTTGCACATCCATTAGGTACCGTAAGATGATATAGTGGCGTAATTCCATTAAGTAAAGGGGTCAGAAAACAGTTTTTTGTTTTGTTTTATCTTGAAAGCCTAAAACAATCAACCAATCTTATTACTGAATCTATTAAGTATGATCGAGACCAATTAAAAAACATGATGCATAGTGTTTTTAATACCCTGGAGTCAGTTTTTCCGCGGTTTCCCTATCTGGTCGTAAAAAAAAAGATCGACGGTCAAAAGGCCAAAGGGTCAGAAGGTTGGATTGATTCTAGTAGTCCTACTAGAATCAATCCAATATTTTGACCCTTTCTTTAGTTTCCACTTACAGTACAAAAACTGTCAAACAATCAGGCAAAAACGTGGATACATCCTGGTTGAATGTGTCATTAAATTTTATACCAAACATACATCATTTAAAAGCATAGGTAAAAGAACATTATTGCCAATTATTGAACCACAATCGATCAAATGTGTACCTTAGATTTGATTCACTAGTCATCAATCATCACGCGCGGATGCCTATTACCAATACCCTTCGATTCCAGTTCACAGTTCCTCCTGGTGTCCCGTTGACGAAACGTCGAATACTGCCACTAATCGCAACGCTTTGGACGTTGCAGCTTTGGACGTTGCAAGACGAGAACGGCAATCAGTTGGACTGGGAACAGTACCTTTGATGGTGGGTGAGAATTGACGAAAGTTTCACGAAAAACTCCCATTGTTGAATGAAATTCGAGTCGATCGCTGTTTCATCGTTCCCAAGGCAGTCCTAGTGGAAATACACTGCTTTTCAGAAGCTTCAAATAAGGCGTATGGTGGTTGCGTCTACATAAGAAGTCAGGATTCCAGCGGAACAATCAAGGTTCGACTCTTATCATCCCGATCCAAGGTGGCCAGTCTATCCCACGATTAGAGCTCTGTGGTGCGCGGTTCAGACTTTCTTCTGGGCAGATTCAACATGTGTGCTGCGTTGGATCGAATCTACACCAGCAACATGGACTACGTTCGTTGCCATCAGGGTGGCAAAAATTCAAACGCTAACGGAGGGATGGCAATGGAGACACGTGCCTGGTACAGACAACCCAGCGGACTTAATATCGCGTGGAGTGTCACCCGAAGATATCGCCGACAATGAACTTTGGTTGGAAGGTCCGAATTGGCTGAAGGAAGCTCCAGAAGCATGGCTTGGTGCTGTCGAAGAAATTCCAGAAGCAGGAGAGAAAGTATGAGAGAGTACTGTATCACCCGTAGTAGAATTCAACGAAGTGTATCTCAGCAAATTCGGATCGTATTCTGACTTGGTTCGACGAACAGCATACTGGCTTCGACTCATGAAACTCCTACGAATACCAACAGCAAGTCGTCCCGCAAATGAATCACAACGCTGCAGAACTCAAAGCTATTGAAAACGCAGTGCTCCAGAACGTGCAACGAGTGGTCTTCTCAGAGGAATGGAAGACTTTATCGAGTTTGTATCGAGGAAGTCCCCGTTGAGGTGGTTTCACCCGTTCGTCTGCAAGGATGAACTAATCAGAGTAGGAGGTCGACTGAAGAATTCCGAGGAACTGGAGAGCACCAAGCATCCTTCAGTTCTACCAGCACGGCACCAGTTAATCCGGTTGATTCTCCGTTGCTTTCACGAGCGATTACTACATGCTGGTCCACAACTGCTACTGGGAGCAGTGCGTAGCAAGGGAGATAGTTCACCGTTGCGTGAAATGCTTCCGAACGAAACCGTCCACAATGCAGCAATTCATGGGTGAATTGCCGTCATCTCTCGTCACTGTTTCACGTCCGTCCACGAAAACAGGAGTAGATTACTTAGGCCCTGTCTACATCCGATCAGCCCCCAGACGAGCTGCAGTGAAGGCTTACGTATCGGTGTTCATTTGCCTCTGTACCAAAGCAGTACACCTGGAACTGGTCTCCGATCTTTCGACGGATCGTTTTTTGCAAGCCTTGCTACGGTTCGTTTCACGGAGAGGAAGGTGTTCGGACATCTATTCCGACAACGGTACGAACTTCGTCGGTGCACGGAACAAGCTAGCAGAACTATACAGTTTGCTGTGCGATCGTACCCATCTTGACCGAGTCACTAGTGAACTGCACACTACGAAAAAGTCGTGTAAATTTCGGTTCCCTGAGACCGACACATGTAAGCGGTCCTTTTGACATAAGAATCAGTTGAAAGAAACGAGAAAATCAATTCAACCAAACGTTCTTTTTGTCGATTTACTTATGTTTCGGTTTGAGAACACTTAATTTTACATGAAGTACTTGTTTACGTTCCATGATCTACGTCCAATACGGATTACGTCTCGTGTAAAAGTAGTTATTTCTAAGTGTGTGGCTGAGGCCGGAATTCAGTGGCATTTTAACCCACCTAGCGCACCACATTTCGGAGGACTCTCGGAGGCAGCAGTCCGGTCATCTAAGAACCATCTCTGGGAGAAACCCCAGCGTCATCGAAGGATTTCTCCACACTACTTACACAGGTTGAGGCTTGTCTGAATTCCCGTCCGTTGACATCTATGTCGGATGATCCAAACGATTTGGAATCTTTGACACCAGCACATTTTATGGTCGGTTCTTCACTGCAGACCCTACTCGATCCTGAATTCACGTTAATCGCACCGAATTGACTGAACCATTACCAGTTGATGCAACAAACATTGCAGCACTTTTGGATCAGGTGGCGCCGCGAATACCTGGGTCAACTGCAAGCTAGGACCATGCGATGGAAACCCGCAGTTCATGTGGAGATAGGCAAGCTCGTCGTCATTAAGGATGATAACCTTTCGCCTATGCGTTGGAAAATGGGAAGAGTCGTCGCTGGAGAAAATTTTCATTCTGCCACTTCTAAACAGCCAGGATGAAAATCAATCCGATGCAATGTTGCCGTAACACCAGATCCTATACCTTTTCCAAGCCCCCATCCCGTCGAAGAGGATTTCTAATTTTCTTTTCAGAAATTTTTCCGAATTTCTTGGTGGGTGAGGATGTTTGGGACTGAACCAACCAGAAACTACAACCCTGGATCGTTATCTACTCTGCTGCATGGCTGATGGAAACAATACCGAGAACGAGGAAACAAACCACGGCTATTTTACAGCATCACCATTACCTACGCTCGGTCGGTAGAGCGCCAGATTAGATGCTATACGAGGTAAGGGATTGCGGCGACCGTCATCATCTAGGATCGGCAACCATATGTCCACCAGATCGGGAGACGGGAGATAAGTTGGTTTCTGTAGCCGTTGGAAAAGGTTGATGCTCCCATCGGGGACGAAAAATAGCATTAAGTTTGTTTGTGAAAAGTAAATTGTGTAGTAATTGTGAATAAATGTAGTTTATGTAGACTAGTGTTTGGCCAATGCACGAGTGTCCTTTTTGTCTCTCTGGAGAAGAAGAATACTCCCTGGAATTCCGCACCCCGTTTCACAAAAAAAAAATACCAACAACAACAGAGTCCCCAAGCAGTGTTGGAGTCGGCACGGATGCTCCACTCTCACCACACATCGAAGGAGGTAAGCCGGCTATCCAACATTTTGGATATCGATATCAACGCAAAATTTAACTATGTAAAGCCAATCATTTTGATACCATTTCTGACCTTCCCTGAACCAACGGACAAATTTCTGCATCACCCTTTTTGGGGACCTCAAAGAGAAACCATTTCCTCTGCTCTTTCGCTAATGATGTTCATCCCCATTGACCGCTCATCGGATGGTGCACAAAGAAATCCAATCATTTAATTGGGAGTCCAACCGACCGTCAATGTGGAGCCATAAAATAATACTTAATATACTTTGCCATCTTTTGAGATATCCAAATGTGGTGCCAATTTGGTGAAACGATCGATCAATCGATCAATCTCCTTTCGCCATCTGACGATTAATTAACATTGATCCCATAAAACGGAACGGTCTTTTTTTTCTCGCTATCGCAAAACCTTATTTTCATCGTCTTGAAAGAAGAAGAAAATAAAAGTTAACTCCATCAACAGTTCATGAGTTAATTTCCATCGCCAACGAGCATCACTTCACCTCTCCACGCTCTCTGGGAAACAGCTGTCTACGGGGGAAAAACCATCCCCAGAATCCGTTACATTCCCCGTCGAAAAGTGAAGCTATTTGAAAGCGAAACAAAAAGTTGCATCTCCTCTCGCGAACTCGGCCCAAGGAGCACTCTCCGACTCCGAAAGCCGACTTCAACTCGGCAAGTGGGCAAGGTAAGTGTCTGACCTAATTCGGATAATGACCGGTTTCAGCGGCGAAAATAGGTGGAAAACACGCAAGCAGCAGAAAAACAACTTTTGATTTCCATTGCAGGGGCAATTAAAAGCACGGTGGATGTAGGTGCGGATCCGGGTAAGCAGGACGAAGGTGAATGGATGAAGACTGGGAGAGTGATGTTTCTGGAGCAAGCTTTGTTTTGCTTTTGATGTACGGAGAGCTTTGTGCGACCCATGGTGGTGTGTGGCATTTAAAGTGATTTACAATTTTCTTTTGGCATGCTCTGACTTCGTTCATGATTGGCAATAGTAGTATTTGGCTGCAGCAAGTCCTTTTGGCTGTTTTGAAGGCATTGCAGTTGTTGCCGAAAGTAACAACCTTTCAATAGAAAGCACATAAACTGGCTCATACCAGTTTGGGTGCAGACACTGAAAGGTATTCATTTTTGCTGTGAGTTAGAATTTTTCCATCTGCTGATATTATTTTGAGAACTAAATTGAGTGCCGTGAAGCGTAGTCTGTATAAATTTAAATGAAATTCCACATCCGTTACCAGTAAGATGAATTATGATTTTCGGGTTACCTCCGAAAAGATTCCAAGGGAGAATCGCAGGAGGCCGCGCTTGAAACCTGACGTGTTTTTCTTTTGCTGTGTATTTTTCGTCAGCGAATTAAATATTTTTTGCTTTAAATTTGTTAATTTGTGTGCTGAAATTTAGTTTCATGTGTTCATAAAGTTATCATTTAGTGCTTTGTCTGTGTTTGCCTTGAGTGACTCGGTTGACCTTGAATCTAATCTCCAAAATCTACGACGCAGCTTCAGTTTCGTTGTTCGGTGTCGAAAATTGCCTCCAGGAGCCCGGTTTTCCGTGTTGGGATGCCACATTTTCAACGTGTAGTTCTGTTCTATAGAGAGATTAATCACCGTGGGCGTGTTTGAACCCGGTCCGGTTGGTGAATTAGCCTGGGAACGTGCTGATAATGTGTCCATCGCGAGTTTTGGTGATGATTTGGTGGCACACTTTGCCGTGAATAAGCAAGTTTTCCGCTGTCGGTGTCGGAGATTGTGAGCAATATGAAAAATGCTTCCCTGGATACGCCCAAGACTGGACGGGTGGTAGCTGGTGACCGTGAAAGGTTCCTGGGGATAGCTTACTTACGAAGTACTTACGACAAAGGTGAATCACGAAATGAGATGCAAAGCGTAGAGTAAAACAAAACTACGGAACCCATGGATTTGCAGGATTAAATTAACATGGTAAGACCAGTCCAAATATTTTTTACAATTAAAAAAAAAAACAAACTAAATACGTGCCAGGATTCAAAAGAATATTTTGGAACTGGAAGTGTGTGTGTAATACTAATATCCAATTGATAGAGGTAATACATACATGCGGGGCTTATTGTTAGTGAAAGTAACCTCGGAATGGGCATGACTCTCCAGACATTCTGAAATGGGTTGTTGGATCTGCAATAGAGCTATCACCTCCTAACTCCCGGACTAAAGCTGTCTACAATGACCATATATGTGACATTGTAGAGAGAGTTTTTCCATAATAACACTGCAGGCCAGTGGGGGTTAGAGGGAATACACACACACATACACACACCTCCGAAAAGAATCCAAGGAAAGGGAGCACCAGCAACATTTAGAAGAATTTCTTCGAGATATAAGGATGGTTAGAAAACCACTGGGCAATGTTTGGCTAGCTGGAAGACTAAGGAGTTTTTAATTTATTAGGTAGACCACAGAGCATCATGGCCATATATAGGATGATTCGAAGAACTTTGAGGTTTCAAGAAATTTAAAAATCATTTATGAAAAACGGGATGTTATTTTGATGATTTAGGTCAGCGCTGCCCAGAAATACATTATTTTACACGTGACGGAATCTATTTTTGACATATAGGATGAAACGTAAACCAACATGTCATGTAAAATTAAGTGCTGAGAGAATGAAAAGTTCAAAATTACGTTTGATTGAGCTGAATTTCACGTCTATTATGACTCAATTTTATAACAAAATTGACACTCGTATATGTCAGTCTCAGAGCACCTAATTTACATTATTTGTTCTAAATGTGTATTTCTCAGCAATTATATTATTCTAGCCTAATTGTATTCATTATTAGGAATTTTATTATTATTATTATTATTATTATTATTATTATTATTATCTCTATTCAGGAGATTTTCAGCCACAGGCTGGTTCATCTCCGAAAAGGAATTTTAGCCCAAAATGAAAGAGGAATTAAAAAAATGCAGCTGTGTACATGTCCATCGATACGTAGAACCAGATGCCATCCCTGGAACTGGCAAGACCAAGTGGGGATTTCAAATAAAGCTTGACTAATTATAATTTGAAATACAGACTTTGTACCCACTGACGTTAGAAGCTAAGTAAATACTGCATGAAATACACCGAATGACAATTATCATCAATCAATTACAAATCTTCTGTCCAAATTTAAAATTAAAATAGCATTATAGACATCTAATGGACGCAATACACATTAGTAATAGGTCAGGGGCCACCTAGATATAATCCATTTCTCAACAATAGCCCAAACACCATGCTCTTCAACGACCAGCTGCTACTTCAACTACTGCGACTACTGCTATTGCTACTACTTTTTTTCAGCCTGACGCAGCACAAACCAACCTGCCCTTTGACCAGCCTGAGCTCTGTGTGCCAAGCGGCAACCAATTTTCACAACTCACGTTTGTTGTTTAGCTTGTTCCTAAAATGCAACCATTTAACAGCAATTGCTACAGACTTCTGTGTTATCGTTTTCCCCATCCTCCCGCAAGCACCATCATCGACAAGCTCGAATACTACCGTGTTTCGAATTCCACAACCGCACTCGGAAAGATCTAAACGCCGCACACCGGAGAAAGAGACGAACCCGATCGAAACAGTTCAGCAGTTCGGTTCAGTGGGTCAGACCGGTGCTGCTGGTTGGTGGCAGACACCACACGTGACACTCTTCCCTTAACAAACCGGTCGCTGACCGGGTCAGTCCTAAAGTAATGCAAGCCGCTCGATCAACCGTCAAGTATTGGTAGTTGGTACCGTACCTGAAATAGAGGGGAAAAAAACGAAAAACAAAGATCAGTCCGGTATGTCGTATGGTGGTAGCATTTCTCGAACGTTGATCGGTTGCTGTTTCTCTAAGTGTGAGGCTTATGTGCACGTTGGTCGGCGTCATCGTCGTTGTCGTCGCTGGTCAGCGAACGACAAACGACAAGTTTTTAAAAGCTAGTTACAACTCGTCCGATGCCTTCGCACTGGTTCCCCATCAAGTACTTGCAACGGCATGGTTTCATGTAAGAGGCACCTTAAAGGAGAGCACCGCTGTCCGGCAACGACCACGGTGACACTTGGTTTGGGGACGAGGAAAATCACTGTTTCTTTGTTTTTGTTGTCTTTGCCGTTGTTCAACGCCAGCCAGTGCTCACAGTTGCACGGGAGGAAAATGCAGAGCAAAGTTGTGCGGTTGCGTCACACATTCGTTGGTTGGTGGATGCCAGACCCCGGTAGATCTATTAAACGAAATTGAGCAAAAGCGGGTGCAACACGTTGGATGCAAGAAAACGGTAACAGCATCTGCTGCGGCTGCTGCTGCTGCTGTATTCAGAAACAGCAGCCTCAGTAGACGACGTAATCCATGGTTCGCGTGGTTTTTGAGTGTGACCTGCAATGCGGTTGACGAGCTTGCAAGTAAGTAAGGTGAACAAAGCGGCCGGTTGGATGGATTTGGAGGAAATTTCTGTTCCAAAACAGGGGTCTCTGTGATGCATTTTTTTGATTGAAGTTCAATTTCATTGAAAGGAGCCGAAGTACAACAATCATGCATCAATTTTAAGCCGCTCGAATAATTTTGAAAATAAGCGATTGTATCATTGGCAAAAATCGACATCTACACGGTCAATGAGCATAACTCTAAGAGCGAGAAATATAGAGGCAGTTACTTCTACTCAGTTGTATGATAAATTTATAACAACTGCAGTTACTCAGCGCTGTGTAACTGCAGTTTTTTTTTTAAATTTCCATGCAACTGAGTAGAAGTGACTTCAGTTGGTAGTTCTTTAGTATGGAACGAGCTGTAAATTGATTAGTTCTGTGTCAAAAAGCGTGGGTATTTTTTTATATATTATAGCCACTTTACCACTTAGGTCCAGGGGTATCTCACCTTAAACTTTATGTCTTAGAGACATTACATATTTTCCAATCTCTCATAGGTGATCTTAAGGTGATACCTTGTAAAGTCCACAAATGTCCACCACGAAGGCTAAACATGCACTGCCACTTCGAATTTTCAATTACACAAATATCATAAATTAGTGCCTCAATTCACCTTAAATTGGGACTTTATGTAAGCTGCAGTGCAACGAACGTGCAGTAACAGTTTCATTATGGTACGTGTCCTGGAAGCTGATATTTGTGAACTTGAAGTTTCAAAGTGATAACTACAATAAGGATCTTACAGCAAAACACCTTAAGGTGTTTCCTAGTAGAATGCAATTTTCCATCACACCTCGTAATTTCAAGAGCAAACAACTCAAGATCTACGAGGTTTATACATCTGCAAATTTCAGACATTTCTTGCTTCTCCACAGCAAACAATAAGTAGTAGTTTCAGCTACGTACATTCACAGAAACCGTATTATTTATATATGTAAAATTGCGAAGTGTAACATGAAATAGAACGCTACAGGGAATCACCTTTAATATTTTTAAATATTTTAAATCTTGCTTTATTTTCATCATTGCGACCAGTTGCTAGTGCAGTTGTTTGTTGTTGTATCTCACAGAAATTTGTAAGTAGTGCTTGAAGTAGTGTTCCGTGATGCGTACGTAAGTTTTACAGCTATTGGGTATACTCCGTTTGACTTCACGTTCATTCTGTATGATTACAGCTCCAAACCTTCTTTGGACATCGTCATTTCCGAGTTGCTGCTATGTCCTCGCGAAGATCGAAGAAGTAACCATCAAAAGTGCCTTGCGGACACCACCTGCATTCGTTGTCCTGGATCGTATAGTCCTGGATATAAGTCAGAAGGGTGGAACGTCTGACACCAGCTAGAACGGGTTTTGGACATTTTGGTTACATATATTTGGCACTACCTGTGTTTCAGGCTGATTATTTTCAGGATTGTTTGTAAGGTTTGCTTCCGAGTTATGCTGAAGGAGGAGGTGAAGCAATTCGAAAAAAAAAAAATGACGAATCCGAATCTTTTCTATTTTGCGAAGAAATGGAGGATGTATATGCACATGATTCACAGGTTTGCATCCGTCTGGCGCTGGTTTCCTTATCTGTTATCAATTATGATTTATTTTAATAAATAGAATAATATCCAATTAGCCCGGAACAAATCACAAGTTTTTGTCACTCAATGCTCGCACCAGTCGAGGGGGGGGGGGATAATATTTTCAATATTTTTGATTAAAAATCAAAGAACAACAACTTAGGTAAAGAAGCAATGAAATTGGGTTCTTATAGTGAAATGCTTTAAATAAAACAGCAAAAAAGGTTATCTTCCATTTAATTCAACTTAATTAATTTTGGTATCCACGACATATACGTATTTCAACTACAATGTGCAATCTTCATCAGTCTTTCATTTTGTTAAAAAAAAATAACGTTAGAATTAATCTCTTTTTTCGAATTTTTTTTTTCTCAAAATTTCTGTACAAAATTTTACGTGTTTATTTTTCCAAAAAACCCACAACTTTGCTGAGACGTCATTTCGATTTGATTTGACGTTTCAGTACTACGATTTATTTAAAAATATCAAATACCGTAAAACATGGGGAAAGTTGATCACTTTTTACCGATATACCTGAATATGTTGCCAACCATATGTGTGACACACAAACAAATAATTTCTTTGAAAATGGTGCACATTTTTGCTAAAACTTTGCCATTTTGGAAATTGTAAAATTTTCAACTGAAAACTAAAATCGACATGTCACCAGTGATGGCATGATCATTAGCAAATTAATATTTTCGCATTCTCATACGTTCTCAATATCACGCGTGATATTGGAGCAAAATATAATGCTTAATATTTATTTTACAAGCTCCTTTGATATTGCGAGACTATTCACAACGTGTTAATTTGAAGCCTCGATTGAAGCTGAGAGTTGAATCGACGCAAAAACGATTCCGTTGTACCTCGTTTTTTTTAGAAAGAAATGCTATCTTTTTTTTATCTTCACCGATGGCAGACACGAAGCGACTGCTGCTAGCCGTTATGGACGTTTCGGTTGCGTTCGGGTGTAAAGCAAAAATCAAGAAACTCAATCTTACCACAGGTTGAAAAGATTTACAGCTTGTGAGTTTTGTTAGCTTGATATTCCTAACTGCGACACTACAGCTTGCAATATCAACCGCATTGTGTGCTTGTTGATTCTTGATTACGAAAATCAAGCGTGATCTTGGGCTTTGGTGAGATTTGATTTTTTGATATTTTTCCAACACTGCATGTCACACTCTCGTCGACCACTCGGAGCTCAAACTCATCTGCTACTGCTATTCATCACTCTGCGCTTGAACTGTCAAGTGAAAGCAATACGCACTACGATTCTTCATGTGTAGCAGATCGCTTAGATCAAACGGAGAATGAGTCTGGGAACCAAATTTTCCGTTGTTACTAATTTCAATGTGTACGGGAGAAAGACATTAAGCTAATGGTATCTCGATGCCGAATGTAAGAGGACGAATAAATTGGTGCCAATCGGCGTTGACTGCAACAGTTTCGACTGCATCTCAAAGGCCATGATCTTTTCAACTAAGCCTAATAGTATTAAGTTTCATGAAATTATTCGACGACAAAGCAGAAAATGGAAACCTGATGTTTAATTATTGCTGTGAGTGATACTAGGAGATCTTGTTGACGATTGCCGAACGGAGAAAACGTTGATCCAGGCCGTACAAAAAAAGTGCCTAGTGCTTTTTTGTACTAATTCACTATTTTAATAAAACTGAACTGGTATTTTTACGGACTTATGTCCACCTCTAGCATCTAGGAAAACTTTAACGTATTAAACTAACTTATCTCAAACTTGAAAACGTAAGAACACTCGCGCACTTCTGTTCTCCAGCCGATTCGTAAACGAAATGCACGAGTCAGATTAATTCTGTGAGCAAGAAATTTATTTATGACCTTTCCCTTTTAAAATAGGTCATCTTTAAAAATCCACTTTCTTTAATTTAAAAATTGTGCCAAACCATTTGAATGGCGACCCATTTCATGGCGCCTCCAGAAAGTATGTAAATTTACAGCGGTTCACTGTATGCTCGAGCTTTTATAGCAAAGTTGTAACCTCGACTCAGGAATAATCTGATCTTATATGCACGGTTGAAATATTTCATTTCCAAAAAAAAATGTAAAAGTTAAACAAATTCTTTATTTAATATAATTTAAACAAAACTATTTACAAAAAATCACAAAATGTTACACTTCGTCAAAATCTGCGTGATTTCGTGTTTCGTCACAGACTACATTGTCACTGACAATTGATATGATTTCCCTTGAAGATCAATTTTAACTCAAGTACATGACGAACGCAGGGGCTTCATTGGGGAAGTTGAAACTAAGAGTATTTTGTATGAACGCTTGAATGAAACAATAATCGATATTATCACTAAATCATTAATAATAGTTTGTATAAGTAAGGAAATAACTAGCGTGAATTGGATCTCGATCGAAAAGTAAATGATCAGCTTAATGCAGAAAATTCAATACAGTACCTAACCTGCCTTGGTAACCTAAGCTGAGCATAGAGTATTATTCAAGAACCACATGTGAAAAGGGCATATATGCTCTTTGTAAACAAACCTTTTGTTAACGCATATTCACATCAGATCAAAACACTGGTCGCAGTGGTAAATGTCCACGACACGAAAAAAACGCACATTCAAACGTTTGTTGAACCGGTGCCGTGAAGCTGGTCAGGTGAGGACGATACAACACGGATACAAACAAAGCGGACTCTTCCAGTGTTTTGTTGCTCGGGTACAGTAACAGAAAACACGGACGTGTTCAATAAAAAATGAGAATGATTTCAGTGCCGTCCAGCGCTCTTTTGAGAGCATCACGACTTAGTTGCGTCGAACTTAACCATATTCATTGACGATTTTTTGAAGAATAAATATTATGTTTTAATAAAAAAAAAATACTGAATTCATTGAAAATTTTTGTGACTATATGACTATATGAAAGTCTCATTTTTATTGAAGCCCCCTTAGTTAAACTATTGAACAAGGTTTTATTCGATGCAACACGAGGTGCAGAGCACTTAGCTTTGGTCGGTTTTCAGGTACGCTTACTTATAATTAGGATGATTACAGCACGGATAACTTAAGACATAATGGCCTAGAGATTAAAAGCTTATTTGCAGCGGCGTTTCCTTAACCTCAATCTACCTGTGTACCAACTCTCAAAACGTTAATAATTATCAAAATATTGCTTGCAATGGATAGATATTGAGTAAACTAGAAGATTAAATGTACTTTTCAACCGATTTGAGTATAAATATGGCATTAAATCTGGTTTTGAAAGTTGGTGCACAGGTAAAAAGTGAGGTTACGCAACGCCATTGCTTATTTGTATGCTCTATTATAGTCTTCATAGACTTTACATATTGAAACGGGAGCTGATTCGGGTTCGAGCATCTTGAAAATGGCTCTTATTTAATTTACAACATAAAGGATAGCTCGGTTGTTCTTTAGCACTTTAAAACTGCTCGATTCATTATCCTGATAGTGGGACTTTCCTAAGTTGGCGTAAACACCTTTGTAGGCCCCTTTCTCGCTAACCAAGGGTCGCCCACGGAAACCAACAACATCATCGAGAAGCCTACCCGGTGATGTTGATGGTTTGGGTTGGTGTTATATGTGTGGTGGGAAAAGGGCATAAGAAGGTTTGTTTACAAAAAGCTAGTATGCCCTTTCCACATGTTGGTCTTGAATTGTGTTTGACTCACAATATATAAACTAATGTAGGGGAAATGGATGTAATGTTGGCTTAAAGGCTCCTAATTTGGGCCCATACATAGATTCCGTAATCGACTAGATTTTCAATAGCAACCAAAAATATCCATTAGTACCGTCACGTTCATCTAGATAAAATTGATAAATAACAGATTTTTAGCAATCGGCCCAATCTTAGATTCGTAGGCCAACATTAGAGCCATTTCCCCTATTGGTTGGCATTTCAAGCTCTTAATCAATAACTGTGAAAGTGCTCCTCGGAATAATAAGTTGAGAGAGCAATGCCCCGTAACGTAGGTAGATCACCTTTTCGTGGTACGTTACGGGATGTAAGATCTACCACCGATTCCTAGTCCTGACTACTTCAAACTAGGGGAACAGGATTTTTCAGTAATCCAAGGAACACATCTTAGTCCTTGTTACTTTTTATGCCTTGTTGATAGTAAAAAGACTCGGCTTTGTCTACCGAGGATGATCTTGAAACAAGTAAAAAAAATGAGTTAGTTGTCTTTATCGATATGATTCCTAATCTTCTATTAGTTGTATTCTAGTTTGAAGTGGTTAAGACTAGGATTCTGATGCATGTCACTATCGGTGTCATTCCTTAATTTTGTTGTTAAGGAATCCAATTTTGACTGACAAAAGGGCGCGCCTTTGGAGGGTGTTTCAACACTCCGAAGGGTATAAATAGCGGAACCTTTCAATTAGAGTCGGATCCTTGCTATAAATGCAAGAGTGGCAACTGTAAAAAAAAATCGATTACTTCGTCATTTCTCAATAGTGATGGAGTAATACGACATGCACTAAACTAAGGACACATGATATACTACAATAGATCAATTTACTGGTCGCAGTACTGATAGGTCCCGAATAAAGGAAAAAAAAAGTTGAGAGAAGGCATAAACTGGTGCAAGATCTTCAAAGCTTGGAAGAATAAAAAGAAAAAGTATAAGAAGCCGAAGACCTTTTGGTAACATGGGTCCATTAGGTACATATTACTTTGCACAGATACGTAGAAGTGTTTCCTAGATATGTTTTAAAACATAACCGGGCATCTCTGATTCCTAAATAAATGTCTAGGTAAATCATGGATCTCATTTCCATATTGTCAAAAACGTATCAGAACTATCTTGGACGTCAATCTTCATGATATTGTATTCAATTTAAAATAAATGATATTACAATTTTAGCCTCATCAAAATGATTTTACATAAAATGATATTGTAATTTATTGAATCACCGTCACCGTCTGCCGTAAACATTAGTTTTCTAATCTGTAAAACTATCCCCCCTTTTCAAACATATAAACACCAGGTTTCCATCAAATAAGATCCATCCAGTTTCAAGATTGTTGTTAACTACTAATTTCACACAACTTTGTTGATACCTGTTTGCAGCTTTTCCCACAGTGAGATCTCTTATGAACCGCACCGCCTGCCAACCGTCACACACCACCCACTCCCACTCATATGCAGGGGCAGTGCACATAGACGAATGACTTTGTCATCGTCGTCGTCGCCGTCAGCAGCGGCAAACCGTTTCATTTCGTTCCCTGAGAACTTAAATCTCTTGTTATACATTTACCACACTTTCGTTCCTTTGTTTACTGGCGATTCACCGCACAGCCAACGCGTGGTGGTGGCTTTGGCGGCCACGACAACAACAACAACAACGCGTTCTTCTATTGCCGAACTCGACACGAGTGTGTGTTTACATACAATCCTCCCATGTTAGGGGCGGGAGTTGAAATAGAAAAAAAAAAAATACACCGACTCTTCGTGCAGATTTTGCAACCTCCACGCTGCATGAAACTGCACCAGATTGTGACGCGTGTACCCCTTCTGCACCCGACGCGAAGAACGACGGCGGCGGAGGAGGCCTATTACCACTTCATTTAGTAACGGCAGTCGGTTGGGAAACAGCCGCCACCAAGCCAAGCTTCAACGGCGTTGGTTGCAGTTCGTGGCTCCCTTCGACAATAGGCTGCCCCCGTCGTAGAACATGTTACCTGCTGCAGCAATGTTACGTAAAACAAGAGCTACCGCTCCATTGCCTGACAGAGAGCTGAGGTTTTTCATGCCTGAATGGACCCCGAACTGCATTAGCAATGGTTTTCCCTTTGGTTGCAACCTTCGCGACGAAGGCAACGACGACGACGACGACGACGACGGCGGCGGACGCATGGAACAGACGACTTCCGGTGGTAAAATCGTGAGGCACCTACGATCGCTACCGAGATGGACCGAACCGCTACTTGAGATTCAAGAAGCTCGTAAATTTATGACTAGCTCCGGCAGCAATGGGCAGAGGAGGTGTTGAATGAGGTGGCATCTTGGGGGGCTTTTTGGTTTTCGGGTTGTTTATGATCATAGATGCGGCAAGTGGTCGTTTGAGGGTTTGTTATTTCTGGGTATGAAGTGTGATAATTTTGGACAGGAAACCATGCATGAACAATTGGTAATGTTGAGGGTTGTGCTTCAAGTGGGGTATATAATTATGTGTTTTGGATCTACCTTTTAACATTATTATAGCCAGAGTTAGAAGGAAATGCTGTTATAATATAAACATGAAGCTTTAGTGCGATAATTTATTAGCTAGAGAAAGTTCTAAAAAGAATAGATTGATATTTCCGCTAGAGTACAGCAGTGTGAGAATTAAACCCAAGTTGAAAATGAGCGAAAGACCAGTAATGCGACAATCCTTTACCTAACTCACACTTGTTGGGTAAAGGGATTAAAGGTATTTCCTCAAATTCACAGGCAAATGGATAGTGAGAAACATTGCAAGAGTTATTCCACAGCCGCAGAACGTAGGGTAGAGAACTGCTTCGGCCTAACCGCCAATTTTGGGTCTATCTAGCAGAAAAATTAAAAAAATTCATGATTTCAGAGTTAACAAGTCAATTATGCGTTTGGTACGATAGTTTAGTTAATAAGCTACCGAACGAAGTCAATGAGAACGCGTGATATGAAGGTTTGCAACCATTATTCTCAAAAACAAAAGAACCGCTCCGACCGAATCAATTTTTATCTTCATCAGATAGGCCGAAGTGAATTCATTGGCGTTTCAATGGCGTTTCAATGCGTTAGGCCGAGTTTAGAATCCGTAGGCCGAGTTTGGCGTTAAGAAGCAGTGTTAGACTTTTGAGAATATCTCAACGATTGGTTTCTCTTTATAAAATCTTACGGTACGTACGGAAAGGTAAATAAATTTAGAAGCCATTAGTAATAATAACATTCCGTTTGGTGCTAAAATGCGCTAGATTAAGAAATACTAAGTGCGGGTTGTGCTTAATAGGCCGGAAATGGGGTAGTTAACCCTATATGAGTAAGTCAAACGCGCACTCTTTTGCCTGTGGATTTTAGAAAATACCTCAAATCTCTTCAGTCTTCAAAGCGTGAGTTAGGCAAAGGAGCGCAGTTAGTTTAAATTTATTATACAGAGACTTTCAGTGGCACTTTCGTCTCTTTGGGAAAAACAGGTGGGAGCACCTGATAGGAGCCCCCTAGTTATAGAGTTTTGAAGTATGGAGGTTAGAGCTTCCACTCTGAGAAGTCTTGGGATGGAATATCCCGGGATTTTGATATTTGCCGGGATTCCCGAATCTTGGGTATATAAATTCATAAATCCCTGGATCCCGTGCATACCAGGATTTTTAAATCTGGTACACTTTGACCAACCCGTCAGCACTCGTGTTTATTTCATTTACCATGGGCCTTATATTTGAAATGCCGTTTCACATTCATCTAGTGATGTCCAATTTTCATTTGAATAATCCATTAATCGATAAACGAACCGAAAAGTAAAATATGTGTAATCGGTTATAAACTTTTCCAGATGATCATCATCCACCATTTCAAACATGTTCTGCACTCTCATTGGTGGAAAAATTAAAGTATAGCGATCAAAAAATAATCGATTAATTTTTGATCGAGTAATCAAAAAAATGGGACAACCCTGATTTTGGCTCGGATTTTGGTGTGATTGTTTCATCTTAGTATTCTTCTTTGCTTTTACTCCTTTATTTTTGTCTTGGAATATCACGTTCTATGATATATACAAGGTGTGTCCCAAAGTAAACAGGATATTTTAAATATATCAGCTCCTGGTTGCGCCATCTAATGGCGAGGATAGACGTTGGAAAGACATTGACATCCTGTCAAAATTGCATGACAGTCGGTTGAATAGAGTTATTCAAGTTATTGCGCCTCAAATTACAGTCTGTTTACAGTGTCGGTACAATAAAGTCGATCGAACAAAGAGCCAATATTAAATTTTGTTTTAAACTTTACCGAAACGTTTCCAATGGTGAAACAAGTTTATGGTGATGATTGTTTATTCCGTATCAGAGTCCACGAGTGGTATACGCGCTTCATGAATGGTCATGAAGACTTAAACGATGACGAACATGTTGGCCAGCTGAAATTCGTAATTACCTACGAAGTCATCAAAACTGTGCGTGATTTCATCAAATATCACCAGTTAGATTTATGGAAATGGAATTAAGTATCGCCAAATCAACAATTTATCGTATTTTGACTGAACATTAGGGCCTCCGAAAGGTGTAAGCGCGATTTGTTCCGCACAAGTTGAACGATGACCAAAAATTGCTGAGAATTCAACATTCGAAAGACATCATTAAGAAGGCAAGAAAAGACAAAAACTTCTTGTACAGCATTGTGACGGGCGACGAAACGTAATGTAAGCATTATTGTGAAGATATTCTTCCAAAAATGGCACGTTGGTCAAGAAGTATTCAAAAGATCTCCAGCTAATCAAAGATTTCAGTGAAGTCCATATTCATATATTCCATAGTATTCATACTAGGCATTTTCCGGAAGGAGCTTAAAATATGAAGTGTAATTCTTAATTTATAAATCAAAAATCCTCATTTGCAAATTCATTTAAAAAAAATACAATGGGAAGTCTTCTTCAGATTCAGCATGTCTTCAAACAATTTCACAAAACATGAAGAGTCGACAAAATGTATGCATGAAAAAAAATCCTTTACATAATTTTAAATTTCTGTCATATCTTTAAATCTAGTGTTCCTAACCAGTGTCTTAGACTTGGCTACTTCCCCTTGTGCTCGGTGCGGGTGTTCCACAAGGAAGCATCCTTGGACTCATCTTGTTCAACCTATTCACATATCCATCATCTATAAGGGTACCAAATTTCAAAGAGGACTCGATGTCTTGTCTGATTATTTCAAGAACTGGAAGATCCGTATAAACGTGGTAAAGCATCTTTCCTCATTCCAAGTCTCACCGATTTGTTCCGTCAGAGAATAATAACATCAACTTGAATGGCACAGTGGCGGAATGGACCAAAGAGATAGTCTTACTCGACCTTACACTCGACAGCAAGCTGCTTTTCAGGGAACCTCGGACAAAACGAAAACCAAATGCAACACTCTGTCCCTGAAAAACAAGCTTGCTGTCGATAAGCAAATAAATCTTCCCGTGATAGAATATGGGGTCCCAATCTGGGAGAGTAGCGTGGAATGCCATCACACCAAACTACAAAGGGTCCAAAACAAAATCCTGAGGATGATCCTCAACTGTCCTCCGCACACTCGAAACTCTGAGGTCCATCGCCTGGCTGGTCTTCAGACGCTGGAGCTACGGTGAACTGTTACCATCAAAAGGTTCAGGGATTGCTGTAGGCGATCCGATCAGCAGAACAACAGGTTCCGAAAGTTGGGTAAACATGTTTGAAACCTTATTATGAATAATAAATTAACTGATCTTCTAATTTCAAGATTGAATCTTAATCTTAGGATTTATTCAATAACTACCAAATTTCAAAAAAAAAATAGAGTTAGATTTCTTTTTTTTTTCCTTTGGTTTGTTTTTTTCCGTCGATCTTGTTTTCCGTGCTGAGCACCAATGCTACCGACGTGCCAGGAAGGCAGCTCCCAAACCTGGACCCTACCTATCGACCCATCAACTCATGAACCGGGGACCAACGGCTTTACTTCCCTTCCGAAGGAAGGCGTGATCAGAGATGTTATGCCTCAGAAAATCCCGGCGGCGCCGACTGGGATTGAACCCACGCCTGCTGGGGTGAGAGGTAATCACGCTTACCACTACACCACCGGCGCCGTTTGAGTTAGATTTCTAACCCATTTATTTTTTAATTAATATATGGAGCAGCAAAAATAATGTGGCAGTCCTACGTCAACAATGCGGTCGTGCTTTGGACAGAAAACTTCACTTTTTTAAGAGAAGCAATTTTGCGTAATCCATCAAGTCTCCACGATGTCATATTAAAAAGATAGGTTTTGGTGCCATCCATGTGGATGAATTTCGGACTATCTGTTTATGCCAATAGATGGTTTTGCAATAATGAGAAATTAACTCGAAGGCACCAAACCCCAAAAATGCTTCTTTTAAGAGTTATTGGTCTTTTCGTCTAACTTCAGCTTCTGGCCCACATTGATATGTTCTAGAAATGATTTCATATTATACCTTGAAGCTCCAAGAAGCAATGATGCTAGAAAATGTGAATCATTCAAGATTTCGCACTTAGCGTGTAACATAGCTATGCAAAATCAAGTTTTTCACCTAAATCCAACGAAATATTGCCACATCAAGCACCGGCAATTTTTTCTTTTCACTATCGCCACCCACCAAGGTCAATGTCACGAAACTCAGCCAAAGGCACGCTGACTCACCACTTTTCTACGGGTCAGGTATTCCTGTGAGCTCACGTTTACGGGGGATAAACATCTTCGAAACCACTCGGCTCGCCTTTCGAGTCAGGTTTCGACGGGGTTCCCTCCCAGCAGCTAAAACTTGCCCAACAACTTTCGACGACGACGACGATATCGTTTCGTCTATATGGAAGACGAGCCTCCATTCCGCTGCGTCTTTCTTTCACCGGTTGTCGTTGTTGTTGTTGTTGTTGTTGCTGTTACTATTGGTTGTTGTTTATTTGTGTGTTTATTTTCCACACTGCACCCGCCACCGCCCGATTGGCTCCCATCATGAGATTCTCGCACCACAAGAAAGTGTGCCCGCGCGAGCGCGCCAAAGATAAAGGGAAAGAGTGTAGGTAAGCAAAATAAGCCGTAACGAAACGAGAAGAAAAAAAAACTCGAAGAGACGGCTTGGAAGATGCGCGATACCGGTTCGCTCGGTTGGTCGGTCCCCGGAACGTAAAAACAGAAATCAACAAACTAGCAGCTCATCAACACAAACCATAGCTGCAAGGCAAAGAGAAACGGGAAAATCATTCGTCGGAAGGTCCCTCCGGCCTGGCGCGTGGCCCACAGCAGAGAAAGAAGATGCTAAGACCCCCACCCACCAGCCCCAGCGTCATCATCCGGAGTACAAACAACTTATCCGCCAGCCAGTTGCTGCCATTGAGATTGTTGTTTATGGAGAAATGGATGCATCGATAATGAAGGAAAAACACTGCGCAAATGTTCGAAAATGGTAATAACACATGTTGAGACGATTTGAGTCAGTGATTTTTGGACTTTGTTTTCCTTCGCAGGGTGGATCTGATGCTTGGTAACTGTTGCTTGATAGTGAGGGAAAACTTTCCTTTCCTTTTCCTTTCGCATAGGAAACGAACTGTGAATATTCTCGCGGTGAAGAGGGGGCAAGAGCGATGCAGATGGAACGCATTTGGTTGATCCACGCGCATCGCTGTAAAAAATGTTTTCTGAATTATGAAGTCATTTCGATGTTAAAATTATATTTTCGTTCTTATAAGCTATAAGAAGAGGTTGTGAAGTATGTGAGTGACACATAAATCGACTGTCAATTTCGATACCAGAGAGAGAGAGTCATAATGAACGTTTTTCTGATTCGTAAGCGCTCACTCTGAGTGAACGCTGACGAATCGTAAAATCGTTGAGGCTCTCTGAAAGTGAAATGAGCAGGTTTTATGTGTCAAACACGCACTTCACAACCTTTTCTTGCATCTTACAAGTACACAAAATCATTATAAAGTCTGGTCCACTAATAATCTAGACACTTTATTTATTCTATAGCAGCACCACTAGTGGTCGAATTTGGAATGCGAATTTTGACAGCGATTTGTTTTGAAAGTACACGTGTGTCAGTGGTCGATGTTTCGAAAAATTGTACTAGATGATAGACGAGAAAAGAAAATTGATCCTGCACCCCGTTTTGTTGGTGATGATTAGCTTGGTTTTGAGTCCACAGCTGCAACAGACCATCGGGCGAATTTATCGGCGAAAGCAAACTTTAATTTGCTGGAGACATCACCCTGTGCTGTGGCTATGAAAAACTTTTGTCCGAGAACATGCCTGAAATAGATCTTGACATAGATTTCGTCGTCCAGGAGAAAGCATTCTCGGTACTTCGTCAGAACCCGGTCGTACAACTTCTGGGCACGTGTTCTGGCGACTAGATTATGCTTCATCGTTTTTTTCCGGTGCTTGGAGGCACCAGAGTCCTGGGTTTCTCTTGATCGACCTCAACACCTTCCAGTTCAGCTGCTGATCCAAAGTTCCAGCACTTTGGATGTACCAGTTAGAGAAGGATTAGTAATTTCCATTTAATTCTACTACCTTATTTGCTTATCCTTGACAGACTCGGAGTCGAGTAATAGTACAAGCCACTGAAAACAGTCTGCACATTGTAGACGAAATACACGTATTTATCAAAGATAAAGTACAGTGAAATGAAATGAAAATTACTAATCCTTCTCTCTCTGTCTCTTAATACAGGTATTCCACTAAGACGCCCACATTCATCAGAACTGAATCCCATTAGCTTAAAAAAACTGTAGGAACTTTTAAGAAAACCTTGGAATTTCAGGAATATTCAGAGAAATTTAAGCAAGTCAAAAAAAAAATTCAGAGGTGTGGAGAGAATTTGATAAAACTGTGGAAAATTTTAAGTAGTTCCAAGTACCTCAGAAAAACTAGATCTAGATATCTTTGGTGGGTTTCAGATATCCTAAGGATAGTTCCCGTATCCGCAAGAAATTCCAGACTTTTGGAGGAGTTTAAGAATATATAATCGTGAGATTAGATAAATTCAGGACAGCTCCATGTTCTTCCAAAACAAAATACAAGAACCCTTAAGATGTGCAAGGAATATAATGGAAGTAAAGATACCTCCAGACAACTTATGAAAACTTCAGAGAAATTATCAAAACTTCATAAATATTTTAAAACCATCATAGAAGCCCAGGAGATTTTAATTTCCGAACAGCACCAAGATATTGTAGAATTGTGAGCGTCAGGGGAGCATCTCTGATCTGCAGGGCAGTTCAAATAATTTCATTGAAATTTCTGAAAACAGAAGTTTCTAAAAATTCAGGAAAGTTCGGAATCTTCAGCAAAGTTCTGAGAGGATTTCTAGAACGTAAGGGAAGTTAAATCAAAATCCGGAAATTGTGAGAGTATTTTAAGAATTTGATATGTTTATCATGGGAATTTAAAGAAGTTGAAATACTGGTGAACATTTATCAAAGTCGATTAGAAAACTTCAAGGCACAGTTCCGATAGTTCAAAACAATGCGATATATTGTAGGAATTCCATAGATCTTCTATGAAATTTAGTAACTTTTTGATAGTTTCATGATATTTCGTGAAGTCTCGAGTACATCGTGAACGCCCAGATATCTTCAGAGAAATCTCACAAAATTAAGGAAATTTGCAGAAAATTTTCCGTGAGATTATGGAATATTTTTTGAATTGTATGAATGATCCGAAAACTTCCTTAGCGTCAGGGAATTATAATTATTTGGGGAACCTCAGAGAAACATAGAAAACTTCAGGGATGTCCAAAGAAGTTCTGGGAAAATAAGTGATCTTAAGCAAAGTTCTGTGAGCGTTTATGAAGTTTGCAAAACTTCAAGAAAGTTAAGGAAAATTTAAAACAATTCAATTAACTTCAGTAAAACCTCGAGTACTTAAAGGTTGAACACGAAAAAATCCCAACACATTTGAATCGCTGCCATTAAGGCCTTTTTTTGGTAAAATCTTTCTAAATTTAACTAAATCAAGCTAACAGTGTATTAAATCACAGTAGGCATTAGTTGTCAGAGTTGTCAGGATAAGTTCATTTGTTTACATCATGGCTTCACCGGAGCAAGAACGTCGCGATTCAATCCTACACGCACGAAACTAAAATACCCGGTCTATCCACTCCCGCAGTTTTCGATCAAATTCTTGGGCAGAAATTGTATACCTCGGTTGACCGGAAGAGTGCCCCGGAAGAATGTAAACTCAAAAAGAAGTCGAAATTCCTCAAAAAGTTCCTTGTCTGGCAAGCAATCTGCAGTTGTGGGCTGAAAACCGAAACTTTCGTTACTTCGGGAAGCATGAACCAGCTAATTCAGCAGAAGGAGTGCCTACGGAAAAGACTACTGCCTTTTCTGGAGCAGCAGGAGTTGGATTGCCTATTCTGGCCAAACTTGGCTGCCACTACTCAAATTCCACCAAACAGTGGTACAGCGAAAATGGCGTCACAATCCGGCCAATACTCTGGAACTAATTCCAATTGAGGAATACTGTGAATTGTGAATCTGAATAAAAAGGGTGGAACTGCAATTGACCTGAAGGATTTCAAGCGGCAATGGAACTTGGGTGCCAAACAAGTGGGGGCTGTTTGGAATAGGGTTTCTTCCCTGCTTAAATCGTTATCTGTATCCTATTTTCAATATGAACGCTAGGGTGGTTCAACTTTACAACCCCCTGATCCCCACTGCTCTTTCGATGCGCATTGAAGTTGCTAAACACTGTGCAAAAGTTTTACAAATTATAATCTCGATTTGCGGGAGAATTTTTTATTTTGTACGGGAAGATGTATGGGAAACGGAATAACATTGTTAACTGTTTTTGGGGACGTAATTTCATTTGTATAACTCCTGTCATCCGGACTTGAAAGATCGTCGGTCGTAGCTTATTGTTGTCAGGAGCACGGTAGCCTCACACCGTTTGAAAAATTCATGTAAATTTCTGCGAGATATTGCGCACATAAAATTAACCCTAGATTTGGCTTATATTTACGCGATATTTCGTGTAAGTTTAAGCGCAGTATCGCATAAATTAGCAATATTGTATGCAAGCTTGTAAACGATTCCGCTGTTTATGCCAAGTATAGCTCAAAATTAAACGAAGGGAGATTTTACGCGATAGTTAAAATTCAGAATTTTTTTCTGTGTAGAGTGGCCATTTTTGCTTACTAAGCAGAAGACCGTGGATTAAAACCCAAGCCCCTTTACATGACTGAGTTGATAGGGTCACGTCGTTTGCTTAAACCATGCTTTGGAAGATTGCATCACATTCCAATGTGAATCCAGATCTAATTTACATGGTTCTTTGTGTGAATTTCGCTAGGTCTGGTCATTAGATGGTTTTTAATGCACATATGCTCATGCTAATTTTGCGACCGTCGTCACCAGTACGTAGACAATCCTTAGTGAGATAGAACTCGGTTGAAACAGCAAAAATAATGTTTTCTCGTTAAAATATAACATTAGCTTGATACGGGATATCATTTCCATTGAATAGCTTTAAACCGCCAGACATCAACAATCATTGTTGGTTATGTGATGTTATGTTATACAAGGGGCTCGGTTGTCTGGTCCAACCGTTTTTGCTTACTGAGCAGAAGCCCGTGAGTTATATTCCATGCCCCTTTAAATTACTGAATTGATAGGACGACTAATTTGCCTTCCAGCCATTCGCAAGTCTTATTCGCGTCAATTTCAGAAATCAATACATTTTATCGAAACTACGATTGCATCACTTATCATGGTGAATCCTGGTCCAATGAGCCCTATTAACAAAATATCCCTCCTGTGGCAACCGTAGAGATGCAGAGGTGTATTTGGTCTCTAGTAGCTACGGATGTCAAACTAACTAACTATGACCGGGCGTGGCCGGCGCCGTTATTGATCATATAACATAATGAACCTTCGAAACGTATACAAAGAGAATGGTTAGCTCATCCCAGGCCCCATTCGTTTGAATCTATGTGAAATTTTACTGGTTCTTGTCAATCACCAAATTTAGACCAAGACCACGGTCATAAGACGCATTTCGCACCAAATCGTATCGGAGCTGGCAGCACCCTCTCAGAGCGGTTCTGATCAACCTTGAGCCGGGAACTATGGATTCGGTTCGAGCGGGACCATTTGGACAGCTGTTCCGACCGAATAACTTCGTTTTGGGACAGTCCGGTGCGGGTAACAACTGGGTCAAACCACACTACACAAAGGGTGCCGAACTGGTGGATTCTGTGCTGAATGTTGTCCGTACGGAATCCAAGGGTTGCGATTGCCTGCAGGGTTTTCAGCTTACGCATTCGCTCGGTGGTGGAACCATAGAGGTAACCAGTGCTGAGTTGCATCACGGTACTGACAGCCCTTAGATTGACAAAAGATATTCCTACGGTTAACAATCAAAGCAACTGAGAACACTCTCTGTGTAAAACTTCTTACCAGTATGACACAACAACCGTGAGATATCGTTGTTTTGCCTTTCTCACTCTTTCGCAACATCATTAACATCTGCCATGCGTTACCATCATATCACAGAGGAAAAATAAACAGACCTATAAATTGACCGTCATCTCATTTCGAGCCTAAATATGGTTATGACGGTCATTCCCCTCCAAAATCACGGATGAGACGATAGCTGTGATGTATCAAGGAAAAAGTGTTATCCTGCGTTTTACAATCGTATCATAACCAGTAATTATTATTATGAGAATTCATATCTGCATAAACACGTACTACCTGCAGTCACGAATGCTTATTCATGGATAGAGATTTTGCAGCTATTCATTTTTTTTCGGATACCGTGACACTTGAGCTCCAAGAATAACGATGCTAACCGCATATCAGATACACATTACATAAGCCCAAGTATCAAGGGATCCGTAAAAAGCAAAACCAATAAAAAATCCTTGCGTAAATAGGAATTCCCCTCTAAATATTGGAATTGTGGTTAGCAATCAAAGCAACCATTGGTATCCATCAACAAAGAAAACTTCAAATCGTTACTTTGAAGTCCGTAAGGAAACGCAATGTATTTCAATATATCTTTGCTAAAATCAATAGCAAATTCGTTTATTATTCAGTTCCAACCTGGATCGGGTATCAAGATTGGATCTGCTTGTTTTTGGACAAACGTCAGTTTGATCGTTTTCTTTAAAAACCCAGCGCAGGTTGATGTTTACACTTACAAAAAGTTCGGTTTCGCACTGATTTGTCGAAGTTCCACCTGTTGGTTCCATGATGGTGCTTGCAATTTTTCGGAGCAATTCAAAAATTTAAGATTTTTCGCTTCACTTTTCGCATGAAACGCAATAACGTTGAAAATATATTTGTTTTGTCAGTAAAATTCTCGTGAGCTTGTCAATTTTGAGTTGTGCCAGTTTTGAGATTTATTAAGCATCGTAAACAATGACGCGTACGTAAAAGAGAATTGATACTGCCGATGGATCATAAAAAAAGGGGAAGTGGCTTTAATTAACATGTTAAGAAATTGAATTTTTGAAGATAAACGGATATTTATCGACATGTAACGGAATAGCACCCAAATATTTATTTGTTACAAGGAAAATGAAAATCCAACGTTTTCTTCAAAATGTTTCGTATGATCGGAACACAACAACTTTTAACAAGAACAGGAAAATGAGGGAGCATTATGTTCACTTCCCACTTATAAATGCCCAACAGAGATGATCAGTGAGTGAATGATTTTGCTACGCTCTCTTTGTCGTTTAATCTAACTGTCAAGGATAGCTTTTATGAAGACGGTCTACTGAGGTAGAGGTGTTTCCAAGGGATATACTAGTTGACCGTCATTTCTGAGATGTGACGGTTATGTGAGGATGACCGTCAAGGTACAATAACCGTTATGACCAGAAGGTCCCAAAGAAACGTGCTCAAATTTTCGGCTCAGCTCTTGTACTATTTTCGGTCCCAAGTTAATCGATTCATAGGAAAACCCACGAACCCCTCATTTTATTTGTCAAAGTTTCATAGCGAATTAAAACAAACATAGTGTAGTACTAGAATTTCGGCTAGAATGGAGTACGTTAATCGATTTGCTTGGGACCAATAGGCTAGTCAAGTAGTGAGCTAATTTAAAATCGTTGGTGGAACTGGCTCAGGTAAATTTTAAATCTTTTGTAACGTTGGCGTAATTCAGTAGCAAAAATACCTTCCCTTCACAGGCATGGGTACGCTACTGATCTCGATGGAAGGAGAGTTCGACGAAGAAGTGGAAGATGCCGACGAGTGATAATAGATACACATGGTTAAAATGGTCGTTTTCATTATGCTACCATAATCTACCACACAGCAAAAAAATAATTTTGATAAAGGGTGTCCACGATGAAATTGCCACACTATGAAATTGCTCTAACTTTTTAACCGTTGGGTAGAATTTAATGAAAATTTGGGTGGATTTAGTTCATAGTGCATTATTTCCATCCTGCAAGTTTTAAAGTCCTGTGATCAAAACTCGCGGAAATGGAGTCGAAAGAACAGCTCGTGCGTGATAAAATCTTGCGCATTCATCACGAGAACAAGGATCTCTCGCATCGTTCCATCGCTAAAACGTTGGGAATTGCGAATTCGACGGTGTCGCGAGTGATTAAGCGGTTCGAGGAACGGTTGACCACCGATCGGAAGCCCAGAAGTGAAGGAAAAAGTATTCCGTACACCACCAAAAATCACAACCGCGTAGTTGGGGCCTTCAACCGAAATCCGAACGCCTCCGTTAGGGATGTGGCTAAGAAGCTGCACCTAAGCCGAAGTTTTGTCCAGAAGGCCAAAACTAAAACTGGGCTTCGAACGTTCAAGGTACAAAAGGCCCCTAATCGCGACGAGAAGCAGAACAAGTCCGCCAAAACCCGGAAGGAAGTTGTACCTCAACATGCTGACGAAAGTTGAATGCTGCATCATGGACGACGAAACATATGTGAAGGCCGACTTCAAACAGATCCCCAGCAACTTGTTTTTCACGGCCAAGGATAAGTTCAGCGTTCCGGAGCATGTCCGCACTCAGAAGATGTCGAAATTTGCGAAGAAATTCCTGGTTTGGCAAGCCATCTGCACGTGCGGGAAGCAGAGTGCACCTTTCGTGACCCAGGACACGATGAACGGACAGGTGTACATAAAAGAGTGCCTCCAGAAGCGGCTGCTTCCTCTCCTGAAGGCCCACAACGTCCCAACAATATTCTGGCCGGATTTGGCCTCATGCCACTACTCCAAGGACGTGCTGAAGTGGTATGCGGACAATAAGGTCAATTTCGTGCCGAAAATGTTCAACCCTCCCAACACTCCGGAGCTCCGCCCCATCGAGAAGTACTGGGCGATTATGAAGCAGCACCTTCTTAAACGACCTAAGGTAGTGAAGACAGTCGAGGAACTGAAGAAAGTATGGCATGTAAACCAAAAACGGTTGATTCACAGGTTGTGCAGAATCTTATGGCCGGGGTTAAGGCCAAGGTGCGGGCATTTGCGTATGGACTGTAAATAAAATACGAGTAAAATGGTAAAATGAAGTTTAATAGTTATTTCTCAATCCCTGAAAATTTGATGGCAATCGGATGAAAACTCGAATTTTGCGAATCAATTTTGTGTGTGGCAATTTCATCGTGGACACCCTTTATCACATCAAAGTGGATGCACTACAATCATAGAGGTAACTCTAAGACCACTGGGTCCCGAAGAAAATCATTATTATTTTTGGCTCACTCAGTACCAGAACAACGGTCCCAAGCAGTCCCAAGCTATTTCACTCACCCCTGCATGTTCTGCATGAATCCACACACCCCTGATGTTATCTGTCAAACTTTCATAGCGAATCAAAACAAACATAGTGTAGTAATAGAATTTCAACTAGAATAGGGTACGTTAATCGTTTGCTTGGGACCAATAGGCTACTAAAGTGGTGAGCCAATTTAAAATCGTTAGTTTCGTATTGATTGTTGCTACAATCATGTCGAAAATTTCATGTAATTTTTATGACCACATAAATAAACAAATGCAGTAAAAGCAGCGTAATGTCAGTTCATGCATTGTATTAATGATAATTTTGTCCTTTTTAGCAAGTAATATTACACCATATTTTCGACATGATTGTAGTGCATTCACTTTGACGTGATATCAAAATTATTTTTTTGCTGTGCAAAATCTGGTTATATTAAAAATTAACACTGTTAAATTAATTATGTTACAAATAAATTGCAGCAGCGTGCACCACAAACTGAACGCGATTGGCAAATTTTTCATCGAATTTCCCCTTTTAGCGGAATGAAGCGCATCCCACTGGTCAAAGAATACTTGGACTGTTTGTCCAATGCTTCCGCCCACCAGATGGCACAGGAAATGTGCCCTCTTCATGTGAGTTAAGGTAATTAAGTTGAATTGGCTTCCGGAAACACTTGTGCGGAATCTCCAGCAGTAAATCTACTTTCAGTGGCTTGCCATAAGATTTTCTCAAATGACTGGATCAAATATAGTACATGATCCGTTGCTGAACGAATTTGAAGCGTTCCTTGCCGAGAACATGCGAGCCGTTGGGAAATGCCAGCGGAAAATCAACCTCTTTATAATCCAGAGATCGTTCATTGTTCGCATCTTTTACCGTCCTAAAAAACTTCCGGACATCGCCCAAAACAACGCTTAATATAATTTAACACCTTGAATTTCACCTTCACCTCGCTTAGCATCTCTTACACCTGCAACCGGAACAGATCCGAGTGGTAGAAATATTCCGTTTCCTTCAACCGATTGATTTCCTCTTTGTATACAGCTGCTTCATAGCTTTGATCTTTCGTTGGGTTTCTTGGTCTGTTCGTCGCTTGGAATAGCTTTGCGCTTAGCGCCTTTCAATTCCGAAGATCCGACAGTCCTTTTTTTTTCCTTTGGTTTGTTTTTTCCGTCGATCTTGTTTTCTGTGCTGAGCACCAATGCTACCGACGTGCCAGGAAGGCAGCTCCCACACCTGGACCCTACCTATCAACCCATCAACTCATGAACCGGGGCTTTACTTCCCATCCGAAGGAAGGCGTTATCAGAGATGTTATGCCTCAGAACATCCCGGCGGCGCCGACTGGGATTGAACCCAGGCCTGCTGTGGTGAGAGGTAATCACGCTTACCACTACACCACCGGCGCCGTTAAATATCCGACAGTCGTGACTATCACAAAGCGTCTACAATTTTCTAGAACGCTGTCGCTTTCCGACTCCGGGCGCCGAAAATCGTCGTCGTCAATTGAGTTCTCAGGTTTTGAAAAACAAAACAAAATCAAGAGTTGTCAAAATACCGGGTTGCCAAACAGTTCATTTTTCACAAGCAAACAAAAGTCAGTTCAATTACTTTTCGGCACTGCGGTGCCAGCTGCGGCACACTGAGATACACTGAGAAAAAAAAAATTGGCGCAAAGCAAGTGTGTAGAGTGACCACCCCTTGACACGTCCAGAAAGTTTCATTGAAATCTGAGAGGGTGCTGCCAGCGCCGAATACGATTTGGCACGAAATGCGTCATATACTGCTAGAAAAACCATAACAGTCCCATATATATATATTTGTCAGAACTGAGTTATACATTAGAATTCATTATAAACTACCGGCATTTTACAGTCTGCACTAAAAGTTACATTTTTTTCAGAAAATATTGTGAAAATACCAAAATTAGATTGTCTTATCCATAAGACAAAATCAATTTTCAACAGCATTTTTCTCGGTTGCTGATTTTTCAGATGGGACTGATATGCTTTTATGGTCAGTGTAGGTATGAGCGGATCAACATAAGGTTAACTACCCCATTTCCGGCCTATTAAGCACAACCCGCACTTAGTCTTTCTTAATCTAGGGCAGTTTAGCATCAAACGGAATGTTATTTTTACTAATAGCTTTCAAGTTTATTTACCTTTCCGTACGTACCGTAAAATTTGATAAAGAGAAACCAATCGTTGAGATATAGTCAAAAGTCTACCACTGCTTTTGACGCCAAACTCGGCCTACGGATTCTAAACTCGGCCTAACGCATTGAAACGCCATTGCAACGTCAATGAATTCACTTCGGCCAATAAAACATGATTCGGTGGGAGCGCTTTTTTTGTTTTTTGAATAATGGGTGCAAACATTGATATCACGCGTTCTCATTGACATCATTCGGTAGCTTATTAACTAAAATATCGTACCAAACGCTTAATTGACTTTTTAACTCTGAAATCATGGATTTATTTGAAGTTTTCTGCTCGATAGGCCCAAAATGGGCGATTAGGCCGAAGTGGTTCACTACCCTATGTCTAAATTAATAAATTAATAGCTTTTTTTCTCAGAAGTTTGCAGTCTCCGACAATGTTGTTCTGCATAGTATTCTCAATCTACGTTCGAGATTTGGTGAAATTTGAGCAATAATTGAATTCTTGGCAATAAAAGGAAAAGGTTCGGTGCATTTCACATAGGGAAAAAGTTGGCTTCGGCAATACCTTAACCTATTATATTCAGGGGGGTAAACAACGTCCTAGAGCACTCAAATTTGGCCAATAGTTGCTCTGAAACACAATGTATCCAAATGCCAAAATTGAGCTCTCAAGGACGTAGTTTACGGGAGGTGCCGATAATGGGTTAAGGTATTGCCGAAGCCAACTTTTCCCCTACAAAATTTAAAATTCTCCCGCAAATCCAGATCATTACCAAATTTGTTCATAACCCTTTGAAACCGTTGATGGGGACCTCAATACACATCCGAAGAGCATTGGGGAACAGGGGGTTGTGACTTGACGCACCCTAATTGACCATCTGAGCATGGTCGGATTCAGTCCATCGTACATATGTGAGATATCAAATGTTAGGACATGCTTTCCAAAATCAGTTAGTTGATGTGGCCATGATTGAACGCTTAAATTGTAACGTTCAGTATGATAATGTAAACTTACAACACATTGTCCAAGTGTTCCATATTCATATTTATCATATAATCTAAACTTTCGGCATGGTCGCTTAGGTTTCAAAACTTACTCATCAAAGAGAAATCCTCTACCCAGCATTCAAAGTCGCCTGCCATCAATTTCATCCTGTGCGCGAGCGTTTATCATCTCAATCCAGTCGACAGATTGGAGATAATTCTCTTTTACGACCAAATTTCTCTTGATCAATATATCGAAATAAGGAACCCAGCGACGAAAACCCGTTCCGGCTCATTTTCCAATTTACTCCCCATTATTGATCAACCCGACACTGCGTCGCTATGTCTCATCATCCATTGTTCGCCAGGAAGAACTCCCGTCCGGGTTTGCCCCCCCCCTCCCCCTTACGAAAGCTGATCATCGCCGCGACATGTGAACATTTCGGCACGGCACGGTTTGAAGTCCAACAAGTCACGGTGTTTGCATTTGCCAATGTTGTTGACGCGAGAAAGTTGCGACACTTTACAGTGGAAAATTGGCACCAATTTCGGATAATAGACTAAAACGGCCGACATGGGAACTTCCGGGGATGGGACAATTTTACGACGCACAACTTGAACGCTCGTTTTGGTAAATACCTTGGGAGCCAGGTGTGAAACTTTCCACCCCGGAGTCGTCTTCGGTCGGAAAACAAGTTTGCAGTTGGAGTTTCGATTTTTAACATATTGTTCATAATTGAACTTGATTTTCAGGTTCACTTTCATTCGGTTTCACTGAGTTGTTGTTAACTGTTCAGCAAAACGAAACTGCCGAGCTGGTGAGGATCGCTAAGGTACAGTATGAGGAAATGAAGGTTTGAGAGATTCGTTTTACCGTTGGTGTGCATGTTTTGTTCGTTTTGCTTTTTAGTGCTTTTCTCTGAGCGGCGGTCCGAGCTTCGTCGGAGGTTTGACTCTGGGCAGTGAGCAAACGCTGGTGGTTTAAGGTCTTACCAATGCGATGATGATGGGCTGCTATTTATTGTTATATACGGGAAGGTGGATTTACAAAATGCATTTTTTGTTTTGCTGTTGTTTGCGTAGCAAAGATTCGAAAAAAAAACGGCTGTTTAATGTTTTTAGGGGTCACTGTACGGCCAGTGCAATGTCGGGATTTTGACGATGGAATCGACGGAAAATTGGTGCTAGTCATGTTGCTTATGTAAACATGGCTCGGATGCAACAACAACAACAACTAGTTTAACTGAATGGGGAAGGGATCGGAAAATCGATTGAAATGATTGGAAATTGGTGGTTTCCCCCCATAGAGGGTGGGCTTTTGCGCTTCGATGTGGCTTTCGTGTTTAAGGGTATTTAACGTTATGCAATTCGGTTTTTTGATGGAATTTGATCAATTTTGAGATGAACTATCTGGATGATCTTTGGGTGATGGAAACTTTGGCAAAAGCATCGGGAATGGATAAGTTGATTCAGTTGAAGCATGTGTTGTTATTTTCCAATAATTGCATTTCAAGAGTTATGTTCTCGTTAGTGGGTTTATTCGAGTTTCAAGATTCATTGCATAGTTTTCCAGGATTTAAATCTAGCAGGAAAGAAAACTACAAGGGCCAGCCCTATGGGGTTGTACGTAATGATGACATAGGACTACGTGGTCTTATAAAATAAATCTTATTTGTTAACTAAGCAGGAGCTTATGTTTTGTGTAGGAGTAGGAATTTGAGCGGGGTTCTCTCTGTTTATACTCTCTAGTATGACGCGCTTGACATAGATATCCCACACCGACTCACGAAGAGCTACTGATTCCGATCAATAGCGGTGCGGCTTCTTCCTCCTTCTATGGATGCTCATGTGGGCTGCAGCTTGCTGCTTGCAAGCAGCCTTTCGTTGTGTACTGGAGAACACCACCACTCACCACTCGGTGATTGAATAAACACCGTTTGGTGAGACCGGATGGAATTCATCTTTGAAATCTGTGTTAGGAAAATCGCTTTTCGCAGGCAATCGGTGATGATTTTAACTATCATAGCAACAGTTGCACATTCGTGCAATTTTCAATAGTGACATTTTGAGAGATGATAAAGTCCTAAATTTAACAGATGCGTAGAAATATTTCTGATCGATTGGTGATAAAATCATTGAAATTGATTCAGTTAGATTTTGTTACATGTTCCATTCTTGGTTTTCACAAAGTGTACCGCCATATAGAAATCACAGACGTAGTCCTACGTCAAAAAATAATAACGCTCTGGGATTTCATCCAATTAAGTTGACGTCTTCAGTGAAGTTTCTTGGATAACTAAGGACTACCTTTTGGAGGATAAAAATAGTTCAAATTTTGGTTTTGGTTTGATGTCTTGATGAGGTTGTACGCAATGGTAACGTAGGACTACGTGGTCTTATATAATAAATGTTATTTGTTAACTGCAGCAGGAGCTTGTGTTTCGTGTAGGATTTGAGCGGGATTCTTTCTGTTCATACTCTTTAGTATGACTATGATTGCCCTGAAAAGAACATTTTGATATGAATTTTAGTTGGGACACGTTCAGAAATTTAACTCTTTTGGAAAATCTTGGTGGCCCCGAAAAGGGCCGATGGTAGTACAGGCTTAAAGCCTTTGGAAGATGATGATAACGTGTAGGCAGCTGGATCAGCAAATCGGACCGGACAATCCCATATTCTTCGGTTCAAGGATTGGGCACTCGGAAGAGTCTCGGCGCTGCTGCTGCTGGACAGGGGTTGTCTAGGTGGCTGCGACGGGTTGGAAGGACTCAGTGAAGGATACCTCAAGGACCAATGTGCACTTGGAAGAGTCTCGACCCGGCTACTGCTGGACACGGGTTAACCCGGTGGTTGGAAAAGCGCAGCGAAGCATACCTCAACTTTGCTACGAGAAATGGGCACTCAGAAGAGTCTCGGCCTGGTTGCTTCAGGATTAGAAGCTTGGTTGCTACAGTTTTGCTTATGCCCTTTGCTGATCGTAGAGATGGTTCTACTTCCACACAGAGGTAGTTGCTTTGTTGGTTATGTGAGTAGATGAGTGAAAATGAAAAATACATCAGAGATTTTCCAAAATGTAATTGAGATTTAATGTTTTCCTATGGTTACTTGATGATTAAATTATGATTGTTGGTTGTGAAGGTGTCACGACAAATGGGCACTTGGAAGAGTCTGGGCCTGGCTGCTGCTGGACACGGGTGCTTCGTAGAGTGCACATGCTTCCAAGTTTGGTTACAAGATTACAACTCTGGAGAGAATTTTGTGTGGTCGTTGGGACGTGTGGTTTGTGAATATGGCGATGAGGGTGCAACATTTTTCGCCATTTGCACACGCCCGAATATCGGAGGCGAATGCTACTTGAACTTGTTTGGTTCACTAACGATTCTCTGATGACAGTGTTGGGGAAGCAGCAATGCTACATCGATATGTTTCGTCTAGAAAAGTTTATTTGATGACTGTGTTGGGGAAGCAGTATATGCTTGTACGTAATTGGTGGATTTGTTAGCTATTTAGACGCTTTTGGACAATGCTTGACATTTACCAGCTTTTCGTGAGTTTCTTGTTGAAAATAAAAAGTCAAAAGCAATCTTATCAATGCGTGGGAATATTTTTGATCGGTTGGTGATAAAGTTATTCAAATTGGTCTAGGGGCAGCTGAGTTATGAACGTTCAAAATCTTTCATAATTTCGTTTCGTTTTCACAAAGTGTACCAGCATATAGAAATCACAGACAAAGTCCTACGGCAAAACTGGCACAGAAATAAGAAGATTCCATTCGCCCACATACCATTGACTTGCTTGGTCACTAGCGCCGTCTACTAGAATAATTTAGAATTGATCTGTTCACCTCCCAGCAGTCCTTGAACTCCTCAACAACTGTGCTGAAGACATCACCCTTCTAAGTAATCAGACGCTTGAGATACAGCAGTACCTACAGATTATTTCCTTGCTCACTAGTGCCACCTAGCAACAGAATCTCGATTTGATTTATCCTCGCGCAAACAATTCCTTACGCACAAAAGGGTTAATGAAAACTGCTCGAGCATGATCAAATGATGGCTAGGCAAATTACGCCTTCAGTAAATCTGCTGGAACTTGGTTATTTATTAGGTTATTAGTTTACATCAACAGGCTGAGTGTAGCCCCAATGATGTTTAAGTGAATAACATTAAAATACATAGTCCAGCTTACTAAAATACACAATGCAATAAAATACATGGTCATTCAACGGTTTACAGCGTCAGAAAAAAAATACGGTAAAAGCACTGGCGTAGCATCTCTCGTATCAGGTTGAAATCGAACACTGAAGAAACTCGATTGAACAAACGATGAAGGCCGTCTATAGCACCGTTCATGCTATAGTTAGTGCGATGCTGAGACGATGTTGAACGTTCACGTTGATCTGCTCCAGGATTGTAGAACAATCAATTCTACCCTGTAAGCTATCCGCGATGAGCAGGGCCCGCGAAGTGCCTCTCCGAGTACGTAGAAGCTCCAGATCAATCAGCTGACATCGACTTTCATAACTGGGTAGACGAAAAGGGTTTCTCCAAGGCAGCTTCCTCAGATCAAATCGAAGAAATCGACCCTGAACGGACTCAACTCTTTCAGCACCATTGTTATAGCTTGGGTTCCATACTGCAATATTCCAGGGTGGACCACACCAGGGAACAGTATAGCGATTTGAGACAATATATATCGGAAAAATTCTTTGCAATCCTGAAAATGAATCCCAAAGATCTTGACGCCTTGTCGACAATGAACGAGATGTGTTGCTTATACGTTAACTGGGAATCCAGAATAACTCCCAGGTCTTTTACGTGGTTGACACGGCTGATAGTTGTTTCCTGAAGTACATAGTTGAACATGATCGGTTTTTCTTGCGACAGAAGGTGATAACTGAACACTTCGTGGGGTTGATTTCAATTCGGTTCAAGTTGCACCAGTTAGCAAACCCTTCGAGCTGCATACGATAGATGAGGGCCTTTGAGGACCAGATTCACGTCGTTAAAGTACCACAGGAAAATCAACGGACCTAGGTGACTTCTTCGAGGTATCCCTGACGTGACTGGGTAAGTAGCAGACTGACATTCACCAACGGTTACCATCAGCTGGCGATCACTGAGATAAGAGCGAAACCATCGCAGGAGGTTGCCATTTACCACGAGTCTATCTAACTATCAGTTTATCGAATGCAGCCGACAAGTCGGTGTAAATTACGTTTGAGCCCGTTCTGTCATGCTTTCCGTGACATACGATGTCAGACAAAGTAGATTAGTGGTAGTAGAACGACCGGAAACGAAGCCGTATTGATCACTACTTAGATACTGCTTACAATGAGAGAGTAGGGGCTCCATAATGACTAACTCGAATAACTTCGAAACTGAGCTCAACGATGTGATTCCACGGTAATTATCCACGTCCAGTTTGTTTCCCTTTTTGTGAACAGGAAACACATGTGCAAATTTCCAACAAGATGGAAATATACCACTCGAGATGGACATGCGGAATAGATGCTGCAACGGTGTCAGCAAGCTGGCGATATGCTGCTTCAGAAATACTGAATGGGACACCATCGGTTCCTGGGTTGAAGGACGACTTAAGTTGTTGTGCGGCAGTGGAAATCATCTCGACGTCGATGTCAATTGCACCCAACGCTTGACCGGAGAGTGGTACATTACTAGCTGCTAGGGTAACGTGGTCGTCGGTTAATATCTCATCAAAGAATACGCTGAAAACAAGCGACAGATCTCCTGAGAGGTGGAAGCAACTTCTCCGTTGAACATCATTGACGATGGTAGGCCAGACTCTTTGCGCTGCTCGTTAACGTAATTCCAGAAGGACTTCGGGTCAGACTTGAGTTTACTCTGAATCCCACGTTGATATCGCGAATAGCATCGATGGCTAACTCGCTTGAACTCATGATTGAGCCTAACGTAATGATGTTTCAGCGACTTGGTGAATTTCCTTAGTACCGCTCGCTTGGTCGATTTCAACTTTCGCAATTGGCTCGTCTGCCAAGGAAGGTGTGATTCTTTTCGGTGAACTCTCTTTGGAACGTGTCTGTCAATGACATACGTCAAGACATGTGAAAAAGTTTGCGCAGCGGTTTCAACGTTATCAGGATCCAGGACGCTTTCCCAGTCTATGCTTGACAGCACGTCGATGATACTACTATGATCAGTAGACTGATGCAAAATTTGACTTTTTCGCTCCACAGTGCTTAAATGGTTTCAAATCGGGTCCTGATTAGCCTCCCAAAGTTACAACTCATTTGGTTAGAAACAGACTTCGCACAAGCCATTTGAAGTTTACATGTAAATTACTATGGGAAATCTCAACTTTTTGTTCATTGCCTTCTAGTCTTTTTCCATATTGAGCTGCGAAACAGTTTGATAACCATTTTTATAGAAAATTTTCTCAGCTACAACTTTGCTGAAGATTGTTTCTATGTAAAACGAGACAGCAAAAAGTTATTAATTATTTAAGAGATTGATAAACTTATGACATGATCAAGCAGCTGATCTGTAGGCAACACTGTATTTTGCAGTATGACATAGTAGCTATGATATTTGTGTCCTATTCAACGCCCCAGAAACACCAATGTTGCCTGCTGAGCAGTTTATTGAGCATGATCATAAGACATCAGTCCATTGAACCATTGATAACTTTCAATCTTTTGCATTTAATCGAAAAGTGGTCTTCAGCAAAGTTGTAGCTGGGAAAATTTCCTACAAGTACAGTTGAAAGTTTTTGAAGCAGACCGATATGGTGAATTATAAGATAGACATGAACAAAAATCTTTGTTTTACCATAGTAATTCCCATACAAACTTCAAATGGTTTGTGCCATCTCAGTTTCTTACCAAATGGGTTCAAATTTTGAGAGGTTAGTCAGGATCCGATTTGGAATCGTTTAAGTATTGTGGAGCACAAATTTCAAATTTTGCATCACTCTAATGATCAGCTTTCCGAACATCGTATGATACGTTTGTGGAAATGTCTTCAAAATCCCGAACGTGACTATGTTGGACAGTGACAATCAAAGGAGGATGATGAGGAATTTACTTTACTAGTGGAGAAGGTGCCGTGGAGATAACTGGAGCAGTGTCCTGAGCGCTAACGAAACAGAGATCTAAGCTTCGATTGTACTCGTTAACTACGTCATTGATTTGAGATAGCGTTGCTGCACTATAGCTATCGAGAAGGCTAACTGATCCTGTATGAAATACAGAGCGTACAGGGTCAGGATAGAGAAAGCCACTGTGAGATGGTTTCCACGAAACACCAGCTAGATTGAAGTCACCCAGAACAATTATCTCATCAACTGGAGTTGCAGTTTCCATTACGGCGAAAACGGCCCGACAATGGGTTTCGATAAGTTCGTTGTCACGAACACGGTCAGGAGCAATGTACACCGCACATAAGTACAGTGTGCGATTACTCAGTTCAACGGCAATTGGTAATGGTTTAACGACAAATAATTTAAAAAAAATCTACAACCTTGATGAAGAATGATACCACCAAAAACATCGAATGATGGCAACAAAAAATTGACTTGCTAGGAGTCCTTCTATTGTTTTAAGAAAAATAGGTGTAAATATTCAAACAACGCGCTCGTATAGACTTTGTTTTGTAGCTTACGCGTTAACACATCGAAATAAACGACATTATTGATGAATTCGGCTGGATAGAACGGGAATGGACGATTACGACAAAGTAGTGCTCTACCCTATCAACATATTTAATGAATGTTTTGAATGAATGTTCACAGATGATATTTACCTGAAATGAAAAGAGAGAAATATAATATATTAGTTTTGAATAGGAAAATAAGTCTCACAGGGTAAGTGTGCCAGCTATGGCACTAGTGCTCCAGTTTTTGGCCCTTGGGTCTACATAAGATTTGGTCAAAGAGCGTATAGGGCGTCGTTGTGCCAATTTGGTCATGGCACATTTCTAGTATGAGAGAGTGATGTCAGTTAGATCAAAAGTGCCTGAGAAATAAGGAAGCATTACCCGAAGTTGCGATAGTGAAGATATAATCACAGGCAAGCAGACATAACACTCTCAAAATGTTTATCGAAATCGCTTTTAATGGTGAATTTAAATGTCCTTATATCGTAGTACCATAGAGGTAACTTTAAGAGCAGAAGGTCCCAAAGAAACGTGCTCAAATTTTTGGCTCAGCTCTGGTACTATCTTCGGTCTCAAGCTAATCGATGCACCCCTCGAAACATAGGAAAATCCATGAACCCCTCATTTTATCTGTCAAACTAGTACTGCCACTTGTGGCGTGCATAATCAATTCCCTTGCGTTTGACGTTTACACACTACAGCCATTTGTTGAGGGTATTGCCAATCACAGCGTATACGACAGATGGCGGTAGTTATTACAAACGCACAACAATATCACACATTTCTTCAAGGGGCTCGTCGAGTGGTTGCAAACGCAACAATGAGAAATGTTCAATGCGTTGTGTCGGTGTGTCTGTGTTATGTGGGTATTGCGAACTCTGTCGGTTTAATTTTTCAAGTGAGCAAGAAAACATCTTGAAAATCTTTCGAAGCTTTAAATTGTTTTGCTGAAACAGCTCACGAAATCATATATACATGCTGTCAAAGGAACTCTTGGCTCCTTCTTCTCTGCTCCACAAATAACGTATACATGGTGTTGGGAGTGCACCTGCCCACAAAGCTCACATGACTCTTTTAAAGTTTATTTAAATTCTTGTTGCAGCAGCTCGTAACCCAGTTTTTTGCATTATTATTAATATCAAATAAAAACACTTATTCGAGGATCACGTTCAATGATGTACATTATCCGCCTACTAAGGTTGATGTTTCGACAGTTTCATTATTATAATTCTTAATTTGATTCCAGTAGGTGGCAATACCTTTACTTGTGGTTCAAACAGTAACTACCCACATGACTTCTGAGCTCTTTTGAATGTTTGGCTCCCGTTTGACAGTTCGACTCGGCTCCCAGATGACAAGCATTTTGAGTTAGTTCGCAGTACTCAGGTTATAATATTGAGGTAACGATGGGATAAAATCAAAACATTGAGAAATATAACGCATTACCTTCAGAAATACTTTACTTCGCAGACGTTGAACCATTCTGACGGCCATATGAGTACTCAAGTAACCATATAGTCCCAATATAGATTGTATGTATTTGCTTAAGTATGGCTAGTTGGGGAATCCGATGAAACTGTCACTTCTTGAAACTAATCCCTTTCGTATTTCTTTCATTCTCTTTTCGCACTTTGCACACCATCTCATACTGATCTCTTCATCGATTCAATGATGTACGGACCACTAATTCGGAGTGCTCGGTGGACCAGCGACTGACCATGATAATGCCAGATGACCATGAAAATGCAAGAAAATTTGTTTTCGTTGAAGGAAGTATCACAACACAGGTAATTGCTATCAAATATTTCTGCAGACAGTGACAGATGGTGGACATGAAGATCCAGTGGAGGTGCCGGGCAAAGGTGTTATATCCTGGACAAATGGTAAGTTCCAAGTTCGCTGTTGTCGTTCTCGCAATCCCCGTTGGCAGTTCCATTCGTATATTGTTTTAAATTAACTATCAGCAGCAGAAAATATATGAATTATCACGTATCTCTCTTGTTCATTACATGCCAAAGGGAAAATCAATCATATTTTGTCGTGGAGTGTTGTGATTCTGAGATGCTCAATTACATTTGTTGAATCTTTTTTGCTTACTGAGCAGAAAATCATGGATAGTATTATGTTCTTATATTCTACATATTTTCATAAAAAAAAAACATATAAATTCATTGGGTATGGATGGTTGAAGCGATTTCGATGGGGAGAGTGGAATTGCCAATTCCCTGAATTGAAGGTGAGCTCTTATCCCCTCTCATCGGGACATCCTATCGTATGATGGCTTGTTCTTTATCGGGTTGGAACATTTTTATCATTGGAAGGAGATTTTTCTTGCTCCCATGAATCACGGGTAAGTGTCTCTGCTAACGGGTTCACCCTCCGTTTTGGAACTTCATACAATGGTAAATTGAAGGTGGGCGTTGTACAGATTTGTATTTTTCAGATATAATCCCAAATAGGACCTAGATTATGTAATACTCAAGTAACCTCAAGTACGTGCTCTGTCACAGTGATTCATTGTGATTAATGAACACTCAAAGGGGTAAAATATCAAATTTGGGGTGAATTTGAAAGAAAGGGAAGTTGGAATGTAAAGTGCCTTGCTCACTGGACGATTCTGAAGCCTGGCCAAGTGAGGATGAGATAGAATGCGGAGGGCCCGTTTAGGGGGAGCGCACAGTGGGGCGACTCCATACAAAGTCTGGCCAAGCAAAAAATTCTCCAAATTATGAAAAAAAAATCATGATTCATGGGTAATTTTGGGGCGCTGAATCCAAATATGTAATAAGTTTTGCATTATAACTGGTATTTTTTACGTTATAAACGATTTTGTATGTTTTTTTTGTTAAATTTTTTATACGTTGTAACTGTGAATGATGGTCATGAAACAAGTCATACAATTAAGATTTTTATTTTTAAACAATGCTTATAAAACATATTTCTTTATTATTTGCTTAAAATATCCTTAACAATAAAGTTATTATAAAAAACAGCACAAATTAAAAATCACAATTGGTCAAATTTGTATTTTCCTTCTACTTAAACTTCTTCCTCATCATCAGCATCATCATATTCTTCTTCTTCTTCTTCTTCTCCTCCTTCTTCTTCTTCTTCTTCTTCATCATCATCGTCATCATCATCATCATCATCATCTTCTGGTACCATTTCGCTTAAGTCAGTTTTTGTCTTCATCAGAAATTTAACTTCCTCTGGTAGACTTTTAAAATTATGTTTTTCCTTCTCATAATAAGAATTAACCATTGTATCGGTGGTGATAAGAAGGCGATTAATAATATCTCGATTTGTGTTTTCACGCTTATCCTTCCGAGTGAAATGCTCTCTAGTGTTTTTAATGACTTTGTTACATTTTTCATGAGCCTCCTCCGTCATTCTTCCAATCGGCAATATCACCGCCTGAACAATGCTATGCCCATGAATCAAAATTCTGTGCATCGACGACGGCATGTAAAACCACGCGTACAACTCTACGTAGCGCTTTGCGGTATCAATACAGTAAATTTTGAATTTAGCTGAGTCTATTTGCTGATTTGACGAATATTTTGCTCTAATTTCCTCAGTACGGCGCCGCTTCGATCGATCACTGCATTCTTCAAATATTTCTCTAACCAATCTGAATGGTCCTTCTCAAAGTGGTCGCGCTTCCGTTGGGATTGTAGAAATGTCCTGTTGAATGCTTTCCAAAAAATCTCAAACTCTTTTTTCGCATTCGAAGGAAAGCATTTTTCCGCGGCTGCTTTCATCTTTTCTAGCGATTTTTGATGTTTCATCGTTTCGTAAATCTGTTTTCTTTTTAGTCCGTTTCCTTTAGATTAAATGAAAACAAAATGATTTTTATAACGGTATTGAAAATATATGAAATAAAACGAAATGTTAGATCACTATTTCACGACATAAAACGCAAAGAAATTCACCATACTAAAAAAAAAAACTTATTGTTACGGTACGGGCGATCGCTCTCGTATAGACAGTGGTTATTCAGGATTCATCGCAATTAATTTGTTCTCCAAATGCAACTTACTTGTATTTACATTATATGTATCCATCGCTGATTTGGATTCCATAATTAATTTCGATGATAACGTATAATAATAATAACTTCAAACCGATAAAAGTATTTGTGAAATATATGGATAAACTGATACCGTAAACGGGGTAACATTGATAGTTTTTTTTAAGTATTTTCTAAATATTTTTACTGCAATGAATGGTTTTCAAATTTTACTTTTTTTAAACAAGTACTGAGGTTCCTTGAGTCCATTCGTTAGTAATATGTTTAACGAAAATTATTGTATTTGCACTATTTTTTTAGTCTTTTGACCGAACATCGATATTTTGATTTGGGGTTACTTTGATAATGCTCGATGAATATAAAAAAACATACGTGAATGTCAAACAAGTTAGTTCAAGAAGTATGAAACTTTGAATGAGTATATAATCAGAAAAATTATAAGCAATAAGAAGACAACATTGAATTTGTGATGGCCTTATTGGAAAAAAAAACATTTCATAAGTGATGGTTTGAGTGCTTTTTCAAACAGGCGAAAAGCAAGAAAATTGTTTTTTAATATGTTTGGAAAATATGTAACACATACTTTATAAAAACTCTTACAATATCAAAGGTAATACCCTAAGGTACAATATGGAACCAATGTTTTCAATTCAGAAAAAGTGCAGCGAGTAAATTTAATCATAATATTATTCCATCAAAGTTACCCACATTATCAAAGACACCCCGTTTTACGGTATCTTTTTACTGCTGCGCTACTACGTTTGGGAGAGAGATGAAGTGGTATGATAAAGAGTGTCGAGCACTTTTTATCATTCCTTTTACAAAAGACTCTCTGCCTTATCACTGCTTGTTGAAAGACACAAAGAATAATGCAGATTGAAAACGGGCCTTTGCAGATTAGTGCTGGTCCAAATTGAATAATTTCTATTTTTCGATGCTGTGTTCAACTTCTTAGGAGGAGATAAATTTAGCCTAAGAGTCGTACACAAAATGCGTTACACATTTTCTATGATTTTCAAACCCCGTCCTTAAATTTTTTGTAACAAACCCCAAAAAAAAAATATGGCACGTAAGAAAATCTTAGAACTCTCTGTGCTTGCATAAACCATTACGTAATTAGTGTATGAGCCGTAATAACAGAAAATGGTTCATGAATGATGTATAGATAAAGCAAAATTTGCTGTTTTTATGCACTAAAAATGCGCAATCAACCAATGTGCTGATCGTGATTCTAATTTAAAATAGTAGAATGCCACCTGAGTACAAACACTTTTTTTTTTTTTTTCATTTCGCACTATCAGCATCCTGCGCAAGTCTGCGCAAGATAAAGTTATGCTCATTAGAAACCTTACATTTTAAACTACCTTTTACAACTGGTGTCAACCATGGCAAACCCTGGCTTCATAACTTTGAAGCTTCATTTATATGGAAAAATCCCTATTTTTTAATCAAATAAAGATTTAGGCCTACTTTAATAATTTTCTACAAAATTTAATGAAACAAATTTGTTATGCATTGTTTTTAAAACAACTTTCTCTCAGACGTCACCATAATCCAAGCTACCGTTAAACCTCCAGTTGATTGAGTAATAATGCCGTTTTTTCGAAAAAATGCGAAAAAAGTTCAAGGTGACCAACTTCAAAAAGGCATAAATAATTCAAATTTTCTTGTATTGCGTTCATATTTTGGATTTGAACGGGTCAATAGTATAGAATGATAGAAAAAATAGAATGGAGGAGGAAATGCAAATTTTTCAATTTTGTCTAATGGCCAGTCATTCCCCACTGTGGAGCGTAGCCCATGTTATGGTTTCCATTTATTAAATAGGTCTGATAGGCTAAAAATGACAGGTTCATAGTGAGAGAATGTACCATATGGGCCCGCTAACTGATCAAAATCAGATTCACATCATCAGGTCCTGCACAAGAATAAGGGGATTGACGATGTATTGTCAAATTTTATTTTGCATTTGCATATAATTGTAATTTTTATTTTGCTTTTGTAATTATAAGATAAATAGTTTACCTCAATTGAAAAATAGTAGTAAATATAGTGTCGCATGATATAACAACCACTGCCTGCAAATAATGCTGGAGGGGCAGGCATGGCTGATTACGGATCAAAACTAACATAACGCTAACACTAAAATGATCCCGAAACTAACGCTCATTCATTGCACTTTAAGTCATAAAGTAGTTTTATTTATTTTCGGTGGGCATTGGCCAAAATTTGATTTTATTGTATAAATGTAATCCTGATGTAATGATTATTTAATAATAATCAACACTCAATGGGTAAAGTATAAAATTTGAGATGAATTTGAAACAAAGGGAACTTGAAGTGTACAGTGCACTGCCCACCGGTTGATGCTGAAGTCTGGCCAAGTAAGTGGGTTAGGGTCTAATGATTTCTGAATGGACGATACAATGCAGGTGGACATTTTATGTTATACTCTCTATATTATTATCCTTGAATCAGTTATAGGGTTTTGGGTTAACAGAAGCAGAGCGCGGAGGTTTATACAGTACTATCAGTTAAAACTGTGTTTTTGAGATTTATTTCTAAATATTCTATGGTGTTTCCTAGCGGATAATCAAGTTGATGTTAGGTGATTCAAAGAATGGATGGGATAAACATTGAGCTGTCCAAAGTTGGGCGTTGTTGAACTTGTGCTACTTGCACAACATTTCATATGAGTATCCAATTAACCAAATAGTCACAAAGTAGCTTTGAATGTGGGTTCAGAGTGAGACAATGTCACTGAGACACAATATGGTAACTTGGGTATTCGGATTAAACTATTACTTATACGAAAGATAGAAGATACTAAGCACATATCATCGGTGTGTGTGAGAAAATTTGCGAAAAAATCTAAGGGTACCGGTGGGATTTGGTAGGATCCGCGTTGTTCGAGTAACGGGGACACCCTCGAGTCCCTTTGAATCTCGATGGGGGTTACGGCAGGGTGATGGACTTTCGTGTCTGCTATTCAACATCGCGTTAAAAGGTGTGATCAGAAGAGCTGGGATAGACACGAGTGGCACGATCTTCAGGAAGTCCATCCAGCTTCTTGGCTTCGCCGATGACATTGACATCATGGCACGAAACTTTGAGACGGTGGCGGAAACGTTCATCAGGCTGAAGGCTGAAGCTAGGCAGATTGGACTTGCCATCAACGCATCAAAGACAAAATACATGAAAGGAAGAGGTTCTAGGGAAGACAGTGTTAGCCTCTCACCTCGAGTTCAGATTGACGGTGACGAAATCGAGGTGGTCGATGAGTTCGTGTATTTGGGCTCACTGGTGACCGCCGAGAATGATACCAGCAGAGAAATTCAAAGACGCATTATGGCAGGAAATCGTGCCTACTTTGGACTCCGGAGGACGCTCCGGTCGAATAAAATTCGCCACCGCTCGAAGTTGACTATCTACAAGACACTGATTAGATCGGTAGTCCTCTACGGCCACGAGCAGTGGACTATGGTCGTAGAGGTCCTACGTGCCCTTGGTGTTTTCGGACGGAGGCTGTTGCGGACCAGAGTGCAGATGGATGAGTGAACGTGGAGGAGGCGAATGCCGCACGATGACCCAGTGAAAATGGTTCTCGAAAGCGGCTCAACAGGAACAAGAAGAAGAGGCGCGCAGTGGGCAAGGTAGGTGCATATTATGTGTAAGAGCTCATATTTTTTTTTGTTGAAGTGTTTTTTTAAATGGTGAAAATTACTCGTAATTCTGAGATTCACCACCCGGCTGGTCTTCAAACACTCGAGGAGCGAAAGACGTTCACGCTGGAAAGATTCAAAGTCGCCTGTCTGCGATGAAACCACCTGATCATTCGTGATTTGGCAACCTAGTTCAAGTAAAACAGCAAAAAAGGTTATCTTCCATTTAATTTCACTTAATTAATTTTGGTATCCATGACAGATACGTATTTCGACTATAATGTGCAGTCTTCATCAGTATCACTAAAGAACTTATCAAAATCTAACCCTCTTAAGTGCTCATCTCCTAGGTAAACAAAAGTCAAGATCAAAGGTAAAAAAATTAAACTACAATGTGTTGAATCGGAACCTACCTAACTAAAGGGTGATACGGTCAAAATTTGGTCAAGGGAAAACGCGTGTAAATCGGTGAAATCGTTTATTTAAAAAATCAAATTAAATTTCTTTTTCAAGTTCAATTAGTATAAAATTCAGGAAAAATATTCAGTTAGGCTTCCGCTTTTCCAAATCCAAATTTCCGGGCCTAACGCTTGACCCCTGCCATCAGATTTTGTACAGCCACCTTGTCCACCTTCTTCGCCGCAGAAAGCCAGTTTGCCTTGAACTGCTGCTCGCCCTTAGCAGTTTTTTTGGTCTTCTTTAGGTTCCGCTTGACAATAGCCCAGTATTTCTCAATTGGGCGGAGCTCTGGCGTGTTGGGAGGGTTCTTGTCCTTAGGAACCACCTGCACGTTGTTGGCGGCGTACCACTCCATGGCCTTTTTACCGTAATGGCAAGATGCCAAATCTTGCCAAAACAGTACGGAACAACCGTGTTTCTTCAGGAAAGGCAGCAGACGTTTATTCAAACACACTTTCACGTAAATTTCTTGCTTGACAGTCCCGGAAGCTATGAAAATGCTGCTTTTCAAGCCACAGGTACAGATGGCTTGCCAAACCAGATATTTCTTTGCGAACTTTGACAGTTTCATGTGCTTGAAAACATCTGCTACCTTTCCCCTTCCTTTTGCCGTATAAAACTCCTGTCCCGGAAGCTGCTTGTAGTCGGCTTTGACGTAGGTTTCGTCGTCCATTACCACGCAGTCAAACTTCGTCAACATCGTCGTGTACAGCCTCCGGGATCGCGCTTTGGCCGTCGTATTTTGTTTATCATCGCGATTTGGAGTCACTACCTTCTTGTAAGTCGATAGTCCGGCTCGTTTTTTGGCTCGATGCATGGTTGTAGACGATACACCCAGCTTATTTGCGGCATCTCGGAGAGAGAGGTTGGGGTTTCGCTTGAAACTACCAGCAACTCTCTTTGTCGTCTCAGCGGCTTCCGGTTTTCGATTTCCCCCCGATCCAGACTTCCTGGCTGTCGACAAACGTTCCCCAAACACTTTAATTACATTTGTAACGGTTGATTTGGCAACTTTTAGCGATTTTGCCAACTTTGCGTGCGAGTAGCTCGGATTTTCGCGATGCGCGAGCAAAATTTTGATACGCTGCTCTTCTTGCTTGGACGGCATTTTGACAACTGAAGAGTGAATTCCAAAATCAAAATAGGAGCAACATTCTACACACACACACCTTCAAAATGAGGGGTGTTCAGGTTTTTTAAATGCAAAATTGAAAGAAATACGTCAAGTTGATATTGACCAAATTTTGACCGTATCACCCTTTAATAAAAACCAAAGATTTAATGAAGTAATGAAATTGGGTTGTTAGCGGAATGCTTAAATAAAACAGCAAAAAAGGTAGTACAAAAAGGTACGTATCTGTCATGGATACCAAAATTAATTAAGTGGAATTAAATGGAAGATATTTTTTTTAAGCATTCCGCTAACAACCCAATTTCATTACTTCATTAGTTCAAGTAGTTAGGTTATTAAATTTATAAATTCAAATGAAAACAAGCCCTTAAAAGGGAATCCTGTAAATTACCGCTAAACGCAATCATCACATTAGAACAACCAATTAACTAGAACAAAGTTGAAGAGCCAAATGCTAACCAATTGAAATGGAAAAATAAATGTTAAAACATAAAAAACAGAAAATTAACGTAAATTGTACTACTAAATACACCGCACAGAATCTGCAGCAATATTCTCTCAACTAAATTTTAGGTGCCCTTTAGACCAACTAGAACTCGACAATTATTCTATGAAACACATGCAGAACAAATTACGCAAAAAATTGTCCCATCAATCAAATGATGCGCCGGCATAACATAAATTGCGAAGAAATTGAAGTCACTACGTCCAAAAACCAAATAAAAACCCGACTAAGAGGAAAAAGAAATAACACATGTTCCGAATACCACCTGGGAAGTGACTCAAAATTTGATTTAGAAAGATCTCCCCATAGGTGGATAAATTCAGGTTTTTAGCTTGCATACCAGTATCTTTCAGCATCACTAACCAGCGTCATTTCCCACGTTAAGCATCTATAAAATTTCACTTTCTGCCACGAAATTCACTTTCATCGATCCCAACATCATTTGAGTCTATTGATATTCCATTGTCGTTTACCTCTCTTGAAAGGCGTGATCTATGTACAACCGAGAACGGCCACCACAAAAATGTAACACGTAGCAACGCACTAATCCGATTGTGCCCGGCCTGTACCCGTGTCGATGGCGTGTTCGTGTGCCACCTACAACAATTAAGCCTTTCCGCACGGAACTGCTGCGAAACGCGGTGCGTGAATTGAAAAACCGGAATCGAATCGCATTTCGCCAAGGACTTTCCTAAATGTTTTACAGCGTGCACTTTTTTTTTTTTTGGTTTGCCCCCGAACACCGTTCGTGCTGTTTAATTACTATCTGTAATGCAGCATAAAATAATAACCAGTGACCCGGCGGATGCAGCCGAGGTCTTGCGGTCGATGTGTTGAAGAGAATCTAGAGGTTCTTCGAAAGTGCCCCAGCTACCGCATGGGTTCGATTGAACTCTCTTATGGTCTTGCGAAGGAGACGGAGACCTTGAACCAAAAACAAAACAACTCCGAAAGAAGAAAATCAAGAATGGCTCAAAAAACCGACAGCAACGCCCGAAAGTGAAATGAAATCGAGCCCCGAGTATTATTGCGGATCGAATGATCGATCTTCCGGCTAGGCTGGACTGGCTGCTGCAGGTCGACGACGTCATGTGGTTTTTGTTGGAATTTCAACTTTTACTTTACTCGTGAGTGTGTGTATGTGTACCGTTTTTTTAGTGCTCGCCAAGGTTGTGGCGTGAAGTGAATGCGAAAAAAAAATTAAATGTAGCATATCCATATGAACGAAACGGGTAAAAAGTGACACGATTAAAAGCATGTTTTGACGGAGCAGTGTGGCGGTTGATGATTTGAGGGACCTGAATGTGGTCGTAGGTTTTTGATCAAGTTACGGCTTAGCCACGAGGCAAGGGTTGGTCGGACCGGTGTTATCTCGGGACGGGTGCTGTAATAGCAAACTGGATCAGTTTTGAGGTTTGTCTGGAAATGTAGGCCAGGAGTTGTTGTAGGCGATTACGGGTTATGCAATTTGGAACAACGAAAACGTCATTCCCATTGCAGCGAGTGCCAATTCCGCTCGAAAAATAAAACTTCCGCACAATTCAAAGCATTATGAAATCGTTCAAAATCGATTAAAAAAAACGATCCATAACCAATTAATGCGTTGATTGAATTCATCGAAATCCATAAGTACCGTTCAGTGGCTCAATGCTCAATACGTAACGCATTCGAAAATCGCTTCCAATCCGTGAAGGTGCCGAAGAAGCTCCCCGCATGCGCATTTAAATTTCAAACAAAACAACAACCTGTGCGCACCTTATAAATAAAAATCACCAACCCATCGCGAGGCCAGACGGTCGGCGTACGACGGGCCCTAAACCTAAATGTATCGTCTGCGGGCAATGGGCAACGGACAGCGATCGGACGAAAGGGAAAGTATTATGATCGAAAAGCCCAGCGGTAATAATAAAATTTTCGAAATTGATCGTCATTAATATTACTCGATCGATTTGTGATCGTTTCACGACGATAACAACAGGCCGGCGGTGGTGACGTGATGTGTGGTTCCCTTTCTAAAATACGTTGTTTTTGGAACTTTAAATTCACGCGTTATTTGAACCGTGAAATGATTCGCATTTAGAAGTTGGTAATTAGGTTTGCTTCCTTAAAAAGCTACTTGTTCTTCAGGTTTTTTTTTTCGGAACTGAAGAAATTTTGCAAATCGAAGAATCAGTTTTGACATTTTGGTTACAAATCAAAATGGGAGTAACATTTGAGAGAATTAATCCTTCTTTTTACCATGAGCAGTTCTTTCAAGCCTTATTATTTTCGTGATTGCCAAGCAGCTACACCAAGTGAAAATTACGCGTGTCTTAGTAAGTTTTCGTAAACTAGTCCATCACTGGCAACCGTAAACAAAATAAGTAATCCCATTATATTTTCTATATTTTAAAATGATCATTATTTTCCTATACCAATCTGTTTGACTGACTGATAGTCTGTGGCTAAGACCAACAATAATTTTTCACAAAGTTAAAAGTTATATTTTTTTTCCAAATTCAACCTAATGAGCCTAAAGTGGGAGTCTGGCGCTCTTTTGAACATGAGCAGTCGGAGTCTACAAAAAGTACCGACTTGGACTTCGACTCCGGTTTTAACGAGCATTCTTGGGCCTATATTGTATTGCCTCAGGGTTGCCACATATCTTTGTTAGCCGATGACACAGGCATTTCCGCTAAAGGAAGAAGTCTTCGTGTTATTTGCAGCAGATATTTTCTTTTCTTATTTACAAAAATGGAAGATTTCTTCCAACGCTTCCAAAGGTCAACTTATAATATTTTAACATAAGCCTAGAGCTTCCTTTTTGAAACCTAGTAGTAGCCACATAGTCGTTATGTGGAAAACACGCAATAAGAGTAATTTCACTTAAATTTTTATGTTGAATTTCTCCTCAGCATTTTCTTGATATTCCTCTCCAAAGCTTTAATGGAATTATTCCTTAAATTAATTTTGAATTCTTGTCAGAATTTACTTAAAATATACTTCACAATTCTCATGGAATTCCACATTGACTTTCCATGAATTTCCCATAGGAATTGCATTATAATACTCCCTGGGATTCATTATTTCTTTTTGGAAAACACCTTAGAGTTATTGTCGTATTATGCTCTGAACTGCCGTGTAATTATCCTCTGAATTTCCATGCACCTATCCTCGTAATTATCCTGACATTTTAATAAGAACTCCCTTAGAATTCTCTTCAAAATACATCTGCAAATCTCTTCACGTCCCTACTTAGACTTTGCGCCTGTCCTAAACTGAGTATTTTTTGAGCACTTCAACAGTTATTAATTGAGAGCTTTCTAAGCCAGTACCATTTTTGCATTAACGGTAAGTATATTCTATGTTCAGGAAGTTCGAGAAATTTGTACAACCGAAAAACTCCTAAACTAGACGGACCATCGCGTTGCCTCCCTTAGCTCAGTCGGCAAAGGCACCACTACAAAGCAAGATCATGCTGAGGTAGCTGTGATCGATTCCCGATCCGGTCTAGGAATTATTCGGGTTGAAAAATTTCTCGACTTCCCTGAGCATCGAAAGCTCTCAATACATAACAGTGGAAATGCATCTAGAACACTAGGTTGAGCCCAACAAGCCACCCTGAAATTAATATAAAGTTGGTTGAAGATGATAATTTCAAATAACAGACTAAAGTGGTAGTTTTTATACGATAGATGAGAAGATGAAAGCAGGGTTACTTCCACTCACTTGCTATAAAAAACTGCTTTTCGGGATTATGAAATCATCAAATGTTATAATGATTTGTTGTACTTGCAAGTAACAAGAAGAAGGTGTAAAATATGTGTCTGACTCACAAAACTTGTCAACTTCACTTTCAAAGTGCCACAATCAGCGATTTTACGATTCATGAGCGTTCACTCAGAGTGAGCGCTCACCAATCGTAAAATCGCCGATTGTGGCGCTCTGAAAGCAATATTGAAAGATTCTATGTATCAAACACACACTTTACAATCTCTTCCTGCAACTTACATCTACTGACCATCACTACAACATCCAGTGACTACACAATTCCGTACAACATCCCTTTATAGCAAGTGAGTAGAAGCAACCCTGGATGAAAGTATAGAATTGACAGTTCCGTTAGAGTACGGCAGTGTGATTATTGTATATAGAGAGTAGAAAGCGAACAAGGACAACTTGAGGAAAGTACAAATCGGTTTGATCATCTATCTTTACCAAGCTCCCCGTCTCTTTACCAAACTCCTCACCATCCCTTTCCAACGGGGGAGTTTGGTAAAGAGAGATGATCAAATCGATTTGTACCTTCCTAAAGTTGTCCTTGCTCGCTTTCTACTCTCTATATGCAATTTTCACACTGCCGTACTCTAACGGAACTATAAATTCTATACTTTCATCTTCTCATCTATCGTATAGCTGTTATTTGAAATTAGCATCTTCAACTATGTAAATCGTTGACTTCACGCAGAAGTAATACTAAACATACAGTCAATGTAATATAAAGTTGCAAATACCTAAGAAAGAAATACGGATCGGAACAATCGGCACAGACCTACGCGACGAAATAAGGACTGCGATTAGATACTCGGAACACGGAACTGCAAATCGCTCGGCTTTCCGGTCTGTGATAGGTTAATCTATGACGAACGATCTTCGAAGTCGTTGCACTGCAGGAACTTTGCTGGGTGGGACAAAAGGTATGGAAAAGCAGGCATCGAGCGGCTACTTTCTACCAGAGCTGTGGCACCACCAACGAATTTGGAACCGGCTTTGTAGTGCTGGGTAAGATGCGCCAACGCGTGATTTCGTGGCAGCCGATCAACGCAAGGATGTGCAAGCTGAGGATTAAGGGCCGTTTCTTCAACTACAGCATCATCAACGTGCACTGCCCACACGAAGGGAGACCCGACGACGAGCAGGTGTACGACGGCTGTTCGCAACGGGACGTCTAAATCGTCATCGGCGACATGAACGCTCAGGTAGGACGGGAGGTAATGTATAGACCGGCAATCGGGCCCAACAGCCTGCATGCCGTATCGAACGACAACGGCCAACGATGCGTGAACATTGCAGCCTCTCGAGGAATGGTAGTTCGAAGAACCTTTTTCCCCCGCAAGGATATCCTCAAAGCCACCTGGCGATCACCTGACCAACACACAGAAAACCAAATCGATCACGTTCTAATCGACGGGAAATTCTTCTCCGACATTATCAACGTCCGCACCTACCGCAGTGCGATCATAGATTCGGTCCACTACCTAGTTGCACTACTCTCGACTGTGCATTAAGCTGGGTTTAGACTAGGCAAGTCAAATGATCAACTCAGTTGAATTCAATTAGCTTGAAAAGTTGAGCCTGGTTCAACTTTTTCAATTCAAGTGAGTTGATCAAATTACTTGAATGGCATGGTTTATACGTTCAATTCGCGTTCAACTCAGTTTAATTCAACTGACTTGATCAATTGACTTGCCCTGTCTAAACCCAGCTTAACACCCGTGGAAGTTGAACGCCGCTACCCAACATTGTTGAAGTTGAACGCCGCGACCCACGGAAGAGCAGCTTGGTGCAGCTACTCTTGAAGATGGTTGGACGGGCATTCGTTCCGCCATAGGTATTACTGCTGCAGCGGCACTAGGTACTGCAATCCCGGACCGAAGAAATGACTGGTTTGACGGCGAATGCAATCTGCTAGTAGAGGAGAAGAATGCAGCACGGGCGAGAATGCTACAACACCGCACGAGATTGAATGTGGAGCGATACAGACAAGCGCGGAACAGACAAAACTCGGTTTTCCGAAGAAAGAAGCGTCAGCAGGAAGACCGAGACCGCGGTGCGAGGGAAAATCTGTACCGCGTAAACGACACACGGAAGTTCTACGAGAAGCTAAGTTAGTTCACGCAAGGTGCGGCACGTAGCCGATATGTGCAAGAACTTGGACGGTTACCTTTTCACGAACGAGCGTGAGGTGTTTGAGAGGTGACAGCAGTGTCTATGACGAGCACCTCAACGGTGTTGCAGCAGAATACAAAGGTGACACAGCAACAGAGCGCAGAAAACGACAGGCTACCGGCCCCTGATCTTCAAGAAGTTTAGGAGAAGATCGGTCGGCTGAAAAACAACAAAGCAACTGGTGTAGATCAACTACCAAGTGAGCTATTAAAATACAGTGGCGAAGCACTGGCTAGAGCGCTTCACTGGGTAATTGCCAAGATTTGGGAGGAAGAGATATTAACTGAGGACTGGATTTAAGGTGTCGTATACCCAATCTACAAAAAGAGCGACAAGTTGGATTGCTGCAACTACCGCGCGATCACACTGCTGAGCGCCGCCTACAAGGTACTCTCCCAAATTCTATGCCGCCGCCAGTAACCATTTGCGAGAGAGTTCGTGGGGTAATACCAGGCGGGATTTACGGGTGACCACGCTACCACTGACCAAATTTTCGCGATTCAGCAGGTTCTGCAGAAATGCCACGAATACAACGTGCCCACACATCATTTGTTCATCGATTTCAAATCCGCATACGACACAATCGATCGAGATCAGCTATGGCAGATTATGCACAAGTACGAATTTCGCGATAAACTGACGCGATTGGTCAAGGCGACGATGGATCGAGTGATGTGCGTTGTTCGAGTATCGGGGACACTCTCGAGTCCCTTTGAATCTCGAAGGGGGTTACGGCAAGGTGATGGACTTTCGTGCCTGCTATTCAACATCGCGTTAGAAGGTGTGATCAGAAGAGCTGGGATAGACACGAGTGGCACGATCTTCAGGAAGTCCATCCAGCTTCTTGGCTTCGCCGATGACATTGACATCATGGCACGAAACTTTGAGACGATGGCGGAAACGTTCATCAGACTGAAGGCTGAAGCTAGGCGGATTGAACTTGCCATCAACGTATCGAAGACGAAATACATGGGAGGAAGAGGTTCTAGGGAAGACAATGTTAGCCTCCCACCCCGAGTTCAGATTGACGGTGACGAAATCGAGGTGGTTGACGAGTTCGTGTATTTGGGCTCACTGGTGACCGCCGAAAATGATACCAGCAGAGAAATTCAACGACGCATTATGGCAAGGAATCGTGCCTACTTTGGACTCCGGAGGACGCTCCGGTCAAATAAAATTCACCGCCGCATGAATTTGACTATCTACAAGACGCTGATTAGACCGATGGTCCTCTACGGTCACAAGACCTGGACTAGGCTCGTGGCGAACTAACGCACCCTTGGTGTTTTCGAAAGGAAGGTGTTGCGTACCATCTACGGTGGAGTGCAGATGGATGACGGAACGTGGAGGAAGCGAATGAACCACGAATTGCACCAGCTGATGGGATGATTATCCATCGTCCACACTGTAAAAATTGGTCGACTACGGTGGACTGCATACGTCATAAGAATACCAGTCGACGACCCAGTGAAAATGGTTCTCTAAAGCGACCCAACAGGAACAAGAAGAAGAGGCGTGCAGCGGGCAAGGTGGATCGACCAAGTAGAAGGCGACCTGCGAAACCTTCGCAGACTACGAGGTTGGTGACGTGTGGCCACGGATCGAGTAGAGTGGAGACGGCTTCTTTGGACAGCATAGCCTAATTGGTAAGGTAAGGTGAAGTTGATAACGCAATAAGCGATAAACAATAAGCTTGAAATGTGAGGAAGAAGAAGAAAGATGGTTAATCCCAGCTCAGGGAGGCAAATATTCCTTTCTCCTTAAATACCCGTTGAAGCTGTTTGAATTTCTTGAAATGCTTTCAAAATCCTATGGAATTATTCACACATTTGCTTAGTAATTATGCTCAAATAATCTTTTGCATTTTCTGCTGAATTCTCCTAAGCATTAAGTTAAATCTCTTCTTTTTTTAATTCTCCAGAATAATATCGCAATTCATCTCAGCACTCCCTTGAAAATATCCTGACCATTTACCAGAAATTAGGAGGTCCTCGTATTTCGCATGAAGTTCTCTTCAAAACTAAAATGGAATTTCAGCCTGAACTCTCTTAGAATACTCCTCAAACTCCCTTTGGAATTATGTTTAGACATTCTAGAAGTAATAAGATCAAATGCTAGAATCATGAATATGTTATTTAAGCCAAATAACCTTGAAAGTTTTCCAAGATCCATTGTTTTGAAATTTGTTTTCCAATCTGGAATCTAGCAAAAAATTAAAGGGCTCCGATGTCAGCCACCATTCAAGAATTTTGAAAATTTCTCCAAGCTTGCATTATTATTTTTATATGGTCCTGGATTTTGAAAAAAAAAATAAAGCCCTATAAAGCTTTCGTGTTTTAGAATCTGACGAATCATTATTTTGAAATTATCATTCAATCACACAGCCTTGAAGATTATTCTTGGACCAGAATTTCAAAAAATTGTATCGGATCTCAATTAATTCAATTTCAAAATAGGTATCTAAGACAGTTTCAAAGTGCATTCCTTCTCCTTACGAAATTCGTGTTAATGGCACATTATTATTAACTCCAGTGTCTATTTTAATCATTTACCATCACACGCAACGGAGTAGCGCTTCAACCCAGTATATTTAGATGAATTGCGTTGGTTTTGAATATCTTCGCTGTGAAGTACGAGCGAAACGAACAAATAATTTCATGCAACATCAATGAATACGCGTTTGTTGATATTCACCACTGCTTGATTATCCAACCCAAAATTGCCAAAATCAGAAGCGATAATCAAAAGCAAAATAATCAAATTCATTTTGGGCAATACGATTATTTTGAACATTTTCGATTCCAGAGCCTAAAACCACATATCAACTTAGTATGAAGCAATAATTTTCCATCGAACTGTGTATAAAAACCAACACAACACGTTCTACAGCGTTATATTTGTGTAATATGAAAATAATTATTTTGCATTTGATCCTCAAAATCGTCCCCAGCAAGGTGAAGACGAATATTGATTTTGACAACAACACAGGCGATAATAACTATCCACCCACGAATGAACAAAAACAAATGATAACTCTGATACTCAGAGGTTGCCTTGATCAAAAGAATGTGTTTATGTCAAAATTCAAATTCATGCAGGTAGTTGGTCTAACTGTTAAGGTTGTCTTCATTTTAAGCTCAGTTGAGTGTAGAAGGAATGATTGTTATCATCACTGGTACGAGCAGATTTGAAGTATATAGGGTAAATGGCTCTAATATTGGCCTATGGATCTAAGATTGGGCCCATCGCTAAAAATCTGCTATTTATCTATTTTATCTCGATGAATTGGGACAGTACTAATGGATATTTTGGATATTTTTGGTCGCTATCGAAAATTTAGTCCATTGCTGAATTTATGTATGGGCTCAAATTAGGGGTATTTAGGCCGACATTACATCCATTTTCACTACTTGGATTATTTAAAACCAAAAAAGGAATATTCTTGAGCTTCCGAAATTTCCATAATTTTGAAATTGTTTTAAGTTACTGTATTAAGAGCAAGCATTCTCCCTGTATCCCTCATTTAAGATTTTATAATTAGGAACCCACTCTTTTTCCCACTCTACAACTTGAAAAGAAGTAGTGCAGCCATGTGACGATATTGTTTCGATCTCGTTGAAGACTTTTGTTCAAGACACCTAGCACCCTTCCTGTTGAGTTACATAATCTACAATTGTTTTTGTTCATTGATGGATGGATGCTCAATATCACCTGTCTTATTGTCATATCTAAGACGCCCAGATTCATCATGATAATATCGAGGATTTAGGCGCTGGGGTCAATAATATTCAAAATAATCATTTTGCCAAAATAAATTTGATTTTTTTTTTGCTTTTGAAGATCGCTTCTTTTTTTGAATATTTTGGTATTGAAACTCATGCGTTCAAGCTGAACAATGTATTAGGTCCTAAGTAGCATTGACAGATTCTCTTCGTCGACTTTTTCTTTCTCTCGTTTGACTTGGGTACAGAACCGTTTCTTGTCGTGGTTGTCGTATTAGAAGCTATTATCTGCATACTGGGAATGTCTTATCATGGCCGTGAGGATGAAAAGAGAATTTCGACGAAGAGAATCTGTCAATGTTACTTAGGACCTAATGCATTGTTCAGCTTGCGTTGATTTCAACAAACGCGTATTCGCCGATGGATAATAAACCCATTTCTTCATTGTTTAAACACTTGATTTTTCATATGCACAATCACATTTATTTTAAGTGTATTTCATCACTCACACTACTGTTCAAAACAGATGGATTTGAAGTGTTTTGCATTTCAATGTCCCAACAGTGCAGGATCAATTTCCAAATCAGACTAATTAAAAAAGGCATGTGTATGCTCTGTCCTCTTTCCGGAAGCTTTGTTTATATATTCATTGATTCAATTTTGGAGTCGGTAAAGTAGAAGTCGATAAAGTAGAATATTGTTGAACATTGAACTGTGATGTGCAAAGCTATTGATATCACCATGCGAGACACATAAACTACAAGCGTGTCACAATTCGAACCAATAGCGTTGATGCATGGTTCAAAGCATAATATTCACACATGAAATGGATGTGTTTCACAATAAGTGCAAAATGAAGTGTGAGACACATGTTGATGACGTGTGGAATTGTTTGAGTGTACGTGACAACGAAGATTTTCAAAACGAACGCAATTCATCTATACACAGGGTCGAAACACTAGTCTTTGCGTGTGATGGTAAATGATAAAAACAGACACTATTCTTGACTCTTGAGAGAAGTTCTGGAGTTGTGAATTAGCCGTTTCTTTCATTCTAATACTGTTCTAAGTTCTTATGCAATTCAATGAGTAAGACGTAGAACATGCTATTTCATTTGAAATCGAGTGAAGAAAAAGGGCATATAGTTTAACATTGTCAGGCCTCTTTCATTAATTCAGTCAATGATTAAAATGTAATGTTTATGGATTTGATAAGCGTTAAAGAGAATCTTCCAAAAATTCCAAATAGATCTATGTCTGGGACCGATACGAAGAAACGATCAAAAGCTCCTCCTTATATGAATGAACCGGTTTTATGGGCCGTTAACCTAAGCGATCCGTTTTGCCAATCTCTACTGCAGTGTCCTGAGCCAAGGCACAGGTCGGATGGAACTCACCATTAATGCCACCATTATTTTGCCATAAACAAAGCCAGAACAAAAAAGTTTACGGACGGATTTGGAGAGATTTGGACCTGTTTTATACGACCGAAAGGTGTATGCTATTCAGAAATGCCTTGCCAAATTGTTTTCCTACGCAAGTGATGTGAATTTCGTGAATAAACACGAGGAATGTTGATCATAGCAATACAATCGTCTTAGCTCATTTTAGTAAAAAAAACTAACACTTCTTCCAAGTGTTCATCATTTGATCGAAGAATGCCTCCCATATCGCATTGCCAATCGGATTCGAAAATATCACGAAGGCATCAAATCTGCATTGCACGTAACACGACGCTAATTTGCCATCAAAATGTACCAACATGCAAATGCACCTGATCGATTGGAGCTGAAACCTGACTGTCAAGTACAGGACAGACCGTGACACTAACTGCTTACGGTTGCGAGTTCGACGGTGAGGTTGAATCTAATTTGCACGACGAAGGTTGAACCGGATAATTTCGCAGAAGCACCGTTCGTTTGTTCATTCGTCCGTTCAATCAAGTCGGATCAAAACCGAAGACAGGTGGAAGTGCAAAAAGTGAATCGGAGAGACTTCAAGGATGTACCGGAGAATCACGTATTTGTAGCGGCAGCCAATTTGCTCCATTCCACCGGTGACGACAGCAAAAGCTAGGCCGGCAAAAAGAACGGGGCTCCAATTTTGTTCTAAAGTCATGCCTGAGTGGACAGATTTATTACGACTGTTGAACCGAGAAGTGGTGGTTTGCGTTTTTCGGATGATCGCATTTTGAAAACTTATGAAACAAAAATTAATAATCCGAGTGAGAGGTTTGAACGGCCTCCCAGCAATTATTTGTTATTTAATTTCGCTACCGGGTTCATTTACGTGATGATGGGAATAATTCGTCAATTGGATTTTGAGACTATAAACTCGTAAACTGAGTGGCACAGTGGTGCTCTCAGAGTGTAAAAGTGACGGGGAAGATGACGCTGGCTTAGAGAGGCGTAGTAAATTGGTGCAAATTTCGTTTCGATTTTCTTGTGGGAGCCGAGGTCGAACTTTTCAGCGAGTGGCAGAAAAACAAGCAACAAACGCAGGAAAACCTCTCGCCCAGCACGCTTTTCAATAGAACAATGTGGTAATATATTAGCGAATGAATTGTTGTCTTCGTTCGAATGATATTGAAACGACTCCTACAGTTACCAGTGATGCTGGTGATGGTGGTGGTTTTGTGTGCGATTGTCTGGTAAGTTTTTTTTTTATTATTGGTTAAAGTCCTCCCTCGCACGCTCGGAGGTCTGTTTGGAAATTCATCTATTCCGCCTTCTATTGATGCTAGGCGAGAGCTAGAGGCTGCCGTTGAGGTGCGGTGAGGTGACCCTCGCTATGATCGTTTTGTGTCTTTATGCCGTGCTGACATTGTTAGACACTGTGAATGGTGAAAGAGAGGAAGGGATGATGGCCATCGTAGAAGCCCTGCGGGATTTGAATACGATCTCAGACGTGCATTAGACGATTGACTGATTTATAATGGGTGTAGAATTGACGGTTGGATCGTTCTTGATCGATTGTAGATGGGAATTGTTGGAAGATTGAAATACGTTTTCGTAGCAAAAAGCTTGACTAGTGAAATTTGAAATCAGTTGAAATGCAGTAACATTATTTGTCACTGAAACACAAGTCATCCTCAAATACGCAGCTTGAGATCATCGATTGGATGATATGATTCATTCACCTCAGCTCCAGCTTAGCCAGAAACGAATTCAAAACAAGCTAGCGCCGCCGTGCATGTGTAGAAAACAGGGAGTAGCCATCAATTACCGGATCCTACTTCGAAACCTGATTCGAAAATGCCGCACTTCACTACAGTGTCACCATTTTATTCAATTCTACTCATGCGACCGTACCCAGCACACATCGATGGACATTGTAGACTATTGTAACATGAGCACGCAAGTCGCACAATCCGGTTGCTGCTGTTGATGACCCAAAAGCTACCCGATGGCCTACCAATTTGCATTGGCCATCGGTTTCCCCGAACAGCTACTTTAACATAGCTGTAGGTGCATCGTCTACCAGTAGTGTAGATCCAGAGCACCGCAAAAAAAAAGCGTAATCGCAAACGAAAGGAAAAGGGGTGGAAAAACAGTGTTACGAAAACGAAACCGTCGTCGATAATCGCAACTAAAAGCGTCCAAAACATCTAATAAGCATAAATATCTGCGATCCGCCGCCTGACTGCGAATGATGATGAACGGCTGACTATGTGTGCGGTGACGACGAATGGTTTCATGTCTGTCACACTTGCGTGAACAGCTAATCAATGAGTCAATGAATGTTTTTTTTTTCGGGTACGAATTTTTAACCGTTCACCGAACACCAGCCAGGCAGCCGGGCAGGATTTGATAGTCAAGGCGTTTTGGGGTTTTTGCCTCTGGTGTATAATTTGGTACTCGTGTGTTTTGCGTTACGTTATGGAACAGTGATTCCGAATTGGATGAATTGGATGGCTTCGAGTTGGTTGAGCCTTTCAGATGAAATTAAGTTCATTCGAATAAGAGTTCGAAAGTTTGGAAATTGTGGTGCAGGAATAGACAATGGAGTTTGTCGAATAATTTAGGAAATTTGCTTTCATCACGTGAACGTAAACCTTACAACTACAAGACCGATCGCAAATTCAATTTAAGCTTTGATGAATGTGAAATATTTTACTGAGAGCAAAATGGAATGTTTACGGAGAAAATTTTGGCCATTAATTTAGCAAGGCTTGATAAACTTTTCAACAGGTCTTACGCTGCACGGGGGGTATTGAAACAAGAATAGTTTGAACTTGCAGGAACCTCTGAAATTAGGTAATATGATTAGAAACAAGCAGTGCAAACATGGTAAATTAAGAGCTGGTTACTCGCTTTTCCTTATTAAGTAGATTTTCAGCCAAACGCTGGTTCATCTCCGGTTACTCACTGATTTTTCATACGTGCGCCCCTTTTAAGGAGCGCCTATAATTGTAATTTTGGAATGTACGTACAATTAAGTTGCCCCTAATTAAAACAAGGGTACGGGCAATCATGTCTACTCTCAGCTTTCCATGAAACTTGAAAATAATTAATGTTTCGTATATTTGCTATTCAGTTTAACGATGGATCAACAATGTATTCTGTATGATCCAATTTCCGACGTTTAGGTTTTTGGACTTGGCCACCTTCAGGGGATATAAACCTGAAATCAGGGGACATCAGGGGAAACCTTTATGATCTTACACTAAAACTAACCCAGATGAAGATTCCAACCCCTGGATCCAAACGTTTACAATGATACTACTGTAATCAATCATTTTTCTTGAAGACTTAAAAGCCGAAACAAATTGACTAATTCTTCAAGTCTTAAGCTTCCCCGAAAACTAAGACTTGAAGTACTTGGAACTGCCCTAAAGAGCTCTGAACCTTAATTTTCTCGCAACTTTCCAGAAGTTTTCGATACTTCCTTGAAATCATCGGAACTTCCTGTGAAATCTCTAAATTTACCTAAGCTTCCCTGAATTTCTAAAAAGTTGTCAGAACTTCTCTTACGTTTCATAATATTTCCTGATATTCATGGAATATTCCTGATGACCTTGCAAATTTTTCGATTGTGTTGGAGTATTTCTAAAATTCATTATGGAATGTTTTATAAGTTAACTAATGGATCTGCTACGAAGTTCTCAGATCTACCTCAAAATACTCGGAACATCCCTGTGTATAATAAAACTGCTTAAAAATCTTCAAACCTATCGGAAGTTCTGTGGACTTCTCACCAGATTCTAACTATTCCCTGAGTTTCTTTGAACATCTGTAAAGTTCCTGCAATTCCCTTGATGTTAAATGGTCTGTCCTGAGGATCCTCCCTGATGTTCTCGTAGCTACCCTGTAGTTCGTACATTTCTCCAGATATTATTGGTAGTGTCCTGAAATTATTTAATGGAACTGTCTTGAAAATCTTTAATCATCCCAGAAAAAACTCTCGACATCTGTAATGTACCAATTCGGCCGACGCCAGGGCCCTACCTATCGACCCATCAACTCATGGACCAGGGACCGTTACTTCCCTTCCGCAGGAAGGCGTGATTAGAGATTTTATGCCTCATAAAATCCCGGCGGCACCGACTGGGATTGAACGCAGGCCCTTTGGGGTCAGAGGCAATCTCGCTTACCACTACACCACCGGTGCCGCTACTTCTTTAGTTTTCTAAAACTTTCTGCAGGTCCCTGGACGTCCCTGAAATGCATTCTTCTTTTTCGCATATTAGCTTATTGCGTGCCCTCAACTTAGTGTTCTAGATGTTCTTCCACAGTTATTAAATGAGAGCTTTCGGTGCCAGTACCTTTTTTGTATTAGTTTAATTCTAGATAGAGCTGGAATTAGAGCGTATCAGATTTTGTAAACAATGACTTCTCTCGATGATTTATACAAAATCAAGGCTCACCCACGCAAATCATCATCACCATCGGGTAGAGAAAGACTTCTTCTACCCGATGGTTGTATTGGATTGCATAAGCGTGCATTGAATTCCTATAAATCTTCGAGAGAAGTCATTGTTTAAAAAAGCTGTTACGCCCTAATTCTTGCTCTATCTAGAATTGTGTGGCAAGTAAAATCATACTCTATGCCCAGGAATGTCGAGAATTTTTCCGATCCGAAAAATTCTTTGACCGAACCGGGAATCGAACCCAGCCACCTCCAGCATGGTCTTGTTTTGTAGCTGCGTCTTAGCGGACTGAGCTAAGGGAGGCCCCCTCCCCCTGAAATGCCTGAAGATATTTAGGCATACATAATTTGCTAATGTTCTTCGGACCTCTGGATATCTCTGAAGTTCCTAGAACAGTTGCCCTGACATAAAGATTTCTGCAAGATCTCTAAACTTCCCCACGTTTTCAGGAGTTTCGTGATTTTCTTGGAACCTCTGTGAAGTTTCAGACTTTGTTCTTAAGTTCTCTAATATTTCCTAATGTTCTCAAGACTATTTTTAAATTTAGGAACTTCTTGATGGATCTGCTATTTTTCTGAATTTGATGAACCGACCCTAAATTACTCGAAATTTCCTGCAATGTTCCTTATCATGGACCTGCACTGAGTTCTAAGAACTATCCGAAGTTATGTAACTTCCCTTAAAATCTTTAAACTCAACTGAAGTTTTTACATCCTCAGTCAAGTTCTTGACATTTTCATTAAGTTAATGGAACTGCGCTGTAGCTCATTGATCATCACTGAAGATCGTGAAATTTTCCTGAAATCCAATGAAAGCTATCGAAACAGCTATAACAGATCTTTAATCTTCCATGTTGTCTTGGATGTTCAAGAACCCTGGAGTTTTGGAAACTTGCTTCACATTCTCGGACTTTTCATAAATTTCTCAAAGCTTCTTGAAATTTCCCGCAGTTTTTCAGATGTTCATGGAACGATAATGGAAATAAAGTTTTTCAAAATTTTCTTTAAGTTCTGATCCCCATGGAACTCGTAACTTCGTTTAACATTCTTAAAATTGTACTGAAGTTTTCACAAGTGTCCACAATTTTCCGGACATTCAAGTAGCTTCGCTGAACTTTCCTCTAAATTCTTTAAACTTATGTGAATTATTCTGATGTTTCCTGAAGTCCTTTGGGAAGCTACTGAAATTGTCTTGTTACATTGTAACTGTCGTGAAGTTTTCTAATCACCATCTTCATCTTTAAATTCACGGATCTGTATAGATGCTCTCAGAATTTATTCTTAAGGATCTATAAATTCCTCCAAATTTATGGACCTTTCCAGAAGTTTTTGAGCGATCAGATCAGACCAGACCAAAGAACCAAAGAGCAGTTCAAATAATATCCAGGAAATTGCGTAAAGCTTACAGAAGTTTCGATAAATTCAGGGAAATGCTGGAATCCTCAGCAAACTGCTGTGAAAATTTCTCGAATGTAAGGGAAGTTTTATTAACATCAGGAAAAAATAGTGGCGCCGGTGGTGTAGTGGTAAGCGTTATCACCTCTCACCCCAGTAGGCCTGGGTTCAATCCCAGTCGGCGCCGCCGGGATGTTCTGAGGCATATAACATCTCTGATCACGCCTTCTTTCGGAAGGGAAGTAAAGCTGTTGTTTCCCTGGTTCATGAGTTGATGGGTCGATAGGTAGGGTCCAGGTGTGGGAGCTGCCTCCCTGGCGTTGGTAGCATTGGTGCTCAGCACGGAAAACAAGATCGACGGAAAAAACAAACCAAAGGAAAAAAAAACATCAGGAAAATATGAGAGTATTTTAGAATTCCTATGATCACGAAAATTTCCAGAACTTCCCAAAATTTACGAAAATTTTACTAAGTTGATTAAAGAACTTCTAGGTAGATCCATTAATTTTAAAAATTGCGATTTTTTCAAGAAATTCCAGCGATCTTAAAATAAATTTAGATACTTTTACATGGTTTGATGATGATCAGCAAAGTCTTGAGCACATCGAGAACTTCAGCTTCAGGGAAATCCCATTAATCTGTGGAAATTTGACTTCATTAACTTCTTCTTTTCGCATTTCAAGCTTATTTCTTATCGCATATTAGCTGATTTCGTGTTCTCAACTTAGTATTCTAAGTGCGCTTCAACAGTTATTAATTGAGACCTCACGATGCCAATATTGATGCATGAATTTGTGTATTGTGTGGTAGCGATACTTTTTGTATAGGGAAGTCGAGAAAATTTACAACCCGAAAGATTCCTTCGACCGGATTGGGAATCAAACCCTCCGTCTCCAGCTTAGTAATAAATAACGTGTCTTTACTGACTACACACATAAAAATTCTGAATTTTACTGGTGATGTTAACATTGATGCATGCAAACATTCATGCATGTAAACTTCCTTTTCATAAACCAGCAACTTGCAAGAAATTTTGCTTAAACATATGGACGGTTGCATAGAATTTATGGAATATCTTATGACATGTCTCATAAATTTTCGCGATCTATAATGTGGACACGTATGACGTTCCATTGATGCACATACAGTAATAGAGTTTACACTTTTTCGAACTGTGTAGGCTATGAGGCTCCGAAAAACTTCATAAGCGTCATGAAATTATGAATATTTAGGGAACCTCGGAGAAGCATCGAAATCTTCAGGGATGTCCAGAGAAGTTCAGAGAAAATTATCGATTTAAGGCAAAGTTCCGTGAGCGTTTATGCAATGTACAAGAATTTATGAAAAATTAAAGACAATTAAATTAACTTTGGTAAAATTGCTGGTACTTATAAAATAGTTGAGAAATTCTGGGCAGTCTAGAGAACCTCATGGAAGTTTAGAAATCTTTAGAACAGTTTGATAACATCAGAAAAGTCTAGACTATTGTAAATGTTATGACTCAGTGTCGATAATTCAAGTTCAGTTCCATGAACGTCAGAAAAATCTCGAGAACTTCTGTGAAAATCGTTGATTTTTATATTATTTTGTGAGACAGTAGGGGGTCTTGTGAAGATCAAGTTTCAAGTGCACAGGCCACGGACCAGAAGGCGAGTGAAGCATGATGATTGATGAGAGAACTTCGTTGAAAATCTAATATCTATATTCAGCATTTCGTTTTGATTACAAAAAAAAACTGTCAGAAAATTTCAAAAATTCCAAGGAAGGAAAGAAATTAAAGAAAAATTTCACATTTGAGAAAAAGTGTCACAGAAGTTCAGAGATCTTGAGAAAATCTGCAAGAGCTTCATAGAAGTCCATGGAACTTTAGGAAATATCCAAAAATGTCTTGAATGTTTCATGAACATCAGAAAAATGTGAGTTCATTTCAAAAAAGTTTCGTAAGCTCCAAAAATTCTGGGACACCAAGAAATTTTGAGAAATTCCCAAATTTTCTGGGAAATTCCTAGAATTTCATACAATTTCAGAGATGTTACGAAAAATGTTGAGTTTTTCGCATAAGTCCGGTGAATTTCACAGATTCATAAACATTTTTAGGACAGTTTAATTAAACTCATGGCAGTAGAACAGGCTTCATGAGAACTGCAAAAAAAATTAGAGAGGTTTCTAGAATTTCAGGAAAGAACAGATAACAGGGGCAGGGCAGTTCCATAAACATCAGAGAAATATAATAAATTTTAAAAAAAGTTTCGAAAATTTCAGTGCATTGTTAAAATATCAAGAATTCCAGAAAAACTGTGGAAACTTAACGTCCGACCGATAAAAAAGTGACGTTCACTCCACCATGTTCAATTTTAGATTTTCAACATATTCGAGTTCTGCATCCTTAATGACACCCAAAAACACATGCACAACGTTTGATTTTGAGGCAAAGTGACAATCCCAAGAAACATTGCAAGCTTTATAGAGGTTATATGGCATTCTATTCTGGTCGAGGGAATCTTTCGGGTTGGAAATTTTCTCGACTTCCCTGGGCATTAGAGTGATGCAAAATTTGAAATTTTCGCTCCACAATACTTAAACGATTCCAAATCGGATCCTGACTAACCTTTCAAAATTTGAACCCATTTGGTGAGAAACTGAGATGGCACAAACCATTTGAAGTTTGTATGGGAATTACTATGGTAAAACCAAGATTTTTGTTCATGTCTATCTAATAATTCACCATATCGGTCTGCTTCAAAAACTTTCAACTGTACTTGTAGGAAATTTTCCCAGCTACAACTTTGCTCAAGACCACTTTTTGATTAAATGCAAGGATCGAAAGTTATCAATGACGTCTTATGATCATGCTCAATCAACTGCTCAGCAGGCAACATTGGTGTTTCTAGGGCGTTGAATAGGACACAAAAATCATGGCTACTATGTCACACTGCAAAATACAGTGTTGCCTACAGAGCAGCTGCTTGATCATGTCATAAGTTTACCAATCTCTTAAATAATTAATAACTTTTTTCTGTCTCATTTTACATAGAAATGATCTTGGGCAAAGTTGTAGCTAAGAAAATTTTCTATAAGAAAGGCTATCAAACTGTTTCGCAGCTTAAAATGGGAAAAGACTAGAAGGCAATGAACAAAAAGTTGAGATTTCCTCAGTCTACTGGGCATTGAGTATCATTGTGTTTGCCACACAATATACACATTCATGTATTGGTATTGGCATCGAAAGTTCTCAATTAATAACGGTGGAAGTGCATTTAGAACACTAAGTTGAGAGCACGCAATAAGCTAATATGCGATAAGTAATAAGCTTGATATGCGGAAAAGAAGAAGAAGAATAGCATTCTATAAGTCTAAATCAAGAACCAAGGTAACCCTCATAAAACCAAAATTGTTACTTGGGATGTGACGTTAGTCAAACCTTTTCAGAGAATCAGTGAAAATCACTGTTGCTACACATAAATGACGTCCGCTATTCATAAGAGTTGAACAATTAGAAGCTTTTTTAAACACCATCGTTCATATGTTTAGCTTTGCTTAGATCATATTCTAAAGATCCAGTAATAATTTTGATAATTTTCGCAGTCATTGCGATGTTTAAGAAAAGCATCTTTTCTGAAAAATTCACTAATTCTTTTAAAATAGCACCGAATTCCCTTTAAATACTTCTCAAAACTGGATATTCTTCCTAAGTTCTCAATTATTTAAGAAATTCTATAAATTTGCTGAAATTTTTCCAAGAATTCACTTTTCCTAATTCTCTAAAAATATCACCAACATATCTTTGGAATATTTATTCGAATTCCTTTGAAATATTCCTCAAAACGTTGGAACTATTCGCCGAATTCAATTTTGTTAAAGAAGTTCTTCTCAGTAAGAAACGCTTTGAAATCATAATCAGAATTTTAAATTGAATTCATTTCCATTGGAATTCCCTCCATTGCTTGTAATTCTACACACAAAATTCCTGAGGATTTTTTATTGAGTTTTACAGAAATTCAGGCAATCTCAGGGTATTACAAACAACTTAAGGAGAATTTCGAGAACTTCAGGGTGGCTTCGGAAAAATCAGAGATGATCAATGAATCTCATATCAGTTCAACTAACTGCAAGAAAATTCAGGAAATCCACAGATGGTTTGAGAACATCAGGGAAATTCCGAAAGCTTCAGCAAAACTCTGAGTTTTCCGGGGAAGTTCAGAGAACTTCAGAGCAGTTTTGAGATTCTTATGCACCTTCATTATTTTCCGGGATGTTCCGAGTAGTTGAGGGAAGTGTAGGGAACTTCAAAGCAGTTCCATTGACTAATTCCAAGAACTTTGCAGGAGTTCCGAGGAATTATGGGAAATTCTGAGAATTTCAGGAACGTTCCGAAAATTTAGGGTCCTCAATTTCAATTAGGATTGGATGAACGAAAAATTTCAGGTAAGTCCAGAGAAGTTCAGTGAAGATTAAAAAAAGTCCCATAACTTTCAAAGAAGTTTCAAAACATTTGAATGAAAAAGGCAGGAACTTTAGGATAGATCGAAGAACTTCATGGCAGTTCAATAAGCTTCACGAATGTTGTGGAAACTGAAAAATTCAGGGAAATCTAGATAGCTTTATTAAAGTTCAATGATCTTTAGGGCTGTTCCAATTAGAGAAGCACCATAAACTTCAGACTTTTGGGGGAAGTTTATTTATTTATTTATTTATTTATTTATTGTTCCAATGATTCATCTGACATATGGTTGTCTTAATTAATTAAAAAAGTATAATTAAAACAAAAACAGGACACATTCTAATTCAGGACAGTCTTCTAATAGAAACGGTTAACGGCACATTAAAGTCGGATAAGTTCATTCAACCCATATTGCCGATTACGATCTGCGAGATGTACAAAATTACGCTGTCTAATCACTCTCTCAGGTGCGTAAAAGAAAAGCTGCCGGAGTAATTCGGGGGAATCAATCTCGCTGGTAATGATTTTAGCAGCAAACACAGCTTGAGCGTTCCGTCTTCTTTGTTCCAAAGTATCATTTCCAAGCAGACGAAAGCGATCCACGTAAGACGGCAAGTTAGCCGTGTCACGCCAAAGCAGATGACGAAGTGCGTAGCGAACAAACTTTCTCTGTACACTCTCAAATCTGGCTATCCAGCATGTTTGGTATGGGCACCAGACGACAGCACTATACTCTAAGATTGAACGTACTAACGAACAATACAGCGCCCGCAGGCAAAGCGGATCGCGAAAGTCTTCAGATATTTTGAACATAAAACCAAGCTGCCTGTTAGCCTCTCTAATGGTTGCCCGGAAATGGAATAATCAAATATTACCAAGTTCTGCACTTGTTGATGCTGAGCGTCAAGAAATTACGGGAGCACCAACTCTGCATACGATCCACAATCAGCTGCAACTCCTCACAATCAGCGATGCAATTGATAATCGCATACATTTTGACATCGTCTGCGTAGAATAGCCGGCATCCAGGTGGCAGTAGACACGAAAGCTCGTTGACGAAAAGGGAAAACAGAAGGGGTCCCAGATTACTTCCCTGGGGAACGCCGGAAACGTTCGTGAACACTTCAGAACGAGAAGCTCCAATCTTAACGCAAACCGAACGGTTCGTAAGGTAAGATATGATCCACGAGATGAAGGATCCAGACACTCCGACTTTCTCAAGCTGGCTCAAAAGAATGTTAAGGTCTACTCGGTCAAATGCAGCCTTGAGATCAGTGTAAACCGCGTCGATTTGTTCGCCAGAGTCCATTATCCGAATGCAGAGCTACACGAATTCGGTCAAATTGGTTGTAACCAATACTCCCAATACGGTCAGAAGAATCCATGCCGAGCCGTGGAGATGTAATTTTTACAAGAGCTGCAGAGCGCCTCATTGATGATAATCTCGAATACTTTGGAGCAGCACCATAGTGATGTGATTCCTCTGTAATTGTGTACATTCCTTTTATCACCTTTCTTGCGGACGGGGAACAGATACGAAAACTTCCACGCCTCAGAAAATTTACTCTCCTATAGTGACAGATTAAATAACTTCGCCAAGGGAGTGAGCAACGACTCCGAACTTAGCTTCAGAACGGACGCAGGAATGCCGTCTGGCCCGGCAGCAAACGAGAGTTTCAACCTTTGAAGATCTAGATTGACGGTATGTTCACTGATGTGAAACGGACGGAGCTCAAATGCATCTGTTGGAGAATCGCTTATAGCAATCGAGACTTGATTTGGTGAGGCCGAAGATTCATTGAACGAACTCATGAAATGTTGAGCAAAAAGGCGGCAGATTAAGCGGTTTGCTCACCGAGATGAACTGACAATGGCAAACCGACTTCGTTTTTTTTAGAGTTTACAAACGACCAGAAACGCTTTGGGTTTCTGCGAAGAGATGATTGCGTGCGGAAGACATATCGTCGTTACTTGTGCGGTTGAAATTGCGGTTTAAAGATCTTGAGGATTTTTTTTTTTTGGTTTTCCAGTCTTCAAGAAAAAAAAAATATGGCTATAGTTTTATCCTAGATAACGTTTCGATCCAGGGGTTGCGTAAAGCTTTTTGCGTTGAACGAAAGATGGTACAACTTTATGTCCCCTGAAGAAGGTCAAATCCAAAGACAGAAACGTCTGATATAAAACATCGTAGAGTTTTAATCAACCCTTACACTGAAAATCCAATTCCAAAATAGTATTTTTGAGTTTTATGGCAAGCTCATTGCAGACAAGTCTTACCCGTACCCTAGTTTTAATAAGAGGGAACTAAAATTAGTGTACATTCTCAAATTACACACAACTATGGGCTCTTCTTAAAGAGTACACATGGATTTTAGGTGGGTGGGGGCACACATACAAAGAACCAGTGAGTAACCAACTCTAAATTTACCATGACATGTTGTTGTTTGTTTCTACCAATTTGGATGAAAATATATTTCAAATTTCAGCATCATTTTAAATTGAAAAAAAAAAATTAGTAGCCAATATACTGCAGTCAATTTGTTAATTTATAACTCTATTTTTTTCCTAACTCGATGAAGTTCAACGCCTCTTTAATTTTGCAAACAATGCTCTCTTCTTAAATTGAAACCTCCTTCACTCGGTGTGTGTAGAATAATTTGTGCAGGTATTTTGATTTCCCAAAGTTGATTTTATATGTTTGTTTTGTTACATAAAGTCGTAGCAGTTACACTGATTGTTGAGCTTATTTGTAATCTAGTAAGAAGATTAAAATCATAAGTACTTTTTAAAGAAAAAATAAATCTGAAAAAATATTCCACTTGAATGGAACGTCAAATATGTTTCTGCAATGTCATATGAAAATCAAGGGTTTTTTAAGGAATTTAAGAGTTATGCTTTTTTTTCTAATGTCGAGTAGCTTGATACCTTCTTAAGTCAATGGAATCTTGAAAATAGAGTTGACTGTAACACAAAACTTCAAACGAAAATGTTCTTATTTTGAATAAATGTGGGTCACCACAACATGATTTAAAATACAGATTGATAATCCATAAAAATACAAAGTGGAAAATCATCCAACATAAAATCATCTAAAAATATCCCACGACTCACCGAATGGGTCGTGATGCATAGATTGCACTAAAATCAAAGGATTTAAAACGGTTCAAAAGGTTCACCAACTGGTTTTCTGTGTTTGTTAAATGCATTGCAACAACAGTGTAGAAATTCATCCAGACTTGCAACAGAAAGGAACCTACATGAGTTTGAATGAGAACCAGGGACGTTAAAAATTCAGATCCGAAAAGCTATTTGGAAAAAGTTGTTGCGAAATTTGGATTCACTTTAAACTTTCAATATAATATTAGGAGTAACTAATGTTGAATATTTCACACTACGAATAATTAGACGCTGGTGACGAAATACAGCAGGTTCAGCCTTTTCAATAACAGAAATACTCGATCCGCTCCAAAAAAGATCGTTGAAAAATTTCATGAAGTGGTTTTATGCGTTGATGGTTGATTACTGATTCAATATTTACATTTCTTCTTTTTTTTTAAATAGAATGTCCATAAAAGTGCTTACACTACGCGTTATTTAAGCTACACACTAAGTTTTTTCTACCGAGCTCGGCTGTGCAAATCTCGACAAAAAAAGTTTTACTGAGATCTCAGCAAATATTTCATTTGTTTACTGAGATTCAGCTAAGCACTATCCGGGACTCAGCTATCAAATGTCACTTTTGTTGAGATCTCAGTGAAACTTATTTTACCGAGATTTGCACAGCCGAGCTCGGTAGAAAAAACTAAGTGTGTACGTTTATTTAAACAAAACATTTATTTTTTTTAAGAATGTTATTTAACTATATAATTCTTTAGATTTCGTTCGAAATCGTACTTAAAAAGATACCGAAATATGTCACATGATATCTAAAAAAATAATAAGAAAACAAACAATACCCGCTGTGAAGCTGATGAATTAAAAGCTATTTACTTCATTAAACATTACACCACCGCATGTTGCGAGTTTTTTTTAACAGCAAAAAAGGCTATCTTCCATTAAATTCCACCTAATTAATGTTGGTATCCATGACAGATCCATGACGTATGTCGACTACAATGTGCAGTCCTCATCAGTGTCATTCCCACTAAAGACTTATCAAAAATCTAACACCCTTAAGTACTCATCCCCTAGGTAAAAATGGCATGATCACAGGTATATAAATAAAACAACAACGTGTAGAATCGAACCCTACCTTACTAATAATAGCCAAAGATTTAAGTAAAGGAGAAAAATCTATACATCTTTCTTATAAGGAAAATCCTCACAGGCTTGGTAGTCATCAAAAAGAAGTAATGATTTAGTAGGAGTCACATTGTTGATAACCACACATTAATAAAACTAATTAAGTGGAATTAAATAAAAGGTTTTTGCTGTTTTATTGAAGCATTCCACTAACATCTAAATTTCATTACTTCATCGTGAATTTTTTCAAAATTTATTCAAATTTTGAATTTTCACACAAATTTTGAAGGAAATATTTGTGCAATCTATAAAAAATAATATTCACAGAATTGATACTAATGTATTTGGAAAATATTTCAAAAATTTTAATGCCACATAAATATAAATATTTGTTCGAAATTTAATTCATATTTACTAAAAAATAATATGCGTCAATTTATGAAAAAAAAAAAAAAAATTAAGCCAAAATTTCTTGAGCACCTAATATTCCTGCAAGATATTAACAGCCATTATCCTCGCCCCCCGAAAAACAATTCCCCTTCAAAAGACTTCGAACCGCAAGAGACGAACCCCTCCAACCCAACTTGGAAGCTGGAGCCTACCTTGATTAAACAGCAGGATCAGGCACGAAAGCCAAAATACTCCAACTCTGGACTCCATCTTCAACATCTGGGCAGGAAATGGAGAGGAGGGCCGGATGTCCTGTGACTGCTCTGTCTGGGGGTACACCGTGGACAGTCACTCTCCCCAACACGCCAACTGCAAATCACACCGCTGCACGCACTGTGTGTTCCACTTTCTTCCGATCCGCACTCTATGTGTGTGTATGTGTGTATGTGTGTACGTACTTTAACTCTACGCACTAATCAATCTTATCACGGTCGGATGCAACGAAAACTTCCTACTACTATTCGACGAATGGCGTGGGCCAACTGTTGTGACGGGGTTAACCAGAAAATCACTGCGTGCAACAATTTCTTTTCCTTTTGCTCGGTTTAATTGGGCTCTTCCTCACAACACTTCTTCACCTGCCGCCATCACACTCGAGCCATCAATATTTTCGATTCGATATATATCACACTCTCCGAGGCGCACTTCTGGCACGCACCCACCACCCACAATTCACTCGCTGTTTGCTTTGAACGGGGGCTTTGATCCAGATTATTCAAATTTTTCGACGCGCTTCGCTTGCCAATTTGCCGGAGGAAAAACTTCCTGCTGCTCGGATTTTCTTGGCGCAAATCCCAACTCCACTGGACCGGAGGGAAGTATTTTTCGACGATTTTCTCTCGCGCTCTAATGGTGCACTTGGCAAACTTTCCCAAACTATCGTGTTTTCCACACTCAGCGCAGCATAGTTGAAGGGTCTGGCTTAGCAGGATCTACTGTATGGTGAAATATCCTCGTTTTGAACTCACAGGAACTTGTCACATCACTTGAATTCTCAATTCGGGACTCGACGCGGATTTCGAAAATTTTCCCTTTCCTTTCAAATTTGTGGAAATAGCCGACAGACTAAACTTTTACTTATTTATTTTTCAAGAACGAAATTTTTCAGAACTTTAGACGAAATTTCAACGGAACACTCAGCCGCTGGGATCGTGGTCGACAGATTCGAATAAACTTTAAACTTGGACTCAAACTCCCAACTTTGCGCAGAAAAATTGCAATTCGAAACGGCCTTTTGGAAAAGGGGGAAACACAAAACCCGCTCCAAGTGCTTCTCATGCGAGCACTTCTCTTAAACTAATTTCATTATTGCAAGTAATTTGCCGAGGTGCTGGTTGTGGCTGGGTGGCTAGAGTGGCTGCTAGACTCCACCGAAAGTCGATCGGAAACACGACGTCAAAAATCTCTCGCTCACGCCGCTCGCTCACTTCTTTGCACTGCAAGCTCCGCCGGACAGCTGACTTCAGCCGAAGAAACCGAAAGCTTACGTGCAGAGTTGAAGGTAGCGTGAGTAAATCTGAAAGGAAAAGGAATGCTCCGGCAGCAGTGAAAAATGCAAGAGCCTTTTCCACCACCCGACGCAAATCCTCCCCCAGCAGGCCGAAGGCTCTCACTCCGCTCAAGTTCTCTCTCTCTATCTCTCTCTTTGTCTTGCTCAAAAAGCTCACGTGCTCAAGAAACAGAAATTCACCACCCGTCTTAAGAAAAGCTCCCCATGCGTCAGTCAGCTGAGCAAATTGCGAACCCAAAGCGGAATAGCCAACCACAAGGTGGTGAATTTATTTCGTCATTCGCTTCGGAACTCAGCTAAGTGGGTGGTGGGAGATCCGACCAGGTTCCAGGTTGAGCCGTTGGTATGGAAAGACCTTGCACCGGTTGTTTCACTTTCGAGCGCGCGCGCGCGCTTTGAGCGTTGTTGGAGTGTATTGGTGGGGTCGTGCCTGCCGTTCGTTGGTTTGACGCAATTAAATTGAAATGTAACACAGCGGGATCGGAGCTCGCGACGCGAGAGCGAGAGCACAGGGAACAAGCATATGGAGCGAACGTATCGTGGGCCCTTGCGGGACTGGTGGTTGATTTCTTTCGATTTCCTGATTTCATTTGAAAGATTTGAAAGTTCATAATCATTTGACTATTGAAACGCAAAAACATCGTTGGAGTGGAGCCTGCAATTAAATTATTGCGAATATTTTCTAAAAATTTTCTTTCATCGGATTACATGGCAGTTGTGCGCAGCCAATAAGAAAAGAAAACCAACGTCAAAATATTCATCAGCTGATCGTACTGGTTGGAAGCAGCAAAAATAAATCCTCCTCAAATTTTTCATTTTTTTTTGTTTGATTAGCGGTAAGTTGCATTTTGTTTTACTAAATAATCAAAGTGAGTTAAACATACACTGCTTTTAGATGGACCAGATTCAGCAAGCAGTGATTAAGCAGCATGCTTCTGCCAACACAAAATATCACGCCCTGTACGGATTATTTTTTCTGGGTTTATCCAAACCTCAACTAGCGAAAATTTATGGGAAGACTCCAGTTACCATTGGCAACTGGATCCGGCAGTATCAGGACTGCGGCCCAATGACTCGAAACGAGAGAACAAAAGTCTACCTGCAGTTTAATGACGAGAAACGCCACTGGATCATCATGCTATTCCGAAACGAACCAACACTGGACGAAGCGAAAAACAAGTTTGAGAACACTTTTCAGTGCCCAATAAGTATATCCAGCATTTCCAGAATTCTGCATGCCAAGAGTTATACATGGAAAGTTATTGAACGGAGAGCGATTCAAGTGAAAGAACCCTAAATATGCTTTTTTTTTGTGAATGAATTGTGTTCATTCAATTGGAACCTCCAAAACTTGGTATTTTTGGATGAAGTTTCAATTGATAATCGGGGTATGCTGAGGAATTGCGGATATGCCAAAGTAGGAGAAAAATTGATCTTCCGGGGGGAATTTAACCACAAAGCACGAGTATAATTACTGTATTTTCTTGGGCAAACTGGGATAACGTTCCAAACTGACGGAACGTTCACGAGAGCGCGTTTCTTTGATTGCTGTAGAAAATTTGCAAACAGTGGCTTGGTTTTTCGGAATCCAGGAGTTAACTCGGTGTGGATACTAGGCGGTTCACGAATCCATTGCGACCGTCACATAATCGAATATCTACGATCACTTGGCATTTACGTCGTATTCCTCCTCCCGTACACACCATTCTTTAACCCTATAGAGTTTATTTTCGGTTATTGCAAAAGGAAATTGCAGAGAAATTACGTAAAAAACAGTCGTCAAAACTTAACCACAATTTCCGCGACATTGAATTCCTTCGGTCATTTTGATTGTATATTTTGTTTGAATCAAAGGAACCAGTCCAAGGGGCTTGATCGTCCGAATAAAATGTAAAACAAACTTATAAAACAAGAGTTAATACCGTTTTAATTGATCCAGCACATATACTCACTCGTTAAAAGAAAATTTGCAGTTACGGTTACAGTTAAAAGAACGAAGGCTTCCTATAGGTGGTCCACGTCCAAGCAATCAGTTACTTGATTGGCCAGTTCCTCTTCGAAGACATCCTCGCTTGTTTCCATGCTTCCAGAGACAGCGAATAGAATGGAATCATTGGTAGCTTGCATCGTGCGCAGTGCAGTTAAGCGAAGTTTCATTGCATTAACAAGAACGCAAACCTGGTCCAACTCCTTCCACAACCTATCCAATTCCTCTTTAAATCCAGTATTCACGTTTTGAGCGATCCTAATGTCTGACTTGCAGAAGGTACCGTTTTGAAAAGATGGATCAAGTGATGAGGAGGGCCTTGAAGTTTCAATCCATCCCGTTCCAGTGCATCCTTGGTAAAAAGGAACGAAGCCCACACTGCCCAGTTCACGCCTTGAGAGACATAGGATCCCTTGTGCAAGTTTTTCAGCTCTGCAACCAGCACAGACACTGCTTGATTTGAAGCAACGCCAGCTCCGTCCCTTTCCTCTGGCTTCAAGGGTTGATTCCTGAGGGTGTCGTACTCATTTGCCGAAGTAACTGACTCAGAGAAACCATAAACAAACGCGTTTACCTCCTTGTCCAAAAACTTTTGTATCTTTTCCGGCTTTTTGATAAACTGTGACGGCTTATGTGTCCTCTTTGAAATTTTGTCCTGAAATGTGACGAATTTGTCGATTTCTTCGATAGTTGGAGCAGTTGTCTCGGCCCAACGTGCCAAATACTGGTCATCACCAACCCCAGCAGCTGCATCAAAGATCACTTCCCTGCTTATGTGGTCTTCGCGAGAGTTCCATAGAAGCTCCATAACTTATTGCACTGAGTCACAGTTAAAGTTTATTCTGCCCACCGATGGACCTTTCTTGTGCCCTTTGAAGTTCCTTGTCAAAATTTGAACGGTGAAACGGAACAGTTTTTTTTTTTATCTTCCTTTACCTCATCCTCGGAAACATCGAGAAATTCCTCCTCCTCATCGGCGATATCGTGGTTCTCAAGTTCATCCATATCATAATCGATGGCCAACAAGCTTCGGTGATCCTAACGGTTACACGTCGTCCATCGTAGGGAGCTGAATATTTTCATACGTGATGTTATCATGCTTTAAATCGTAATATGAAAAGTTAATTTAAATACCTGATCAGCAAAACAGCAGAAAAACAGAACAGAACACTTCAAAAAAACCAACCAAACACACTTCTTTTACGCTTTTCTTCACATTTAACGAAAACAAAAATAAATATTTACGTTTTTCCGTTGAAAACGCTGACCCCAATGTCATATAAAACAGGTCCGGCAATGCAAATCAGTCATCTCTTCTATTCTTCCATTGATTTATGTAACAACAAGTGTGACTTTACACTTGTCGTTGTCGTTACATTGCCGGACCTACTCTCTATGACACTAAAGTTAACATTTGCGCACAAGTGAATGTCAGATTCGTGAAAAAGGGAACCGACATATTTTCTCGAGAAGCACAATATGTTTTCACAAACGCTTTGTTCTTAGCAGTAAAATAACTTCTTTTTTGTCATTGATTGACGTGTAATTTTTTAAACAATGTTGTTGCCGTAAATTGTGAGCTTAGTAGTCGCATTTTTTTTTTTTTCATTTGGCGCCACATACACTACCGATCATAAGTTTAAGGACACCCCCAAAAAACCATGCAAATATGTTTTGTTCAATTATCTCTCATTTTACGTCCAATTTTCGATCTCCAAAGGTTATTTGAATGGTATGAATGGTATAGCATAAGTGCTCTACTACTACTTTTATTTCAAAATTTGGCCAACCCAATTCTGAGAAAATCAGTCACGATTCTTCAGAGTAAATTTTGAAAAATATTGTAACTTTGGGTGAACTTTTAGCACACAAAACTTAAAAATTATATTGAACAATTTGCCTACGAGGAAAGTTCCATTCAAAACCTTTCAAATGATCTAAATAGAACGAAAATTGGACGTAACATGACAAAGATATGAACATAACAAATTTGTCATGTTTTTTGGGGGTGTCCTTAAACTTATGATCTGGAGTGTATACAATATCAAAATGGCGCTAATTTGATCAAAATGGTGGCGTCAATAAACTTTAGATCTTTGATTTTCGTACATTTAACCATTACCAAAAGTATAATGAGTGTCATATCTTCATGTTTCATAATACTTCAAAATCTTCAACTGACATGAAATTTTCGACACTTTTGATTCATAGAATACACACTTAGAAAAATTGATGTAAATTTAGGTGCTCTGAGACTGACATATACGAACGTCAATTTTGACATAAAATTGAGTCATAATAGACGTGAAATTCAGCTCAATCAAACGTACTTTCGACCTTTCCAGTCTCGGAGCACTTAATTTTTCATTAGATGTTTGCTTACGTCTCATCTTTTATGTCAAAGATGGATTCCGTCACGTACAAAATTAGTTATTTTTAAGTGTGTATATTAATTGTGCAGCAAAACACACAAGATAAAGTCGATACACATGATCATTATGAAACCTTTTGAATTCTGTTGCAATTTCCATCTAATTAATAAGGCATGTTGTCTGATCTACCGCCACTATTTGTGTAGTGAAAATATTGACAAACCATGTTCCACAAAGATGTGTAGAGTGAAGTTTGGCGTTAGTAAAACAAATTAAAATTTCTCAGAACTCCAGGCATTTTTAATCTAATCTAATCTAATCTAACACCAACACAGCCAGTTCTTGAAAGCATCCTGGAAAATGATACATATATATATACCTAAATCATTTTTCTTGTCTATTTGTTATATGTTTCACATCGAAGATGCGTCACACATATCAAAACGGCCAGGCCTACTGTGCAGCATTTAAGGGTCAAGATGATTCAGAAAACATCGGGCCTGTTTAAATCGAAGATTTAAACACGATGCTTCAGAATCCAATAAATGGATGGAACGTGGACATCTCGTACCGTACGTTCCGATTTTGGTAATTATGTGATTGGTTGGTCGTTGGAAGCATCAAACCTAGAAAGGTTAAGTGATGCTCCATTTTCTTCTGACGGTTGGGGCATGAGCACTAACTCTTGTCCTAGCCTTTTATGACTTATGGCTAAAGCGCCATTACTCGCTTTCTGAAAAGAGAAGAGGGAAAGGAAAAGGAGAAGGACAATTTGGGAAAAGGATTATGTGGAATCTATGAACATAAACATTATTTTTGATTTGAAATATACAATATAGAAATGCATAACGGCGCGGTGGTCACTACCCGAGTCTTGTCACTATTATCAAGTCATAAAAAGTAACAAGGACTAAAATGTGATCCTTTGATTACTGTAAAATCCTGATTCTCTAGTTTGAAGTTGTCACTACTAGGGTACTAGGGTTCAGTGGAAGATCCTATACCAGTAACGCACCACAAAAAGGTGATCTCCCAACGTTACTGGTTTGAAAAGATATAAATATACAAAATGGAGCGAACTCACTGACATGTGTTGATGTAGAAGTCCAAATTGTAGACGAAGCTTGACGAAGATCAACATGAACTAGTCCGGTTTATGGTAGTTGCGCGGAATGCCTTCCTTCACATCCCGTAGCCCTATTAGTATTTTTTGTATCCAGAAACTCGAATGAGTTTAAGCCTCAGAATCATTCTAAAAAAAATCGTTGCGTTGCGTTTGCAACGGAGTAATTCGTAGATTCCATACTGGCAACTGTCATGTATCTTCTTAAACGTTCTTATTCTTATTTCTTAAGGAAAACTATTTGGGAGTGAATTGCTTTCCATTCAGAACAGAAAAGCATGAAAATAGCCATTGTCAGCCATCCCCATCTTCTCCGTTACGGGAAAAGCAAGCATATTGTTGGTATACCATCTACTTAACGAGAGGCCAGCGACTCACCGACGCCTCCATATATGCTACAGAGTTGGGTCAAGATTCGCGTATGCAGGCGATGCGACCTTAGGAATTGTTTTATTTCAGAGGAGCTTCGGAGTAAACTCATGATCTTCTACTCAGTAAGCAAAAGTGACAGCCACCAAGCTAGCCGAGCTTTTCAATTCTGGGACATAATTTGTTAAAGTTTTTATGAAAACTAATAGAATTCAAACAAATGAAATAAAAAGGAAGGATCTCACCCGAATGATCTGTAATTAGCCCGCCTTTTCGTGATTCTCGCAAATGGAACTCCATCTCCTTGATCCTGATAATAACAAAATCAGTTTCCCCTTGCTCTGTCCTCGGGAAGAAGGGCATCGGAATAAACACACCGTCATTGCAGCATTGCCGATGAACCTCCAGACGTTGGCTCACGATCCCCGTTCCGATCAGCTCTAACTGTTCCACTCTTAAATTCAAATATTCCAAAACGCAAAAACACATGTACGCAAGAAACTTCACAATTTGTTAAACACGGGAACAAAATTAAAACACGTCACTTCTTCAAAAACAAAATCTAAAATGTCTTAGAACTCCAAGCATTTGAAATCAAACTAATTCCAAACACATGATTCCTTGTTCTAGGTTTACAATTTTCTTTCACATAACTATGTTGAGTTTTCAGTGCATTCGTAGCTAGAACGATTTTTTCGGAAGAGTGTTCAAAACGAACGAAGTTCGTCAAAACGAAGTTCGTTTCAGCAATGGATATTTAATGCAAATGGTACGGATATGGTGAAACTTATAAAATACGGCAGACTACGGTGGGCTGGGCATGTAGTGTGGATGCCGGGAGAACGACAAGCAAAGATTATATTCAGCAGAGAACTCGGTATAGGTCGTCGACTCCGGGGTAGATCTCGCACACGTTGGCTTTTTGCAGTTGAGGAGGACATCAGGTCGCTAAACGTTCGTGCTGACTGGAAGCGATTGGCGCAGGACCGAGTCCAATGGAGAAGACTACTGCATTCGGCACATAATTAAAAAGGCAATTCGTAGCCCATCAAGTAAGTAAGTGCCATTTATCTTCAGTTACCTTTTCATAATTGCCCAATAGTTTTCAATGGGCCTGAACTGGAGACAATTGGATGGATTGAGGGTTTTTTTGTGCTTCCTAGCTGTAGTGACAACTCGCAAGATCCGGCCAAAATGTAAAACGACCATCATGTGACTGGATGAAGAACAGAATTCGCTTTCATTCGGCTTTGTAAACCTCCGAGTTCGAAATTTTCTCAATGACGAAAACCTTCGTCTTCTGGCCACAGCTGCACATTTTCTGCCAGATCATATATTTGCGTGCAAATTTATCCGTAAAAACTAATTGTAATCTGCCAGGGACACCTTCCCGAGCCTGCGCCTTGTAAAATGTTGGTCCTGGAAGCTGTCCGAAGTAGGCCTTTACATAGGTTTCATCATCCATAAGTATGAACCCACCGGACTTGGTCAGCAGGTTGTCATACAGTTTTCGAGCACTGGTTCTATCTACGGTATTCTACTTGATTGGTCGATCTGGTTGCCTACTGGTATGCCTGTAAGCCTTCGCTGTACTGTACTGCGGGCGGCATCATACTTTTTACTTAAATCACGATCGGACATACCTGGGTTGCTTCTGATGGACCTCACGACCTTTCAAAGTTTTTTGCAAATCTCTAGGACTACTTTTAGGAATAGACCATTTTCTTGGTGAATCCGGATATCCAGAAGGACGTTTTATGGCCACGGGAGACCGAATCGATAAGGCACGGAGATGTATCTTCTCAACTATGGTTCGCTAGGTCTATTTTCAGGAGTTGATCATTTTCCCTGTACTTCCGGACCTATTTCTAGCCATTCGGTAGCAGAATCGATATGGTTATGGCATATTTCCTCTATTGTCATGATTATCTGCAATTAAGGGTTCTTCACATTATTTTAAAAATCGTGGATCTCTAGGTCTACTTTTAGGAATTGACCATTTTCTCGATGATTCCGGATATCCAAAGGACCGTTTTCTGGACATTTGGTAGCATAATTAATATATTGTTGGCATATTTCCTGAATTTTCATGCAATTAAGACCTTATTCTCAGTGAATCTGAACTACAGCAGTGCCACTTTTCACGGTTTTTTTTCCGTTTCGATTGGCCAACCACAAGTCCATTCGGTGGCTGAATCATAACGATTGGTCATCGCATTGCCGAGAACCAACCATGTCCACATGCATCGACACGCTGTTATGTCACGCAGCCTTGGGGTTATGCCAGTTAAACATGATATATGCTGATTATTTTCCTGTAAAAGTTCCCATCCTGAGATGTATGAACGAGCGAGTCTTCCTGTTAAAAAATAAACCATATTTTAAAAACTGGAGTATTTTAGGAAAATCAATAAAGAATATTTTTTTTTTCAGTGTTGGAATAATATTTTGGATTTTTTTTTTTCTGAAATCTTTTATAATTTTCCAAATTAATTTTTGGGAAAAATGTTTGTAGATCTTATCATTTATAAATTTAATTTTTTTTTGTAGAAAAAAATGGCAAAAACGTTTTGCCCTTTTCAAATGGCTGTCTAAGTAGGCAAAATATTTATACCCACAAAGTTTCATTAAAATTTGTGAGGGTGCTGCCAACAACATACTCGAGTTGGTGTGAAAATCGTCAATTACAAAAATATTGTTGAATAATAAAAGTCTGTTTTTTACAATTTTTTCAGATTAAAAAATGCATTTGAGAAAATTAAATAAAAAATTTTATTTATTTTTTTCTTCAGTTTAGGAATGTTTTTTTTTAATTATAAAGAAAAAGAGAAGGATTCGTAATTTCCAATTAATTCCACTACTTTATTGGCTTATCCTTGACAGATACGCGTCTTTCGTCTACAATGTGCAGACTTCTTCAGTGTCTTGTACTAATACTCGACTGCTACTATTTCTTCAGAACTATCCCTAAATTGTCCCAAAAAAATGCCCCATGGCTTTATTGTGTGAATGGAGGATTGGTGCCATTAGAAGAGTTGTTATTAATGTAATTTACTACAACTTTGCCCAAGACACCAACCCATTTAAAAAAAAAGCTTAATGTTCACATTAAAGGGGATTAATCAAACAACGGATATCGTCAAAAGATAGGGCTTTGCAAACTTCTAGAAATTTCTCCAAATGCACTATATAGGTACCTACCTAAAATAAAAGGTTTTCGAGTAAGTCAACGCGATCACGTTTTTCACCGTGTGCGACGTTCCAAAATTAATTGGCGCTATCAATCTTTTTTTTTCTTGTCTAGTCGATGCCTACCTGTATGCCTACCCTCAACTACAGCGCGTATTTCAGTTGATTTAGCCTGAAAGACTCATTATGTCTGGATTTGAATTATTGATTAATTATTTATATAAATCTTTCGGTTACATTCTTCCACCATGGCCTATGTTTTGCTTGAATTAATAACAATCGATAACCTACCTATGAACAAATAACTAAGCATAACTTGTTAGATCCCTAATGATCTGCTGATCTGACCTCAGAGAGGTGTCTCTGAACTTTTACAGGATGAACATTCTCCGGTCTTCTGGTGTCTGAATTTCAGCCAAGCGGTTGACCTCAAAATTTCGAGTCCACGGTGGACTGTTTAAGGATATGGCATTTAACGTTTTGTTCTAAAAAAGTGGAGTTTTTCGGCTGTGTTATTGTGGACCGGTGATCCGCATTTTATTAGTTTCATATCCCGAGAGCGATAATTAAAATGGATTGGATAAGTTTTTCAAAATGTGTTGTTCTCGTGTTGTTGATGCATTGGTGCTTGGTGTACTCATGCAATTCCGTATGTTACCCAGTAGGGGAAGATCGGACAAAACGCACCCTTGGAGTGAAATGCCCGCTTTCAGAAAAACAATCATAACCACTAGCGTGCACAGGAATCTTGTTAAGGAGGGGCATTTTTTTTTCTATGGTTCATTTGATCTGGGGACGGGGAGTACTCCACAGTGCGTGGTGGATGATGCTGTCCACCCACCACAGTTTCCCTACTGTTAAATTTAGCTAATTTTATTTATTTTAAGCAATTAAAGGGTGATACGGTCAAAATTTGGTCAATATCAACTTGACGTATTTCTTTCAATTTTGCATTTAAAAAACCTGAACACCCCTCATTTTGAAGGTGTGTGTGTGTGTAGAATGTTGCTCCTATTTTGATTTTGGAATTCACTCTTCAGTTGTCAAAATGCCGTCCAAGCAAGAAGAGCAGCGTATCAAAATTTTGCTCGCGCATCGCGAAAATCCGAGCTACTCGCACGCAAAGTTGGCAAAATCGCTAAAAGTTGCCAAATCAACCGTTACAAATGTAATTAAAGTGTTTGGGGAACGTTTGTCGACAGCCAGGAAGTCTGGATCGGGGGGAAATCGAAAACCGGAAGCCGCTGAGACGACAAAGAGAGTTGCCGGTAGTTTCAAGCGAAACTCTAACCTCTCTCTCCGAGATGCCGCAAATAAGCTGGGTGTATCGTCTACAACCGTGCATCGAGCCAAAAAACGAGCCGGACTATCGACTTACAAGAAGGTAGTGACTCCAAATCGCGATGATAAACAAAATACGACGGCCAAAGCGCGATCCCGGAGGCTGTACACGACGATGCTGACGAAGTTTGACTGCGTGGTAATGGACGACGAAACCTACGTCAAAGCCAACTACAAGCAGCTTCCGGGACAGGAGTTTTATACGGCAAAAGGAAGGGGAAAGGTAGCAGATGTTTTCAAGCACATGAAACTGTCAAAGTTCGCAAAGAAATATCTGGTTTGGCAAGCCATCTGTACCTGTGGCTTGAAAAGCAGCATTTTCATAGCTTCCGGGACTGTCAACCAAGAAATTTACGTGAAAGAGTGTTTGAATAAACGTCTGCTGCCTTTCCTGAAGAAACACGGTTGTTCCGTACTGTTTTGGCCGGATTTGGCATCTTGCCATTACGGTAAAAAGGCCATGGAGTGGTACGCCGCCAACAACGTGCAGGTGGTTCCCAAGGACAAGAACCCTCCCAACACGCCAGAGCTCCGCCCAATTGAGAAATACTGGGCTATTGTCAAGCGGAACCTAAAGAAGACCAAAAAAACTGCTAAGGGCGAGCAGCAGTTCAAGGCAAACTGGCTTTCTGCGGCGAAGAAGGTGGACAAGGTGGCTGTACAAAATCGGATGGCAGGGGTCAAGCGTAAGGCCCGGCAATTTGGATTTGGAAAAGCGGAAGCCTAACTGAATATTTTTCCTGAATTTAATACTAATTGAACTTGAAAAAGAAATTTAATTTGATTTTTTAAATAAACGATTTCACCGATTTACACCGATTTACGACCAAATTTTGACCGTATCACCCTTTATAACGGAATTAAAATGAAATAAACCAACATACTCAATGCTCTTCATAAAAGCATATTGCTGTTTTTGTCGTTGCAGTTGGCGTGTACTCCAGCAGTACTGTCAGCCATTGTGCTGGCACTGTCAAAACATACTGCCATCAACTGCTCCCAAGAAATCTGCATCGCTGTCAGGACCTCAGCAATGGTATTGAAGATTGTCGTCGCGTCTGTTTTCAACACCCGTCTCACACCCACGAATGTTTCCATCGGTCGATCATTATCAATATATCTGATGACAATCGCCAACTGCTCGTGGTGGCCACAATCGCTCGTCTCATCTGCAATGATTGCCACTAGTTTTCCTCACAAGGTTTTCGCAATGTTCCGCAACATTTCATATAATTTTGAATACGGTTATTTGTGTACTGGCAATTTTTGGCACCTTCCGCGAAGTGTTTTTCCAGCACAGGATCGTAGTTAGCCATCAACTGGGTGGCACACTTTCCGCTCCTTCCGAATGTTCACGAAGTGGTCGGCCACCTTAGCAAATTATGCGCACGTTCCGTTATATAACGATTTTGTAGCCGCTTTGCCTCACTAGCAGAAATCATAGCTGTTTTTTGGTGGTCCAGTTCTTCGTCGATACCCTTCCTAGTTTTGAAATTCTTCCACGCTTCCATTCTACCAACATGGGTATCACTGCGATTTTGTGCCCAGCAACTCGGTCGCTTTTTTACAATTTCTGAACCCTGTAGGAATCGTTGTAATAATGTTTTGTGACATGCTTTTCTTTACAGGTTAAACATAAAGGGCGTCCACGATGAAATTGCCACACTATGAAATTGCTCTAACTTTTTAACCGTTGGGTATAATTTAATGAAAATTTGGGTGGATTTAGTTCATAGTGCATTATTTACATCCTGCAAGTTTTAAAGTCCTGTGATCAAAACTCGCGGAAATGGAGTCGAAAGAACAGCTCGTGCGTGATAAAATCTTGCGCATTCATCACGAGAACAAGGATCTCTCGCATCGTTCCATCGCTAAAACGTTGGGAATCGCGAATTCCACGGTGTCGCGAGTGATTAAGCGGTTCGAGGAACGGTTGACCACCGATCGGAAGCCCAGAAGTGAAGGAAAAAGTATTCCGTACAACACCAAAAACCACAACCGCGTAGTTGGGGCCTTCAACCGAAATCCGAACGCCTCCGTTAGGGATGTAGCTAAGAAGCTGCACCTAAGCCGAAGTTTTGTCCAGAAGGCCAAAACTAAGGCTGGGCTTCGAACGTTCAAGGTACAAAAGGCCCCTATTCGCGACGAGAAGCAGAACAAGTCCGCCAAAACCCGTGCCAGGAAGTTGTACCTCAACATGCTGACGAAAGCTGAATGCTGCATCATGGACGACGAAACATATGTGAAGGCCGGCTTCAAACAGATCCCCGGCAACCTGTTTTTCACGGCCAAGGATAAGTTCAGCGTTCCGGAGCATGTCCGCACTCAGAAGATGTCCAAATTTGCGAAGAAATTCCTGGTTTGGCAAGCCATCTGCACGTGCGGGAAGCGGAGTGCACCTTTCGTGACCCAGGACACGATGAACGGACAGGTGTACATAAAAGAGTGCCTCCAGAAGCGGCTGCTTCCTCTCCTGAAGGCCCACAACGTCCCAACAATCTTCTGGCCGGATTTGGCCTCATGCCACTACTCCAAGGACGTGCTGAAGTGGTATGCGGACAATAAGGTCAATTTCGTGCCGAAAATGTTCAACCCTCCCAACACTCCGGAGCTCCGCCCCATCGAGAAGTACTGGGCGATTATGAAGCAGCACCTTCTTAAACGACCTAAGGTAGTGAAGACAGTCGAGGAACTGAAGAAAGTATGGGTTTACATGCAAAAAACGGTTGATTCACAGGTTGTGCAGAATCTTATGGCCGGGGTTAAGGCCAAGGTGCGGGCATTTGCGTATGGACTGTAAATAAAATACGAGTAAAATGGTAAAATGAAGTTTAATAGTTATTTCTCAATCCCTGAAAATTTGATGGCAATCGGATGAAAACTCGAATTTTGCGAATCAATTTTGTGTGTGGCAATTTCATCGTGGACACCCTTTATAAACCAAAGAAAATATATTCTTCAAGGTACTGGTATAATCTTTCATTCAGTTTCCTTTCTGAAATTTTGTGCAGTACGTTTTTGTATATTTTCAAGGCACCGTTCAGTTTATTTTTGACTATTTCAAGGTTTTGTAAGCCCTTATACCCTATACAGACTATGGCTTATATACACACTTAGAAATTACTATTTTTACACGAGACGTAATTCAGCTTTGACGTAAATCATGGCACGTAAGCAAACATGTCATGTAAAATTAAGTGTCCTGAAACTGAAACATATGCAACTCGACGAAAAGTGCGTTTGATTGAATTTATTTTCTCGTCCTTTTCAACTGATTCTTATGTAAAAAGGGCCGCTTAAATGTGTCGGTCTCAGGGCACTGAAATTTACATGACTTTTTCGTAGTGTGTAATGTAATATAGGCTGTCTTACAATGAACACTCATACAGCTAGTTTTCACTGGAAATCCTATGTATGAGTGCTCATTGCAAGACAGCAGTGTTGGAAAAGTTCGCGATATTTCACGAAGTTCACCAAGGGAAAAGTTCGTGAGTCATAGGGAACTTTGATGAACTTTTCCATCACTGCAAGACAGTCTATATTACATGATATAAGCCATAGTCTGTACGGGGTATTAAAACTCTTCATGATTTTTTCTCAGAACACCTTGGAACTGAAATTCCTTTAGAGTTGCAGAATTTTTTTCCGGAATGAGCTAGAAATTATCCTCGGAATTCGCTTGAAATTTTGGTTTTAATCCCTTAGGAATTTCACTCAAAATTTCATTTTCTCGGTATTCTTTTTGAAATTATTTTGAAACTATCTGCAAGATGCACTAGAAATTATCCGCAGAATTTTCTTTGAATTCCCCCTAGAAATATTTTGGAGCTGTCCTAAAAATTCAATATCCTTCAGGTTCTTCTCGGACTATTTTTGAACTTTTTTTTTTGAACACCTTGAAACTGAAATTCCCCTAAAGTTTCAGAAGAATTTCCTATGTATTCTCCATAAATTCTTCCCATAATAAACTTGAAATTATCCTCGGAATTCCCTTGAAATTTTCCTGAACATCCCTTTGGAATTTCATTCAAAATTTGATTCAGTCGGTATTCTTTTCGAAATTATCTTGGAACTATCTGCAGGATTCACTATAAATAATTCGTAGAATTTTATGAAATTAGCCCCATAAATCTTTTCTTTTGGAACTGTCCCCAGAACTTAATGCCCTTGAGGCTCTTCTAGGATGTCTAGTTTAAGTTGTCCGTCCATTCACCAAACGTTGTAGTTTTTCTACCAGAAAAACAAGCAATAAAGCTTGCTTCTCCATTCACCAGAACTGTGCAATTTTTACATCAGGAATTTTGAATTCAGCTTGCCCCTCCATGCAGCAGATTGTTGCAAATCTAACACCAGAAATTTTCAATACAAACTTGCCACAGGTAATTTGACACCAGAAAATTTCAATTGATCAGAACGATGCAAATTTTCCACCATTGAACATTAAAATAAAAATTGCTTCTCCAATCCATTTTTCCATTTTCCACAAGACATTTTCAATATACATTGCTTCTCTTATCATCAGAATGTTGCAGGTTTTTCACCAAATAAATATTAAATAGAGGCCAGTATTTTCAGATTTTTCATCATAAATTTTCAGTAAAGCAGCTTCCCTCCAATCATCAGAATGGTGCAAATTTTTACACCCGAAATTATTATTAAAATTTGTTGCTCTATTCAGCAGGAGGATGCAAATTTAATACCAAAAATATTAAGAAAAGCTTTCCCATTCACCAAAACGGTGCAGATTTTCTACCAGAAATTTTCAATATAGCTTATTTTTAAGTAAAGCTTGTGCCTTCATTTACCAGACCAGTGCAAGTTTCCCACCATCCACTGTTCATTTTATTTATCAGAGCGATGCAAATTTTGAACGAAATTTTTTCAAAAAAGCATGTTCCTCCATGCATCAGAACGGTGCACCAAAAATTGTCAGTGAAGTTTGTTTCACCATGAACCTTTTTGGTGAAATTTTCAGGCTTTGCCTCTTCATGCAGAATGGTGCAAATTTTCCACCATAAATTTTCAATGAAGCTTGCATTCATCAGAACGATGCAAATTATGCACCAGAAAAATGAATAAACCTTGCTTCTACATTCACCACAGTGTTGCGAAATTTCCCCAAAAATTTTCAGTTAAATGACCACCTCAAATTTTTGGCGTAATTCAATTTTTCCACCAGAGTTATTCATTTTGATTATTTCCTCCATGCACCACCTTGATGATATTTTTTCACCAGAAATATTCAAAAAAAGCTTTTTCTTCGATTTACCACCACGAAGGTGGATTTTTCACTCTTAAATTTACCCTCTTCTTTTAACCCTCCATGAACAAACAACCTTGAAAAAAAAAATCCAGAATTTTTTTGTATGCACCATTGTGGTGCAATTTTTTGACCATAACATTTCATTGAAATTTACACCTTCATGCACCTTTGAAGGTTCAATTTTCAGGCACCATCTCAAAGGAATTGACGCAATAAAAGGTTTTCAGAGCCCTTATATTATGAAATGAAGTTATTTTACCTTCCAATCAAGAAGAGATGAACCAGCCTCTGGCTGAAAGTCTCGCTAATAAAGATAACCTAACCTAACCTTCAAATCAAGTTATCAAGAAATCAAGTTTTTCTATATCATAAATTTGTAAATGTGGAAATAAAAATCTTATTTATAAAAGGTGGGGCAATCACCCCACCTTGCCCCACCCTGTCTACGCCAGTGACCTTAACTTTTCCTCGGATGCATTTCTCGCGTAGCGGATTATGATTAATTTCATCTGGAGGTTTCACAAATAACTGATTCTTCTGTAAATTGGTATTTTGTGCAAAGCACGACACAGATATTTAAATCACATGCCACAAATCAAGCTTCTAACAGTATGGCTCACGATTCGTGAAATTGAAATCTGAAGTCACTGCTGATAGCCATAAATACCCGGATGCAAAGGATTATAATTATAAAAAATAGCATCCCGAAGACTGCGGGTTTGCTTCCGGGACCAGTTGAGAATCTATTCAATTACAAAATTAATCGCATAAAGTGAAAAGGCGTTCATAGCTCAAAATAAAAACTGTGGAAGTGCTTTAAAGCATACCGCATTCCCATCTTGTCAGAAGAATAAGAAACCGCATTATGTATAATTCTGATCTGAAATTGCATCTAAATGATTCTTTTATTATTATCTTTTCGTAAATTATTCAATGAATCCTTAGCATTGTTGTCTGTTTATTACCACCATGTCAGTAAATTTGAAAATCAAATTGAGACGCCAACTTAAGGTCACATCCAAATGCCAAATCGTCAAATGACTCTATTATGCACCGAATTAAGAGCTCCCATCTCCAAATAAAAACCAACAAGGCAACTACTTCAATATATCAAACTGCACTCCACGGCTCGCAGAATTCTTCCGGAGCAACAGTTTAGTAAACAATGAGCTCGGTGAATGGGGCGTAAAATTTGTTTTCATTACAATTTGGCATACACTAGTCTCAAGCGCCAATTCACTCAGCCAACCCACACATAAATCAGTCAAATCGTAAGCATTCAGCCTGGCAGCTAGGATCAGACTGTTTCTTATGACGATGTTTCCGCAATTAGTACTAAGCAAACAAATCTCACGCTTGCGGTCGTGTGCGCTACACATCTGGTTAATGTGAGCGAGTATGGAAGAAACTCTCAACTGTTACAATCCGAACTTGACCTTAGACTTTTCAATAGCTTTGCCAATGAATGTTGTTCGGTAGCACCGCACCGTGAAAGTAAATCACTGCTTGCAATCCAAGCGAACCGCGAAGAGGAGCATCTCGACGCCAGGGATAAATCTTATCAATCCGAAAGACCTTGCCTCCATTGCCCTTTTGGTTGCCTGCTTCTTCACGTGACTACTCAAGTAACCGACATTTATACACTTGTGCTACGTCAAAGCCCCGTCGCACGATCCGGCGGCAGCGGGGAAATACGGAGAGATTGCCAACTGCGGGAAAACAAAACGACATTAAAAAAGTAAAACAAGCTCATCGACAACGGTTTTGAAACTGGAAGAGCATCATCGTGCTGACCTTAAACTTTTCCTTATTCCGCAAATAGGTCTTAACGTTTTGTTTTTGCTCGCTGAGTTTTTCTGCTGTCCACTTTTCGCTCTGGAGTAACGAGGTTGATCTTCTTGAAGCCTGGTAACTCGACTTGACTATGGATCACACGGCGACGGTTGTGGTGGAGGGGATGGGCATTTTTTGTGTCGAACACGTGACAGGTGAGCCTTGATATAATGAGACTAAGAACTGGACAAAAATACATATCTAAAAGACATACAACGCGCCAATATTCGATTTATAAAAACCAGTTAAGTTAAGGTTAAGGTTACAACCAAGCGCTGAATACCTCCGTCGAACGGAAGAGAAAAACTTGGTTTATTCATTTACATTTGCGCCCCCACGACACCCGCAAGCAGCATTGATCGCATCCGTTAAACATTAGTGCTTGAATTGGGCATTTAGAATCTGCACCCCAGCCGCCAACTAATATGCTTATGCCCATACAACACCGGATGCGAAAATCAAATCGAACCGAGACGGTGGTGGTTCCGGCCTTATGCGGTTCTCGTTTTCCATCGCACGCACCGATTCAATAAAGGCGCATTTTAATGCGAGACGTGAGTTTTCCGCAATTTCGTCCTCGGCTCCATCTCACAGCCCCGCACAACACTGGACAAAAGGCATACATTGATTGTCAATTTGAGTGCAAAGCCGGGGGGCACACGCTTGCGGTTGGATGATCAACCTGGTCAAGATCAATCGAATTGTTTAGCCACTTTGACGGTCAAGTTTCTACTAAATAGGGAGCAGTCAGCCCACCATTGATGGAACGCCGACGACGGACACCCGGATTGGACAACAATTGCAAGCCGAAGCGAAGCAAATCGAATCGCTTTGATCCAGGTATTCTTTCAAACTCCGTGGAGGCTGTGTGTTGTGATGAAGATGACATTTTGGACTCGTTGTCGATGCTTGTTAAGTGCAAGCCCAGTTTGGAGCTGGATGCCACCGACGACAAGTGGGAAGTGGACAACAGGTCGTTTTGAAGAGCTTGATCGTGATCAGGTTGATTCACGAATTTCCCTTGTTATCCTAATTCGAGCAATTGTTGTGTGGATCAAGGTGCCGGTTCAATGCAAAGCGAATCCAATTTGGCAATGGGTGCAGGTTCGTGGCACACATCTCCAAATGTTGATAAATTACAGTGAAGAAAATCCAATCGGTTGCTTGTATGCAAAATGATCAATTTGGGAACCGCAGATATTTTCAAACGTGAGCTTTACGATTTCCTTCGGGCTTGAGGTAGACAACCTAATTTTCTAGATCGGGATGTTTTGGCTAGACGCGATCTGAAGTTCATGAAACTCATATATGTTTTCTTTAAGATTATTAACCTTAGATTGTAAGTTTGATTAGCTTGTGTATCGTTTGTATTTTGTGTGTGTGTTTTATTTTTTTATTTTTAAAGGTTGTTTTTTTGTAATAATTGTAATGTTAGACTGCTGGTATCAAGTTGAAAAAGTTCATGTTTTAGAAATAGTAAATAAAATTATTTATAATTTCCATCTCGACCACCTGGTCGTACACACTACATTAAATGACTTAATCATATTCTTATAGACCAATTTACTAATGTTAAAATCAAATTCATGGCAGACTTCATTGAAGGCTCTTCAGCATGTGTCTAATGGATTATCTTGGCCTTAATTGATTCGGTGACTAGGAATCCACAGGGTTTGCTGATTTCGTAGCTGGTGGGCAGGTGCATGTAAGCACACATTCTGAAGTAAACTGCTACAGCTGATGTTGACGCTTAAAATGTCGAAGATGTACAACCTCTATAGTATCAACCGTCTACTCTCTAAAGTTTGCATTCCAATAAGTTCACACCGTTGATCGTAAGGTGGTAGGTTGAAGGGATCATTCCAAAGTAGACCCCGTAAAGCGTACCTGACGAAGCGTTTTTGAACTCGTTCGATTCTTTGGAGATGAAAATTATGATATGGAGTCCAAACCTGTACAGTATATTTTAGGACACTTCGGACTAATGAGCAATGCAACGACTTCAAAGTATAAAGGTCGTCGAAGTGAGCTGTATTGCGGCGTATGAACCCAAGCACCACATACGCTTTAGCAAATGTTAACGATATGTGTTCGTGAAACCGCAACTTGCTGTCAAGAATGACTCCTAAATCCTTGGTCAAATTAACTCTTTCTAAGGGTGAGAGCAGCAGCATGCAGTCGTTCACAATTGGAGACCGAGTACGCGTAAATGCAATGACTTTACATTTATCAACGTTCGTATTCATTCCATTTTCCTGGCACCATACTGACAGCCACTCAATGTCAGCTTGCAGAGCACATCATCAGCTTGCAGAGCACAAAATATAGGTAAGGTCATTTACGAATAACACAAAGATCAGAGGACCTAAATGACTTCCTTGTGGCACACCCGATGGAATTGCAAACTCAACGGATTTAGCAACATGAACCTTAACGAAACCTTTACGGGACGATAGATACGATTGCAGCCAATTTATGATCCAAGATGGTAGACCAAGGAGATTCATTTTTAAAATGGTGACTTTGTGGGGCACTTTGTCGAAGGCTTTCGAGAAATCAACATAAATAGCGTCCACTTGTTGCCGCTTTTCGAATCTGTTGATGAGCTTATTGGAATACCTTTGGGCTGGCAAATGACTGGGACAATGCGTACCACCGGTACTTCGCGTACTTGAAGGTTATAAAATAGACCCGTCACGCAAGTGAAAGTGGCCCTTAGCCTCTTTCCCAGTAACTCCTATCCCTACCTCCCCGCGGCGCCGGCTGGTTTACGAGTAACCTTAGGGAAGATCGGGTAGCCAATCCCGGTGGGAACTTTGGTCGTATGCTGACAGTGAAGGGGGAGCTGCATCCTTTTCGGAGAATGTGGCTTACAAAACCCGAGCGTCTGTTCTCCATGTTAGGGGCGGCTCAAACAGCGTCTGACTGGCATCCAGCGGCTGAATATGAAATGCTTCTCCCCGAAAGCTATACCCAAGCCGGCAGTCCCATCACGGCGGATAGGAGACCTTAGGCCAACCACATATTGTCTCCGAAACCATTAATTTGTTACAGAAACCTATACCTAACCTATTAGCGCTAAACAACGGACAAGAATTGGAACATGGAATGTACTGACGCTAGCCCAACAGGGTAAACTGGCACAACTCGCCAGTGAGGCCCACCGTATGAAGCTAGAAATCCTTGGACTTAGTGAAGTCCGCTGGCCGAACTTTGAAGAACACAAGCTGCCTTCGGGACAGGTACTTTTATATTCTGGTATGCGAGGTGAAAACGCTCCGCGGCATCGTGGAGTTGGCTTTCTGCTTAGCGCCGAAGCACAGGCTGCGCTCATCAAGTGGGAACCTATCAATGAGAGAATAATCGTTGCTAGATTCAGAACACGGGTCCGAAACCTTTCCATAATCCAATGTTATGCACCAACCGATGCTGCCGAATTGCAGGACAAAGAGAACTTTTACAGTCAACTGAATCCTGTCGTGGATAAGACTCCGAGAGGTGATATCAGTATCTACACAGGCGACTTCAATGCGAAGATCGGCGCAGACAACTCGGACTATGAGTGCATTTTGGGACGCCGTGGTCTCGGAGATATGAGCGAGAACGGCGAGCTGCTTGCAGAGTTTTGTGACAAAAACGACATGGTGATCGGGGGTTCGCTCTTCCCCCATCGCCCAGTGCATAAAGTCACATGGGTCTCCCGTGATGGATATACAGAGAACGAAATCGACCACATCTGCATCAGCCGAAAATGGAGACGGAGCCTTCTTGATGTTCGGAATAAACGCAGCGTTGACATCGCGTCTGACCATCATCTCCAGGTCGGTGAAATCCGCCTACGCATTGCGCGGGTTCAACGGCGGGAGGAGAGACTCGGGCGTCGATTCAACACACGCCGACTGGAAGACCCAGCAGTGAAGAGATCGTTCGTCGAAGAGCTCGAGGCTCACGCAGCTAATATTTCGTAAGGTGGCAGCGTAGAAGAACAGTGAACGAGCATCAAGAATGCCTTTATTGAAACAAGCAAGAACAATCTGGGTGAGCTGTGCACTCAGAGAAAGGAGTGGATCACCGATGAAACCTGGAAGAAGATCGAGGAGCGGAGAGAAGCAATAGCCGCGATAGAGCGAGCAAGGACCCGAGCGTTCCTGTATGCTGGACAAGCGAGCGTAGGTGGACTCTCTGGCTGATGAAGGGAGAAAGCCGCAGCAACTGGCGATGTCCACCTCCTCTATAATGTTTCTCGACGCCTGAGTGGGGCAAGGATGAACTCAAGGATGCATGTGAAAGACGCGACTGGACAGATGCTCACCGACGCCACTGACCAGTTGAAACGTTGGTTTGAGCACTTTGAACAACTTCTTGAAGTTTCAACGGTCAACCAACCATCAACATCTCGGCATGATCTGCCAATGATGCCATGATCGTCAACACTGAAGCTTCATCATTACAGGAGATAGAAGCAGCCATCCGAATTATGAAGTCCAACAAAGCCCCGGGGGTCGATCGCATATCAGCAGAGATGCTCAAAGCTAACCCCATGCTATCCTCACAAATGTTGCATCAACTATTCGTCAATATCTGGGACACCACAACTTTTCCGGCCGACTGGATGCAGGGCGTCTTGGTAAAAGTCCCCAAGAAGGGGGATCCAACTGTATGCGACAACTGGCGAGGCATCATGTTACTTTGTATTGTTCTCAAAGTTCTGTGTAAAGTTATCCTCAATCGGATACAGGAGAAGATTGACGCGACTATCCAACGACAACAGGCAAGATTCCGTGCTGGAAGATCCTGTGTGGACCATATTGTCACGCTCCGCATCATCTTGGAGCAGGTCAATGAGTTCCAAGAGTCCCTGTACTTGGTATTCATTGACTACGAAAAAGCTTTCGACCGACTAAACCACGAAAACTTGAGGGGCATTCTGAGACGCAAGGGAGTCCCTGATAAGATCTTCAACCTCATCGAAGCGCAGTACGAGGCTTTCTCATGCAGAGTGTTGCACAACGAAGCTTTGTCTGACCCGATTCGGGTAATCGTGGGTGTGAGGCAAGAATGTATATAATCACCGCTACTGTTCCTCATCGTAATCGACGAGATCATGGTTGGAGCCGTTGACCGTGTACCGAACCGTGGGTTGCTGTGGCAGCCTATTACTATGGAGCATCTCAACGACTTCTATTTAGCTGATGATGTTGCGTTATTAGCACAACGGCGCTCTAACATGCAGAGTAAGCTCGACGACCTTGTGAAACGCTCCTCTGAAGCAGGTCAAATCGTTGGATGTCAACACGGAAAACCGTTCCAATTTCACGGTAGCTGGGCAGGCAGTGGAGAAAGTCGAAAGCTTCCAATATCTTGGCAGCCAGATAGCGTCGGACGGCGGCACCAAGAGCGACATAGGTGCACGGATTAAGAAGGCGAGGGCTGCTTTTGCCAGTTTGCGAAATGTATGGAGAGCAAATCAGATCAGTCGATGCACCATAATCCGAATATTTAACTCGAACGTCAAGTCTGTGCTGTTATACGCCAGTGAAACATGGTGTGTATCAGCGTAGAACACTCAGAAGCTGCAGGTGTTTATCAACCGATGTATGCGGTACATAATTCGTGCCTGGTGTCCCCACAATCGGATCTCAAATTCCGAGCTTCATCGTTTGTGCCATCAGAAGCCGATAGAGACAGAAATTCGTGAACGGAAGTGGAGGTGGGTCGGCCACACACTACGACGGAGCGGAAACGAAATCTGCAAGCAAGCACTGGACTGGAATCCAGCAGGACATCAAAGCAGAGGCAGATCCAGAGGCTCGTGGCGGCGGAGCCTAAACAGTGAAATTAAGAACGTTGACCGAAGGTTGATTTTGGGCACAGGTCAAGGCCAAAGCTAGTAATCGCCCAGGATGGAAATCTTTCACAAAGGCCCTTTGCACCTCTGGAGGTGCGCAGGATCGTTAAGAATAACGTCCTTTGGGTATGTTTCAAGACTTGAAATTGATCAGGTATTAAGGTCTGTATCCACAACAATCTGGACACATAAAAAAATAAGTAAAACACAAATTTCGCATTATATTTCAATTGTAGTTGATTAATTCAGATTCATGGGAAAAATTCACGAAGTCTAAACATAGTTATTCGGTATTTGCCTTAAATTTCAAACTTCGCGCTTAACTCCATCCATCAGTGTTTATATCGACTCCTCAAATACCGTGGTGGCCGTCTTTGTCCAAATTTGTTGGAAGTGTTTGATATCTTAGATTCCTTGTTTCTCTCCAGAAAGCTTCCGCTTCATCAGAGCCCAATATCTCTCGATTGGACGTAGCTCTGAACAATTCGGCGGATTTTCAGTGTTTAGTACAATATTCACTTGATTTGCTTCGTACCACTCCATCACAGTTTTAGCATAATTGCATGATGCCAAATCGGGCCAGAACAAAAGGGGTTTTCTTTGTGGCCTTTGACGAAGGGTAGCAATCACTTCTGCAGGCACTCTTTCTGGTAAATATCCCTGTTGGTTGTGCCTGTAGTGACTTGCTTGCCAAATAGGTGTTTTTTGGGGAATTTCAATGCCTTTTCATCCTGAAATACCCAGCTGTAGCTTTTTTGGCCATAGCAGAATAGAAAGCCGGCCCTGGAAGCTACTAGAAATTCTCAAGGATATAGTTAGATAGAGCTGGAATCAGGGCGTAACAACTTCTGTAAACAATGACTTTTATCGTTGATTTCTAGGAACTCAAGGCACGCCTACACACTTAAATTTTTTCACCGAGATTCCAACAGCCGAGTAGTTCTGCAATTTATTTTGCTGAGGTTCAGTAAAACAATAGCCGAGACTCAGCTAAGAAATATCATTTTGCTGAGATATCAGCTAACAAACAGATATCAGATAGCAGATATATCAACAAAAGTAAATGCCGAGGTAATCGGCAGTAGGAGATTTTACCGAGCTAGATTAACACAAACCAACATATCCATCGGATAGGGGGAGTCTTCCCCTACTCGATGGATATGTCGATTTGCCAGGGAGAGTTATGCCTTTCGAGAAATGATCGAGAGAAACCATTGTTACAATTCCAGCTCTATCTAGATAAGTTTCATCGTCCATAACAACGCATGAAATTTTCGTCAAATATTAGCAGTACAAACGTCAAGCCCGTGATTTTGCTGTCAAATTATGTTTGTCGCTGCGATTTGGAACTTTTTTTACTTTATACGACTTAAGTCCCAAATACTGTTTTGATTTTTGGATAAAACCAGGTGACAGAGAGATTCGGGGTTTCCTTCAATAACCTCTTCACCACCATGATAGGATCAGCACGTCAAATGTTTTTTTTTATCACTTCTCGGTTTCCTCTTGACCAAACGTCAAACGTTCCGAAAATGATTTGAGCACACCGTGAACAGTGGATTTAGGTAAATCCCCGTATTAGGTAGTTCCCGTATTGACAAGTCAGGATTTGCATAACGTCCGTACAAAATCCGCTCGCACACGTGTTTTTCATTCTTCGCCACGCCATAATGAACACTAAACATGGAATGTAAACACCAATCATAGTCTTTTTCATCATTGACTCCCAGCTATACCTCAGCGAAATTTTTCACTCCTACGTGCAATATTTTAAAAGTTACAGTGATTTGAAGGCGTTTGGATTAATGTGGATTCAGACCATATTCTGAAGATCTTCAACTAGTGAACAATTCAAGTCAAGTTTCTCAGATATTCTATCAAGATATTAAATCGACCACTACCACAATAATTCAAAAGACCTTCAGTTGATCAAAGATCTACAGAAAGAACTTTAATTTTTTTTTCAAGATTCCAGGTTGATCAGGTATTATTCTGAAGATCTTCAACCGACCAACAATTCAAGTCATGTCTCTAAGATATTCTTTCGAGATGTCTGAATGACAAGGAATTATTTCAAAGACCTTTAGTTAATCAAAGGTCTGCATAAAGTCCATTGGATATTTTTTCATGACTTAAGTTTGGGCAGATATGTTTCTGAAGATCTTCATCTGTCCAAAAATTCATGTCCCGTCTCTCAAATATTTTTTGTAAGGAATCAGGTTACCCGTGAATTTTTCCAAAGACCATCAGTTGATCGAAAATCTCCATAAAATCCTTCATAGTCGCTATTAAAAATTTGCTTCAAAATTTGTCTCTCAAGATATCAGGTTGATCAGGAAATATTTCAAAGGCCGTCAGTTGATCAAATATCGCCATTAAGTTCTTTGAATATTGTTTCAAGGTTTCAGGTTGATCAGGTATTTCATTTAAATCTTGACTCTTGGGTATTCTCTCAATATGTTAGGTTGAACAGGAAATGGTGTGGCATACACTGATAAATTGAACTATTCCCATTTTGCTTGAAATTGAATCAATTTGACATTAAATTCAGTTTAATCATATCGAATAATTAAAAATTAATCCCCTTTTTCTAAAAAATAAGCATCTGATATTAATCCCAGTATAATCATGGTTGCTTAGATTGTAGATTATCTCTTTTTGAATAAATTTTAATCATTTTTGATTCTATTTTAATAATTTTTTATTGAATTTTAATCTTTTTTGATTATATATTAGTATTGAAAAAGAATAAAATTTAATACTGGAAAGATTATTTCAAATTTAATCATGCATGACCACTGCCGAAGTAATCATGGCTCGGACTTAATAAGGTGAAGCAGGAAACTGCATACTTTTTAAGCTTTTTTGATTTATTTTATCTTTGAGTGTATATTAGCGCTAGTGTAAGCAGGTCTTAACTTGACGCTTAAAGAGTCAGCAAGCCGTGTGTGCAGCCTGATAAATAGAGGTCTTTGCTGACGTATATCTTACGCTCACTACGTCACGTATACGTAAACGCAAATTGTTTTCATCGGGAAAAAAATTTCATGGCGGAAAATTTTCCTGATGAAAACAAATCAGTGACACAATCATAATTTAGCAATCTCTATGGCAACGCTTCATAAACACACACGAGCAACTCTCCACTCACTTTCGGACCAGTTTTTCACAAGGTAAGTCGCACATTGGCGATCCTGCCATATTTAACTAAGCCATACGGAATTTTCCATAAGCTCATTTGGTTTCCAATCTTAAAGAAGCCACGCTAATATCGATCGGTTTAGAATAACCGTAGCCCTCACGCACCGCAAAAAATAAAATAATTAAACTGCTAAATCTGCCTCAATCGTTTCAAAACGACGCCATAAAAAAGCCTTAATGGTTTCAAAGCGACGCTGTTGCAAAAAAAATCAATTGGCCTCAATTGCTTGAAAATGACGCCACGATCCCTATTAAAAAAGGCATACTATACATTTCACCAGCACTAAAGGGTGATACGGTCAAAATTTGGTCAATATCAACTTGACGTATTTCTTTCAATTTTGCATTTAAAAAACCTGAACACCCCTCATTTTGAAGGTGTGTGTGTGTAGAATGTTGCTCCTATTTTGATTTTGGAATTCACTCTTCAGTTGTCAAAATGCCGTCCAAGCAAGAAGAGCAGCGTATCAAAATTTTGCTCGCGCATCGCGAAAATCCGAGCTACTCGCACGCAAAGTTAGCAAAATCGCTAAAAGTTGCCAAATCAACCGTTACAAATGTAATTAAAGTGTTTGGGGAACGTTTGTCGACAGCCAGGAAGTCTGGATCGGGGGGAAATCGAAAACCGGAAGCCGCTGAGACGACAAAGAGAGTTGCCGGTAGTTTCAAGCGAAACCCTAACCTCTCTCTCCGAGATGCCGCAAATAAGCTGGGTGTATCGTCTACAACCGTGAATCGAGCCAAAAAACGAGCCGGACTATCGACTTACAAGAAGGTAGTGACTCCAAATTGCGATGATAAACAAAATACGACGGCCAAAACGCGATCTCGGAGGCTGTACACGACGATGCTGACGAAGTTTGACTGCGTGGAAATGGACGACGAAACCTACGTCAAAGCCGACTACAAGCAGCTTCCGGGACAGGAGTTTTATACGGCAAAACGAAGGGGAAAGGTAGCAGATGTTTTCAAGCACATGAAACTGTCAAAGTTCGCAAAGAAATATCTGGTTTGGCAAGCCATCTGTACCTGTGGCTTGAAAAGCAGCATTTTCATAGCTTTCGGGACTGTCAACCAAGAAATTTACGTGAAAGAGTGTTTGAATAAACGTCTGCTGCCTTTCCTGAAGAAACACGGTTGTTCCGTACTGTTTTGGCCGGATTTGGCATCTTGCCATTACGGTAAAAAGGCCATGGAGTGGTACGCCGCCAACAACGTGCAGGTGGTTCCCAAGGACAAGAACCCTCCCAACACGCCAGAGCTCCGCCCAATTGAGAAATACTGGGCTATTGTCAAGCGGAACCTAAAGAAGACCAAAAAAACTGCTAAGGGCGAGCAGCAGCTCAAGGCAAACTGGCTTTCTGCGGCGAAGAAGGTGGACAAGGTGGCTGTACAAAATCTGATGGCAGGGGTCAAGCGTAAGGCCCGGCAATTCGGATTTGGAAAAGCGGAAGCCTAACTGAATATTTTTCCTGAATTTTATACTAATTGAACTTGAAAAAGAAATTTAATTTGATTTTTTAAATAAACGATTCACCGATTTACACGCGTTTTCCCTTGACCAAATTTTGACCGTATCACCCTTTATCTAATGCATATCAGTACGAATGCACCAACAGGACCGTTTGACATAGGAAATCGACGTCATGAAAGGTAGCACTCCGAAAAAACGGAAGGCAACCTCCCCCACCAAGGGTGTCCAAAAGGTCCATTCGCTATCCAACGACGAAATGCTGGTGAACGACCATCTGGCCAACGTAATGTTCTCCACACCGGAAGATCCTCGCAGAAGATCCCCCGTGAAGCTGGTCAGCTGGCGAAGTTGAAAAGCAGCCGCTTTGCACTGTCTTCGTCCATCTAGCAGCTGAGGAAAACCGAAGCTTCTAATTTTATTCAACCTGCCATTGTATGAAGGGCCCAAAAACGGTTTGGGTGAATCCGTGTGCAACATCACCCTCTTGCATCCAAGGAATAAATGGGAATCTCCTTTCAACAACACAGTCATACAACCGGTAAAAAACAGGCCATCCAACAGGAGGATGTCTCAATGAGTGGAGAGAAGAGCCCACCCTCTTTTCACGAAATGTTAAAGACATAGAGTTGTCATTTCCACTCTCCCCATCCATTTCACGTCAATCGGGTACCCTGGTTGACCGTCCAGTTCACAACATTTAATGTTTCATATAATAATGGAATGAAAGTTAAGAAAAAATAAAGGAATGATCTCACCCGATATGTTGTAAAGAAATCCATGACATCAAAGTTGATCATGAAGATTTCTAAGAGATCCCATAGATATGCTGCCACTATATCTTCAACAGGTGTTAAAAACAGCACTCTCGCCTTTCGTTTCTCACAGCGGCGTAAATCCCCATCAACCACGAAACACACTCTAGCTGCTCCAACCTTTCATCACCAATCACTCGTGACACAACGGCTTCAGCTCGCCAGTCACAGTACACAGTCTATCAACATATTGTTATACGGCAACCATCCCACATTGCACCCCAGGAGTTCTAGGATGCAATCGGGTCAATTTTTTCCGAGCAACTATGAGATTAATTGAAAAATCATCCATTTCAATTTTCGAACGAGAGATTCCTAAGCTCCATACCTCCATACTCCCATTGATCTTCATGATGATGATGAAGATGATGTCAGAGCAATGGTGCACTCACGGCTGAAAAGGAAAACCGAGTAAAATTCTTTTTTTTATTGTGAGGAAAGAGGGACATGTGTGGCATATATTAGCGCTAGTGTAAGCAGGTCTTAACTTGACGCTTAACGAGTCAGCAAGCCGTGTGTGCAGCCTGGTAGACAGAGGTCTCTATAGCAACGCTTCATAAACACACACGGGCAACTCTCCACTCACTTTCAGACCAGCTCTTCATAAGGTAAGTCACACAGAAATATTCCAAAGACCTTCAGTTGATCGAATATCTCCATAAAGTTCTTTGGTTTTTTTTTTTCAAGATTGCAGGTTGATTAGGTATTATTCTGAAGATCTTCAAATGACCAACAATTCAAGTCTTGATCTCAGATAGTCTCTCCAGATTCAAATGTCTCCATAAAGTCCATTGTATATGTTTGCAAGACTTCAGGATGATCAGATATTGTTCTGAAGATCTTCAACTGTCTGAATTCAAGTCATGTCTCTCAGAAATGTTTTTAAAGATATCAAGTTAATCAGTACGACGAGTTTTTCTTCATTTGCCAGCTGGCAACATAAATGGAGTGAAGGGAGTTTGGGACGATGGCTGTATGCGATCATCCCTAAGGTGTCCAAGTGTCCTTTGGTTTAAAGGGCTGGAGGTGGGTCGGGACTTCATTAGTGTGTGTGATGTCTCGCCTCATGTCCAATCACTATTCGCTAAAGCGCACTTGTTCCGTGTTGGGCTGGGGGACAGTAATCTCTGTGAATATGGATAGGGTTACCAGGATGCAGATCACATTATTTGGTCATGTGCTGAGCAGCGTGGAGTCAGATTCGAGTTGTACGATTCCCTTCGGGCTAGAGGTAGAAAACCTAATTCGGGATATTTTGGCTAGACGCGATCTGGAGTTTATGCAACTCATATACGTATTCTTTAAGAACCTTTTAAATATTTATTCAAGACTTCAAGCTGGTCAAATATTATTCAGAAGATCTTATATTGTCCAACAATTCAAGTCCCGTCTCTCAGATATTTTTTAAAGATCAGGTAGACCAGTAATTATTCCAAAGATTTTCGGTTGATCAAAGATCTCCGTAAAATCTTGTGGATATTTTTTCAAGACCTCAGATTGGTCATATATTGTTCTGAAGCTCTTCAACAGTCCAACCATTTAAGGTCTGATTTTTTTTTAAAGATGTCAGATTGGCCAAGAATGTTTTCAAAGTCCTTCAAATGATAAAAAATCTTCCTAAAGTCCTTTAAAGTCGCTTTAAAAAATGTCACTTCAAAATATTCAAGTAGGAAGAATCTCATTTTGATTATTTTCAGCGCTTACAAATAGCTTCAAAATCGAACATCTTCGTAGAACAAACATTGTTCAGCACAAAAGGGACTGTTATTTTCATGGTTAGTTTTTTGAATATAATTACATTTGCTCGAAGATATTATGAAATATATGACGAACGTGTGCAAGGTTAATTTGTGCGCTTCTCTCTTCGTCACTTTCTGAGGAACCTTCAAATTCATCTCTCCTATTCCACAACCTTGAGTTACTGTCAACAAGACGCCTTCAGATGCAGCGATTGTTCGTTTTAGATATCCTAAGCAGCAAAATTGATTGTTCAAACTAACAACAGAAAATTTCCTTCAATGTTCCTCATCGTCAGCTTAGGGACTTGCTTCTAATCATGGTTCAAGGCCGGTATCTCTAAAATGTGACGTGTTAGGGAATAAGTATGTTCTAAACATTAACTCAAGGGACCACAGTATAGTCAAATATGATTAGATTTCTATCATAGGAGAAATGGCTCTAATGTTGACCTATGTATCTAAGATTGGGCCCATCGCTAAAAATCTGCTATTTATCAATTTTATCTAGATGAACGCGTCATTGGGACGGTACCAATCAATATTTTTGGCCGCTTTTGAATATTTACTCGATTGCTGAATTTATGTATGGGCCCAAATTACGGGCATTTAGGCCGACATTACATCCATTTCCCATAGTAAAAATAATCCACGCAGTGCAATAAAAGTAGTATCATATCAAAAATTCCGTAATGCACCTAAAACTATAAAATTTATTATTCCGGTCATTTACGTCCGGTCATTTACGTCTACCCTGCAACAAAATTTAAATGTAGGCTGAAAATTATTTGCAGCTTTTAACAGTGTTCGGATTTTTGGACTAAGTGACTGGATTTCGAGTTTTTACGGTATTAAAAGAAACGAGTAAACATTATTGAGTTAAGAAGGGTTTTCACAGTACTATCATTGAAATGTTAAGGTAAGTTTCATCCAATCTTGTGACGGATAACTGATTTTAAGTTTGGACGTCAACCTGAACTGAAAAGTTCCCAAACGAGACAAATGCAATCCACTTCCTCTTATACAAAGTAGTCTCAATCCACATTGTACATGCTTCCCAGACCGCACTCCATGGTGCCTCCAAGCCACCCACACGCGATTTTATCAGACAATTCAATCAAGATTATGCTTGATGGCAACACGAAACCCTTACCACTTGAAACAGCATCTCCCAGTCTTTACACACGCCTTCCTCCTGGACCACACGAAACGCTTTGGAATTAATTTTGAACATAAGAAGCAGGAAGCAACGAAAGTGAAATGCTATCAAAATGTTAAAAAGCAACTATTTTCGACGTGATTATGAATAACCAGCAAACTCCCCCCTATCTGGTGGCTACAGCCTCCAATTACTGTCGGCATTCAACGGTGCAAGTCAGTTTGCACGACTAATACAATACGAGGAAGTAATAAGCGAGAGCAAAACTGTATCAAAAATGCGGTCATTAAGCCGTGTGCATGTCTGCCTGCTTACGTTGTTGTATCGCTGCGGGAGAATTGAGATAAGTTTGTTTTACAAAGATCAAGAGCACAACTCTCGAATGTCTTACAAAAAGTGTCTCAATTTACTATTCCACCGATTTTTGCCCAGCAAAATTAAAATTTCGTAAACTATCTAGCCATCGATCGCTTGGAGTTGATTGCGACCACTAATTTTTTTTTCGATAAAAGATGGATATATTTTCCAAATAAATATTATGCCACTTTCCGCGTGGCCGGGACCAGCAACGTAAGCGCCCAATCGGAAAACAATAACAAAAGCATCGAAACGAAACAATATCAGCATAATCAACAAACGCCCCGAAAATTACCCAAAACGATCGCCCAATTCCAGCTGCGAGCGAACTGCCTCCGAAAAAGATACTTACCCAAACGAAGAGAAACAATTATCTGCCATTGGATCAATCTTCGCAGCCATCGTCGTCGTCATCGTCGTCGTTGGAGTGTTTTCGGATATGCTGTAACGCTTTCGCTTGACTCCCGAAATCCGTCGATTTCTGGTGGCTGTCGTAGCCAGTGCAAGGCGAATTCGATTGTAAAATCAATTAAGGTTATTTTTCTTGTTTTTGCACGGCGAACGATGGTTGTAATGCTTTCAAATTGGTTCGAAAAAAAAACTATGCGTTACGAAAAGGTGATCCACGTGTGTAGTTGCGTGCATGTGAGGTGTGTTCTCAATCTGCTATGTTGCTTTGATAATAGACCATTTTCCATATATATTAGGGTGACGCGAGTTGCTTGGTGGGAATTGCATGGTGGGTGGGATGTTTTGAAGATGAAAACTGACAGATGAATTTCGGTTAATAGAGCAATTGAACATTCATTATTTGTGCATAAAATCCAACGACCCTTCGACTGCAAGTCTTTGAATATAAAATAGTAGAGTACGGTAAAATAAAATTTAAATAAACAGTGGAGATTTTTTAATTATCGGGCAAATTGGGCCGAAGAGTCTTTGATTTCTATGAAACTTCGTCCATAGGTAGAGTTCATAGATATATAAATTTCAAAAAAATCAGAGTTGCCAATTTTTCCGGAAAACCTTAGTTAAAATTTACAGATTTTTTCGGACACCATCAATTTAAAACGAATCATAACTTTTCAACCAAGCATTGCACAGTCAAAGTCAACCTTCAAAAATTACATGAAATTTTGTCAACAATTCATAAAAAATACTATTTGAAACAAATTTCTCATGAAAGTTTTCAGCAACTAAGAAAATCCAATAGAAAAGCTGCGAAAATTATTGAAGTATCATCGAAAAACTGATTACCGGTCTAGCGCTCTTCTCTAAAAAAAATCAGTTTGTTCTTTTCGTCGCATACCGTTCGTACGCGTAATAGCTGAAATATCTACCTACCCATTTATATTGTTTGTATTACAATCAAGAACCTCAAAATAAATTACATTTCATTTTAACCTAGGTGTCCCAGTTACTACAGTAACTTACCAGCCTTAATTGTTATGATATATATATCTAAGTGTTTTTACATTGTTTCTGCCTTGGCAATTCAGTATTTTAAACAGGTTACATGTCAGTATAACAATTGACATCTTAAAACTAAAAACTAACACTAAATCTTATCTAAGTATAAAGGGAATTAATCGTTACAATTGAAGATGACTAGTCGATCGTGTCCCAAGCGCGCCGAATTCATCGCACTGCGGAAGAAAGCAAGCCAGCCGAGACAGCAGAAAAAGAAGCAACTACCCGGAATCGATCTGGAAAATGATTCTCCACCGCTTCCTCCAACCGAAGGACGCGCACCAAACCTTCCTCCCCTTCAGCTGCCCAGAAGGCAGTAATAGGAATTCGACGCAAGCCGAACCAAGCAACACTCCTCCAGGATTCTGGGGAACCCAGCCTGACGCTGTACCGTTGGTCCCTCCAACTGGTGGTCTGACACAGGTAATCAGTCATCTGACAACGCTTGTCAGTGAAATGTAACAAATGATGGTTCAAATGATGCACTTCATGACGAACTTTCACGTTCACCATCAACGCCCTTAATTGGAACGCCCATTCAGTGGCGAGAAAACAGCCGGAAATTGTACATTGCTTACGTCAACATAACATCGATGTCGCGTTTCTAACCGAGACGTATCTCAAGCCGGAGGTCAACTTAAGCCTGTCAAATCACACAATTGCTAGACTGGACCGAGCTCGAGCACAGAGGGGCGGTGGTGTTGCAATTGCCATCAGGAGAGAACTGGAGTACAGGATGCTGCCTGACTTTCGTCCATCGTTCGTGGAAGCCATTGGAGTCGAGGTGGCATCGCCGGATGGTCCCATCACACTCACTGTCATCTACTGTCCTGCACAATGCAACAATCGATCGTCTCAAGAATGACATCCAGAAGTTGACTCGTCGAAAGGGTAAGTTTATCCTCACCGGTGATCTCAATGCACGCCACTCGCTGTGGGCAATGCAAGAAGTAACTAGAACGGAGCAGTGCTGGCCACGGACCTGCAGGCGGGACACTACGTAGTCCTCCATCTGGACTCGCCTACTTTCTACTCACCAGCCGGTGTCGGATCCACCCTCAACATCGTTCTCACCAACATGGCGGACTGTTTCTCTGAACCCCGTGCGATTACCGAGCTGTCATCCGACCACCTACCGGCATCGTAGGCGAAACGATCATCGAGCGAATTGGCCTCAACTCCAGCGGTTTGAGGAGGATCGACGGCGTGCTGCAATGCAAGCGCTCTCCGATGACATAGGCGAAGCAGAACAACGGTTTATCCCGACAACCCCGGTGACCTTACCTTAATGAAGAGACCAAGCGTATAATATCTCTTAGGGATCAGTACTACCGAGGTACATCGAATTTCGAATGTTGAGACTTTAGAACAAATGTCCAACAAAATAATTAATAATTTCAGGCAAAAATCGTTGCAATCCTCAATTGCAACGATTAATTCCCTTTATACTTAGATAAGATTTAGTTTTAGTTTTTAGTTTTAAGATATCAATTGTTATACTGACATGCAGGTTAAAAAACCTGTTTAAAATACTGAATTGCCAAGACATGAACAATGTAAAAACACTTAGATATATATCATAACAATTAAGGCTGGTACGTTACTACAGTAACTGGAGCACCTAGGTTAAAATGAAATGCAATTTATTTTGAATTTGGAACGTAAACGTGAAGTAAAAAAAAATAAAAATAATATCTTTTAGGGATTATGTTAGGAGGCAGTTTCAAAGAAGGAAACTTATATATAAAAAAATAAGCAAAATTATTGCCATTAGGGTGGAAAAACTTAGGAACAGGCAGTTTGCAAAAGACCGGGTTTACCGGGTTTACCAAATTACTCTAGGCCCTTCTGGCGGTTAACAAAAGTGCCTTAAACAAACCAAAGCCCATGCCGCCTCGTAGAGTTGATAATAACAGCCGTCGTCAAGGCGAACTCCATTTCTCAACATTTTATGGCTTCGCATAATCTGGGTCGAGATATTGTCAGCCTGATGCCTAGCTTAGTGAGTTTCCTGGTGAATACCATCAAGTTGACGAGGAACATGAAGGCACCGGGTTTCGACGGACTCTTCAACATTATCCTGAAGAATTTGGGACCGAAAGCGCATACCCTTCTGGTGAACGTCTTCAATCGCTGCCGGGAGCTCGGATACTTCCCAGCTGCCTGGAAACGGTCCAAGGGGGTACCGATACCGAAGCCAGGAAAGGATCCTACCAACCCGTCAAGCTACCGTCCGATCAGTTTGCTTTCCTCGCTTAGCAAGTTGTTTGAAAAACTCATTTACACCAGACTCCTCGAGCACACCGAGGCGAACGGCATCCTACTGGACGAGCAATTTGGATTCCGACGACGTCACTCGTGGAACAACTCAAGCGGGTCTCAAACCTCATCAATCAGGCGAAATCGTTCTTGAAGACAACGGTCATGGCGAAACTGGACATCGAAAAGGCATTCGATAACGTGTGGCACGTCTCACCGACTGGAAGATAAGTGTGAACGCGGCCAAAACGCAAACCATTGTGTTTCCGCATAGCAACACCGACCAGCTCAAACCGTCATCAAAAATAAAGGTTCTGAACGGTGCGGAAACTGAGTGGTCACTCGAGGTACACTACCTTGGCCTGATTCTCGACAGTAAGCTCCTCTTCCGGTCGCTCGAGGAAGACCGAGTCAAAAAAGGCACCATAATGCTGAAACGTCTGTATCTGATCATCAACCGTCACTCGAAAGCATCCACCGTCAACAAGCTGGCTGTCTACAGGCAGATTGTTGCACCTTTGCTGGAGTATGGGTCTCCGGTATGGAAGGGTTGCGCTAAAACACATCGGAAGAAGCTCCACGTTGGCAAAGCCTACCCGTACATCAGTCGCTGAATTCAGCATCCCGCCTGACACGGACAACCTCGATATCAACGAGCCTTTTTCCTGGGAGGAACTCCAGCACGCACTAAGCCTTAGCAACGGCAAATCTGCGGGACCTGACGATTTCAGGTATCCACTATTAAAAAAACTGCCCCTTGAGGCCAAGTGCTGCATGCTTGAGATGCTCAACCAACTCTGGGTCTCGGATACCTACCCGACGCTGTGGAAGGAGAGTCTTGTCGTGCCCATCCCGAAGGCAAATAAAAAAGACAGGGGCACATGTAAGTTCCGGCCGATCGCTCTCACATCCTGCATGGCCAAGGTATTCTAACGGATGGTGAACCGTCAACTCAAGATGTTCCTTGAGACCAACAGCTTGCTCGACCACCGACTGACTTTCGACAAGGTTTCGGTACGTCCACGCACTTTGCCACTCTGCGGGAACGTCCTCAAGGAAGCTTACGACCGTTCCGTGGTGTTCCTACCACGTTGAAATCATCTCTTTGCACATCTCCAAGGCCTTCAACCGGACGTAAACGCCAGGCTGCCTGGGCGAATTTACATATTTGTTTACGCTGACGATGTGCTGATTGTGGCCACGGGTCCTACACAGATCCGAACCCTACGGCAAGCGCAAGCGGCAGTCTCTGCCGTCGTCAAATGGACCGACTCGATGGGTTTCCAGCTGTCCGCCAGGAAGAGCATCTGATGCCACGTATGTCCGTCTCATCACCGAGTCAATAGCACCCCAATTACAATCCACGACCAAGCCATTCCAAACAGGAAAACAGTTCGCGTCCTCGGCGTACTGCTCGACCGAACGCTCTCCTTCGACTAGCATTTCCAACAGGTCAAAAAGGACTTCCGCAGTAGACTCAACCTCGTTAAAACGATCTCTCGGCCTCACCGATCCAACAACCACGATGTTCGGTTCCGGGTGGCACGAGCCATCATCGACAGAAGGTTGCTTTACGGGACGGAAATTACTTGTATCGTTTCCGAGAAGCTGGTTAGAACCCTAGCACCGATCTACAACAGCTACATCCGCATCATATCTGGTCTTCTGCCATACACTCCAGCAGATGCCGCATGTATCGAAGCGGGTCTTCTTCCTTTCCGGTGCTGCCTAAACGCAAATATTGCCACTGGGAACAGAGTCCTCCGCACGGCCGCCGACATCGACATCCCCCAAGGGGCCAAAGCCCATTGCCATGGAGAGAAAAGTTGGCACTTTTCACGAATCCAATTGGACAATCGGATCAAGAACCGCTTCAAAGCAGGGGATGCATCCGTGATTTTGCGCAGATCGGTCGCTGAATTACTTGGGTACAACTATGCCGACCACTTACACCGGTACACCGACGGCTCCCGATCGATAGGCGGAGTAGGTATCGGGATTTTCGGAGACGGTATTGCTGAAAGCAGCAGTCTTCCTCCACAGTGCTCGGTTTTCTCGGCCGAGGCTGAAGCTATCAGCTGTGCCACTACGACGCCAACCAACAAACCGATACTTATCTTAACCGATACTTATCTCAAGCGATCACCTCGGAAGCACCAAAACACCCATGGATCCAGGCGATTATCAAGTACGCCCCACCGAACACCGTGTACACATGGATTCCCAGACACTGCGGAGTGCCAGGTAACGAGTCTGCTGATCACCTTGCCAGAGCCAGGACATCGGGTCCCAGACTCACCGACCATTCGAGCGGCATGGGAGGCCGAGTGGTTCCGCAACAGAACTGCCTTCATCCGCAAAGTCAAAGGGTCAACTGAACCATGGAGCGAACTGGACACACCAAACTCTACTATAACTGTGGTGGCCTGCCTTTCCACAGAAGCTGCATCATCTGTTGGGTACCCTACACCGTCGAACACATCCTGTGCAACTGCCCGGAGTTCCAAAACCTTCGGGAGTCACTCTGCCTAACTTTCAGCATCAGTGATCTGCTCGGGAATGATACTCCGGCCTTGGCAGCACCAGTAACCTTCTTAAAAGAAGCCAAAATCTAACACTTGGTATGGCAGGAATTTCTTCATCACTTCCGGAACAATCACCGGTGCAATTTACACGGAAGCGTGCCTTAAGAAGCGTATCTTGCCATTCATAAACAAGCACAAAGGATCAATTATGTTTTGGCCTGATCTCGCCTCCTGCCGCTACGTTTGAAACGTGTTGGAGTGGTACCGAGCTAACGGAGTAAATTTTATGCCAAAAGATATGATCCCACCAAATTCACCGGAAATTCACCCAATTGAAAAATTCTGGACAATTATGAAGACGTAACTTCGCAAACATCCTAAAACTATTAAAACAGAGCTGAAGTTGAAGAAAATTTGGGTAAAATCAACATAAACACTTGGAAAATCGGTTGTACAAAATTTGATGGGTGGAGTTAAAAGGAAGTGGACATACCGTAAAATTCTCAAAAATTTCGTTTTCGAGTTTTTTTTTTATTTATTCAAAGGGGGGATGTTTCTCAGAGTCTTAAACTATGTTAATCTTTGATCGAGTTTCCACTTGCTGCAATTACGGCCTCCACACGCTTCCGGAATGCACGGCAGGTTCTAATAAAGTAGTCTGGATCCATTTCTCTCCAGGTACGGGTAAATGTTTGTCTGAGGCTTGCTGTACTCGGCTGGCGTTTAGAACAGACCTTGGCCTTCATGACGCGCCATATTGAGTAATCCAGTGGATTAAGATCGGGGCTGGATGGCGGCCACATATCCTACGTCCAGAACGGAAGATGTTTCTGAGTGCTGTTCGAGGTGTGGAACGGAGCCCCATCTCGGACCGTACTGTTCACGGAAGAACATACTTATTTAAAATCCCGATGTAGACCTCCTTGTTGACCTTGTCGCCTTCTGGAATGAACACCGGGTCCATTTTTTTGCCATCGGAAGCCACCAATCCAAACACCATAACGCTAACAGGATGCTTGGTCAGATATACGTTCTTGTGCTCGTCGGCCACGTCTTTTACCGGAAGAGAACTAATATACCGGTCAGTTCTGGAATTTGATATGGGATCGACGGTAAACATGCTCTCGTCGGTGAACAGGATTACCGGATTTTTTCGCTTAAAAAAGTTCAAGATTTTCTTGCATCGTTCGACTTGTAGGTCCTGGATGCGGTTGGTAATCATGTGAGTTTTTTTTTTTTCAGTGCCCTCGACTTCGCCCCACAATCTTCCTTTACGATCTTCCGTACCGTAAAGTCACTGATCCCGTGTTCCTTTGCCATTTTCCTTATTGAACGCACGTAACCCGAGCCCTTCCTCGGACGACCTTCGCGGATAGTTGTCCTTTCTTTTCTCGGTCTAAAACCCTTTTGACGGTCCACTGGGACTCTTCCACGGCGATTGAAATGTCTTTTTGCGACATTTGCGCGTGGGACAAATCACGAATACGCTGCCACTTCGTCATGGTGCAACTGTCAAACTAATAGCGAATTCGTTTATTATTCAGTTCCAACCTGGATCGGGTATCAAGATTGGGCCTGCTTGTTTTCTGACAAACGTCAGTTCGATCGTTTGTTTTTAAAACCCAGCTCAGGTTGAGGTTCGCACTGACAAAAAGTTCGGTTTCGCACTGGGTTGGAACTGGTTCCAACCCCGATAATAAACGAATTCGCTATAAGTAAATCATTTTCTTTTAAACACAGCCTACATTCACTGCTTGATCGTCAAGCAGTTCAGTTCGGTGTTAGCTCGCTCTCTCGAGTTGTTTGAAAAGTTCATTGCGATAGTGTTCACGCTCTCTCTTTCGCGGTTTGTCGTGCGTGTGTGTGTGTGCCCCGTAATGGGGAAGCATCGGTCGCGAAGCCCGGCGAAGGTCCAGAACCCCGGAGAAGGAAGCTCCGGTGTGCCTACCTCGAACAGGTTTGCTGTTCTCCCCATGGATGGGAATATCCAGCTGTGTAGGAAAAACGCAGTAAGAAGAGGAAGAAGAATCGAGGCCAGTCCGATGTCACTGCGACGAACAACAGCGATGTTGGAGATTTCGGTGACGCTGCCGAAACCGTGAATACTGCCGAAATGAGCTCGGCAAAAGTGAAGCTACCTCCATTGGTAGTGAAAAATGCCTATCTTAATGTGCTCATTGCGGATCTTGCCCTAAACGCGAGGATTTCAAGCGCATCCGAAATCAAGCGTCCACCAACAATCAACCAGCACGAAGGAAGGATAAGGCCCCGGCTTTCAGGACAGAGGACTTTCCACCTCTTCGTGGACAAGCGAATCCCAGGGTGCGATCCACGCCCCCTCAAGAAACGTCTGGATCTTCTGCTGGACAAAGCTCTCCATCCCCCCCTGGATTCTGGAGGCAACCAACAGCTCAAACAAACAATCCCGATCTGTTCTCAGCAGACGAACTGATGGAGATTTTTATCAACATGACCGGTGCTCTACGTAAGTGCCGCAATAAGCCCGAACAGATCCAAGTGCTCGGTAAGTTCATCATCCAATATGGTGTCTAAACCGCTAACCATCGCTACCTGGAACGCTTGCTCTGTAAGAGCTAAACAGATTGAGCTTGCCGACTTCCTCCGCAAGCATAGCATCGACGTGGGTCTTCTAACCGAAACCCACCTAAAGTTCGGTGACAGCTTCTGGTTGCCTGACCACAACATTATCCGGCTTGATCGCACCAGCTCCAGGGGGGGTGGTGTAGCGGTCATCGTCAGAAAGGGAATCAAGTTTTGCACTCTGCCCCACATCCGCACTTCTATCATCGAGGCCATTAGTGTGGAGGTGGAATCACCAACTGGAAACGTCCGGTTCATCGCTGTTTACTGCCCACGCCAGTGTACCGCAAGCAACGGATTAGGAATCCAATTTAAGAAGGACCTGACCGCCATCACCCGTACTAGCTCCCGATTCATCGTTGGGGGCGACCTGAACGCCCGCCATGAAGCTTGGAGGAACTACCAGAGGAACCGAAACGGATGTCTATTGTTCGACCACGCACAACATGGACTGTACACAGTGCAATTTCCGGACGAACCAACTTTCATCTCTCCGGCGGGAAATCCCTCCACGTTAGACTTTTTCCTGTCAAACATCGGACTATCCAAGCCGGAGGCGCACAACGATCTCAGCTCCGACCACCAACCGGTGGTGACTGAAGTCGGTGTCAACGTGGTTCCTGCTAGAGGCTGCCTGCGTAAAGACTACCACCATGTCAACTGGGTGCAGTACGGTCGAATGGTAGACAGCAACATCGATGAAAATCCACTGCTCGACACCGTAGATGACATCGACCGGGCGTTGGAAGGACTCCAACAGGCCATATCCGAGGCTGACGAGACATGCGTTCGACAAGTTCCTGTGAGGGGTAAGTTTGTTGCTATTGATTCCCACACCCAATTATTGATTCGATTGAGAAATGTTCGTAGACGCCAGATCCTCTACGCAGCTCCGGTGTGGGAATCATGTGCACAGACTCACAGGAACAAAATCCAGGTCGCTCAGAATAGAGTGCTGAGGATGGTACTTGATCGTCCTTTTGACACTAGAATAACAAATTTACACGAAGAGGCAGGCATTGCCAAAATAGATTCCAGAATTAACGAAATTAAGACTAATTTTGCACAAAAATGTAATTTATCAGAACATGCTTTGATAAGCAATTTGTATATAGTTGGTTAGGTGTACATAGTAGTTGTAGGTTAGTTGTAGTTGTAAATAGTAGTTATAAGTAGTCTCCTTTTTCAAATTTTCAAACAAACCAATCCCACCAAGGTGGTCATTCTCTAAAACAGGCCTGATAGGACTAGGAACTGTAATTAATAATAATTGAAATTTCACAGGAACTAAAGTTGAAAAGACGCATCTGTGTCACTTGATAAGTTATACATGTAAACCACACAAATTCAAGAAATATAGATCATTTAAGTAAGGAAACACAGCCTACTACGGTATGAGCTATAGGTTACGTGCGTGCAAAGAAAACCAAGGCATTGTATGCACAGGTGAAACGGGAACCTTATTTGTACGATGGTGCAAACATTATCACGCATACGGTAATGAATGAGAGACAAAATTGAAAGAAACAAATTTTGTAAATTATAACTCATTAGTCGATTTTCATTCCTGAAAATTCCAAGAAAATCTGATAATCGGTTCAATTTTGGTGAGTAAATATGCGTGTCCCATTTGCGTGTCCTTCATTAAGAGGTTCAGCTCTAATTTTCAAGATCCATTATTAAATTAAACTATTATACATTACATACGTAAGACCTATTCTGGAATACTGTAACCCATAACACTGTCCTTGAACCCTTGAGGCCCCTATAAGACTCTAGACTGAACACATAAGGCATTTGGTCTTCGGAGTTGAATCTTACGAACCACTATCCAGTCTTCGACTGAGCAATGCAAAAACTCAAACTCTCCACAGTCCAACTAGCGCCCATCAATCTCAGTCCAATTACATTCACGCCACTCAAGTTGATATCCCTCGAATTGAATATTAATTTATTCAAAACCTACCGGGACCACAACTCAACTATCTGTCCCACACAATCTCAACCGACCAAATCCGCATTCTCCGTTAAGTTCTCAGCGTAGCTTTGGAACCATTAGGAAATCGTTTCGCACAAAATCAAACAACCAGACCCGAAACTTCCGTATCGCAGCACACAATTGCCCGCAGCTCTCAATCCTAATGGTCCGATCAACGAAGGATTGTCGAGAATGTGTGGAGAAGGAGAAGGAGTAGGGAGTCCGCAGCCTGTGTGACAGCGACACCGATATGAAACAGCCCTGGCAATCGAAAGTAGTCCCCCTTCGAAGCGAGACCATATTTCATTATCCTATGCCTACAGTCAGTTAGTCAGTGTACCTATATGCCACCCGATTGCGCTGACTTACTCGAAAAGCCATTACTTCATACACCTCAATCGTCTCAGCACGTTGTTTGTTGCTGGGGACATTTTTGAGTCAGGTCTAGGGAAGTTAAAGGAAAAGCCTTTGGATCAATATAACCAGAAACCCAGTGGAAAAATCTGGTCTCGTTTCTTGATTTTTTGTCTCCTTTCTTGACGTTAAAAAATCGCAATTAAAAAGCTGCCACTACTGCCTGCCATAGTAACTAAACAGTAACGAACGATATTGCTGTTGCTGCTGCTGCTGCTGCTGTTTCTGCTGTTAGCTGTCGACGACAACGGTGAAAGGAATCGGATTTGTTTGGGAAGGTGCTCTTTTTAACACATGTTTAAATATTATAAGGTGATTTTCAATTCAGGGCTTGCACACCGTGTCGAAAGAGAGCAATGCAAGGATTTGTGGGCAAAGGGTTGGGTTTTGAACTGGTTCACACGGAAGCTTGACCTTCCTCCAGCATTTAAACATATTGTAAACCATGTTAACGACTGTCTCGAGAATGCCATTGTAATAAAACATTCCCCCGCTCTACGTCAGAACACAGTCCCAGCCTGACGGTCGACTGAACTTGTTCCAAGACTTTTATGTTGCCCAACAAATCCAACATTAATTGCGAAAATAAATATTGACTATGTTCAGCATTTCTTGAACTGCTACGCCACTTTGGGCTTTCAGAAGCAGCCTCATAGCCCAAAAGCTAGTAAAAATTTGAGCAAGTTGCATAAATTTGTAGGTGGTACAAGTCCTTTTGGGATTGATCTCGGCCTCTTAGATGGAAGTATCACTATCTCTAATAATGAAGAGAACTGTTCTGGCCACGTCCTTGCTGGGGATGAGAAGGAATGTTAGTTTTTTATTGATTTATTTTTATTTATTTTCCGTCGATCTTGCTTTCCGTACAAAGTACCAATGCTACCGACGCCAGGGAGGCAGCTCCCACATCTGGACCCTACCTATCGACCCATCGACCCTTCCGAATAATTTGACTGAATACAGAAACCTGCTTTTTGGCCGTGCTGCCAAGTTAAAACGAGGAATTTGATGCAAATTGAACACTGAGATTGACTATCCCATATCCAATTTCTACCCGAAATGGCAAGCTAAATACATTGAAAACGAATATTACTCAGAGAATGAGTCTCTTTTACTAGTTCGTATCGAGAATTATTTTAAATCGTAGGTTACTCATGCGTTGAATAACCTATGCTCTGGACATTTCAAAAAATCTTTTTTTTTTGGCCTAAAAAATACGTTGGAATGTCTACTTTGACATAGATTTGACCGCACGTCCGCAAGTGACATCGTTCCAAAGTTATAGGCCGATTAGTGGACTCGTGTCCAGACACTCCAAGCGCGTTGTTCCAGCTCCAGTGGTGTGACCGCCAGACGTTCCGCCCCGCGACGACTCAGACGGGAGGTCTCCTGGGGAACCTGGTGCGGCGGCTACAGGAGACATCCAATCGCGCCAAAAAAATCTCAATTAAAGAGGACATTTCAATTAACAAAACCATGCATTCCTTTTTTTTTTAGTTGATCGTTATTTACACTCAAAAAAATTCGTGAAAATGACCTATTTTTCATGCCGCCAGAGTGGACTACCCCCTTAAGAAAAATGTTCATACGAATGAGTAAAAGTGACTCACAACTGAGAAAAGGTTATTCACTCTCTGAGTTAGTTTTGTTTTCAGTGTGCAACGCAACGAACACCCCTGTTTATTACTCGGCAGCCAGCCAAGTAGTAGTAAAATTCATCTTTATTTTGATTTGTTATGTGTTTTACAATTGCTAATACAGGGCAAGAGGTTAGCCAAAAGGGTTCTTCATCTTTGGTGGACTTTTTGATTTTGTGTTGTACATGTTGTGTTTTACTGTGTAATATTTTTCAATTTTCTTCTTGTGAAGTATGTTTTTTGAATGTATTAATTTGTTATTCTACCTACTTAACCCAACTTAACCTAACGTGCCAGATCCCTGACGATCTGTTGATCGGATCGCCTACAGAAATCTCTGAACCTTGCAATGGAGTCAGCTCTCCGTAACTCCAGTGTCTGAAGACCAGCCAGGCGGTGGACCTAAGAATTTCTAGTCCACGGGGAACTGTTAAGGATCATCCTAACGATCTTGTTCTGGATCCTTTGGAGTTAGAGGTGATGTCATTTGGCGCAACTCTCCCAGATTGGCATCCCGTATTCTATTACGGAAAGGATGATTTGTTTGTAGACAGCAAGCTAATTTTTCACGGACAGGGTAGACCTCCTGTTGATGAGTGGATACAACGATCTTATCAAGATGTTGCACTTGGTTTTGGTTTTGTCAACGTGCTCCCTGAAAAGAAGCTTGCTGTCTAGTGTTATTCCGAGGTACACGACCTCTTTGGACAACTGAGGTGTTTAAGCAGATCTTATTATTTTCAGACGGAACAAGTCTGGGAGATTTTGAGTGTGGAAAGATGATGACCTGGGTCTTTGCCGCGTTGATACGGATCTTCCAGCTGTTGATATATACAGACAGGACGTCCAGGCCTCTCTGAAGTTTGGCAGTCAGAGCTCCGATCACCCTACCCTTGTAGACGATGGATGTGTCATCTGCGAACAGAGACAACGATCCACCATCAGGGAGAGCCGGCATATCGGAGATGAACAGGTTGAATAGAATGGGGCCAAGGATGCTTCCTTGTGGAACCGCGGCACCGATGTTGAAAGCATCCGATGTGAGGGTATTCAGAGAGACTCGGAACGTCCTATCCGATAGATAGTTGTTTTTTATCTTCACTTGGAAGATTGGAAGACCGTACTGCTGCAATTTGAACACCAGGCCATCATGCCAGACATTGTCGAACGCCTTTTCAACGTCCAACAACGCCATGGCAGATGTTTTCGAAACAGACTTGTTCCGTCTGAGAATGTTTGTCACTCGAGTCAGCTGGTGGACAGTCGAACGACCTTTCCGAAAACCAAACTGTTCCTCGAGTAACAAGTTGTTTTCATCAGCAGATGTTAGGAGCCGGTGGTACACTGCTCTTTCGAACAGTTTTGATAACCCTGAGAGAAGGCTGATTGGTCGATAACTTGAAGGAGAGGACGGATCCTTCCCAGGTTTCTGGATGGGTATGACTTTAGCTGACTTCCAACACGGAAGTAGCCAAGTCTGAGGCACTGATTGTTGTAGAATCTGGAACTCAAGTGTTTGAGTTCCAGATTCAGGATGTTGTCAAAACCTGGGGCCTTCATGTTTTTAGATGATTTGATATAGGCCAACAGTTCGTCAGCCGTAATCTCGGATTCCTCTGGAAAAATGTTAGGAATCTGAAGAAGATTGGTTGCCTTTCAGCAATCTCAGATTCATGAGGGCTGACGATGTTTTGTCCGAGATGATGGGAGCTCACGAAGTGTTGACCTATCGCGGCAGCCTTCTCTTCAGGAGTTATCAGATGAACCACTGGGTCGCCGGGACGATCCAGTGGGGTCAGTGGTGGAATGGGCCTAGGGTTGTTTTTAAGAATTTTTGTAAGTTTCCAAAAGGGCTTAGCACAATCTGGGAGAGAGCGGATCTTACTAGCAAAATCGTTATTTCTGAGATCCACCATCCTGGCCTGAATGATCTTTGTTAATCGATTACAATTGGTCTTCAAGTAAGGTAGGCCAGTACGCTGGTACTGCCTACGAATGGTGTTATGGAGTCTAATGAGATCTTTGGTAGGGCTGTCAAGGTTCCGAGTGTTACTCACCTGTCTGGATACTGGCACGTCTTGTTCCCTGGCCCGAGCAATCGCCTCCTCGATGGTTTGTAGACACCGGTCAACATCTTTGGACGTCCCCGGTTGGACATCGTAGTCGATGGTTGTGTCGACGTAGTGTTCATATTGCGCCCAGTTGTGACTCGATGGTAGTTGCGCCGGGAAGCTTCGAATCGGTTTACCGAGGATCCAACTTCGGCCACCACAGGGTAGTGGTCCGAGCTCAGCTCCTGGAATGCCACAGGTTGCGAGATGTTGTGTCCCATGTTGCTTACGAAGATGTCGATGGTCGCATGGACCCCAGACCGACTCAACCGGGTGGGAGAGTCCAGCGCCAAGATGGTATAGTGGCCCTCTTGCAGGTCTTGATTGAGGATGATGCCGTTTCTATTGCTCCGACCGTTGCCCCAAGCTTGGTGTTTTGCGTTCAGATCGCCAGTGATGTTAAAGTTCCCGCTCTTCCGGGTGAGTTTGATGAAGTCTTTCCGGAGGGCCACTGACGACCCGTCCCTGATGTTGGCTTGCTTTGGGCAGTAGGCCGCGATGATGGTGATTGGGCCAAGTGATGTGCTCACCTCCACTCCGATGGCTTCAATTGTTTTCAGCTGGAAGTTTGGTAGCAGCCGTCTACTGATGTTCCGTCTTGCAGCGATGGCCACTCCTCCACCTCCAGAGCAGGTGCGATCAGGTCTGACGAACCGAAAGTCGGGAAGGAATACGTTCATTTCGAGCTTCAAATGCGTCTCGGTGATGATATCAATGTCGACCTCCTTGGTGTTGAGGAAATCGAGTAGCTCTCTATGCTTGTTCGTCAGTGAGCAAGCGTTCCAATTTGCAATTTTTATAGCTTCACGGTCCATACTTGGTGACGAGTGACAAGGCAGCATGAAGGTTTTGAGATCGAGTCTTGCAGGTACGCATGATGATGATGACCTCGGCCACGAGCGTCACAAGTTCCTCCGAGGTGAACGGAGAATCGTCGACAGATTCACCTGAGACAGCACCAGCGTATGATAAACCAGGGGCGGTGGATGAACCTGGAATTGGCTGGGCCGCAGCAACAGCGAGACGATGCTGTACTGTCCGACTGTTGGGAACCATTTGGATACTCGCGGGATTGGCTTGTTGGTTGTTGAGCGGAAGCGGGGCTAGGTTCGGAACATGTCAACGGGGCTGGAGAGCTGGGTACTGGACTTCTGTTAGTACAGGAGGCGAACGATGATTACGAAGGCGACCGAGCTGGTTGTTGATTGTGGCCTTCCGACGGATATTAATGAACTCCACTCGCTTGGGACATCCGCGATTGGAGGCTTGGTGGTTTCCACCGCAGTTGAAACACGTTGGCTCGATGTCATCGACTTGCTCACAGGACGCAGTTGAGTGAGTTCCAGCACACTTGCCGCAGTTTGTCTTCATGTGGCAGTTTTTGATGCCATGGCCATATGAGAGGCAGTTCATACACTGCGTAACATCACGATGTTGGGGTTTGTAATGCTCCTATCTGATGATGACCTGAAACAGGTCCCGAATTTTGGATCTCAGAGCCGCAAGACTGGTAGATCCCTTCGTGAAATGCACCAGGAACAACTGATCACGGAAGCTGGTGTTTTGGTTGGACGCCGGTTCGGGTACACTGCCTCAGGCTTGAGCCCAAGCCGCTCCAGCTAGGATTTCACCGCAGCAGCCTCGAACGACGGTAATCCACGCAAAACCACCTTCAGTGGCTTGCTCGATGGCAGATCATGCGTGAAGAAGGGTAAAAAGGTAAATGAATCATTAAACAATGACGATGTTCCTTAATAAGTAAAAAAAATTTCCTTAAAATAGATCGGATTGCTCCTTAAATGATTGATCAAAATACGTTAAAAATCTTAAAAGGCTCAGTAAATATTTAAAGTACGCTCCCTAAAATAGAGAAAACTGTACATTAAGCATTTGAAAATGCTCCTTAGTATGCACCGCTTTGCACCATTTTGAAGTGGAATTGTACCATATATCATCGGAAAAGCTGCTGTAAAAAGGTAAATATGTACCATGAAATCAGCTGAAATGTTCAGTAAATCATTGTGTGCATTTGTGCATTTTTACTGTACATTTCAGCTGATTTCATGGTACTTATTAACCTTTCTACAGCAGCTTTTCCGATGATATATGGTACAATTACACTTCAAAATGGTGCAAAGCGGTGTATACTAAGGAGCATTTTCAAATGCTTAATGTACAGTTTTCTCTTTTTTAGGGAGCGTACTTTAAATATTTACTGAACATTTTAAGATTTTTAACATATTTTGATCAATCATTTAAGGAGCAACCCGATCTATTTTAAGGAGATTTTTTTTACTTATTAAGGATAATTTCATCTGTTTTATTGAGCAAAACTAGGGCTGCCGTGAAGAAGTCCACGTTGTTGTTCTTCAGGAAACTTCCTATTTGTTTGTACTCCTCCAGGCTGGAACACATGATTTTGGTACCGATGCTGCAAAGCTTGAAGCGAGGCAGCAGCTTGTGTTTTGCCAGTTCGGCACCCAGCTTGGCAACATCCTTCACCGGCGTGAAAAGCGGGGGAATCTGCTCTCGTCTTGCAATGGCAACGGCGTCACCATCGCCATTTTCTTCCGGGAGTACTGCATACTGGTACTCGTTTTCCGGCGTCATCCTGCGACGCGCTGGGCTTGATTAGCACCTTCTTTGAAGGGCCTGCTGCTGGCTCATTGGCACGTTTACGCACCATTTGTTTCGTGTTTGCAAGTTCAATTAAACTTGCCAGAACGCGAGAAGGTGGCGACATTTCCACGGCGCAACGCGACAGCACAAAACGAAACAAAATCGAATCGAGAACTCGAGCGAAAATACGGACTGAACAGCTCGACAGTCGAGCAAAGAATCGGCAGCCAGCCGATGACTACAGTCTAATTTTATACGTTTCGCTTACTTAAGCATGGATTATTATTCTAAGCCCGTCCTTTTTTCTATGTTTAGCTGATGTAAGTGAATGAATAGAAAATAAGCTACGATGTCCACGCTGCAGCGAACAAGTTCAAGGTCAACCCGTCCAACGTGCAACGCTAAATGATTATGCGGCTCCGGCTTGTGTTTTTAGGGACCAACTTTCTGATGGCTGTATTAAAGGTGAGCACCTTGCGGTCGAAGAAAATGTATATACATTATACATATTATACATTATACATATATACATATACATTAATAAGAAATTTAAATGGAAACATTTCTTAATGTTTAGTTATTAAAATATGACACCCTTTATTGTCATGCTTGTGGAAAATTGGTAGGTATTATGACAGATTTTGAGTAAAAACAATCACTATCGTCTATCATTCCAATCATGTTTTTCTCATCAAGATTAAGGGTGACTGCCTCTCACTACAAAGGGGCTGGGTTCAATCCCAGTCGGTGCCATCGGGATTTTCTGAGGCATAAAATATCTGATCACACCAAGGGAAGTAAAGCCATTGGTCCCAGGTCTATGAGTTGATGGGTCGATAGGTTGGGTCCAAGTGTGGTAGCAGTCTCCCTGGCGTACCATGCATTTTGTAGGTTGAATTATGCACTTTCACAATAGGCGTAAAACTTTTGCTCATGTCTGGAGAAAAGTGGGTCAGTCAGTTCTAGTTACGTTTTAATAAAATGGAAGTGGCCCATAACTGTGGGTGACCCATAATACTGGAGTGACTGTATATGACAATCGACCGACCGTTGTTTTTCAAAAGTGATGTGGCGAGAAAGACAAAATATAAAACCCAAATCCAAAGATGCAGGCTCCTCAGGCTAAATCAATTGAAATATGAGATCTTTATTAAAAATAATAAAATTAATGTTACTACTACTAAAACAGTTTTATAAATTATAGCAAATTACATATCATGGAAAGAAATTTTTCATTTTTCCATCATTTCTACCCAGTGTGCCACCATTGACAAACGTATATATGGGCGTAGCCCCCTTCTGAGCACTAAATCAAAAGACACTCTGTTCCAGTTACCTGTTTCCTAGTTTCATACTTATTCAACATATAGAAGTCGCGCATACAAACTCCTTTCCTTTTTCTGCTATTCCCTTTTTCTTCGCCCCGAAAGAGACAGATCGGCAACACCTCGGTTTATTGGATATTATAATCATTTGGCTCGCCGGCCGGTCAAAACATGCCCATACTGAAAACTGAAAACCCCTCCGGGACACATTCGTGGTTATCAGCGTGACCACTGCTCCGTCGATGGGTTACAAGCTCAATAGCTTTTATGAAATATGAATTATGGGCCGGCGTGGAGCTTGTGCCTTTGAGAGTGAGTGCTACTGATACCTTTCAGCTAAGCCAACCGACTTTGAACCGAGAGTAAATGTTTGCGAGGTTGTTACAGCAGTTGCATTCACTGCCAGCCTTTTCAAGTGGCTTTTCTTCAAAATCGATAACGCTCTCGCAGACCAAGGAGCTCGGAACAAGCATGTGAGCAGGGTGCAAAGTCACTTTCGATTGTCGGTATTATTTATTATCTGCTGTGTCCAAAGGGGCGTGTGTGATCTGAACTCAACAGTTTTGCCGTCAAAAACGGGATTAATCGTTCGGTCGTACTTGAACTGTCCGATCGCTCGGTAAATCCGGCTTGTGCGGAGCAGTTGCTAAGGACGCGTGCACCTGTGCGTTCTCTAATTAACAAATTTCGAGTCTAATCGGACAGGATGATTGATATCTGATCAACCGATCAGCAATACCCTCAACCATGACCTTTCGGAAATTATTCCAAGATAGGCTCGAACCTTTTCCAAAAAAAAAATCAATCGAAAATTGCCTCATTTTCAATTTTGCAAACACCAACTCACATTTGAAAGCACGCTAATGGTGGCATTTCCCGCTCTCAGTCAAGAGTCATCACCAATCAGACAAACAGACAGATAGATCTTCCTTCCTTCCTGCCGAACCGTTCGCGGAACGCTTGGCGCCATTATTGGTGATGGTAAAAATTTCGCATGAAAAATGCTCGACATAACAACGACGACGATGACTAGCGGATGCTGCAATTGCGGCTGCACGCATCCATTCGTCGGAAGTTATTTCATTCATTTATTCGCCCATTTGCAGCTCAGATCAGTTCAGTTTTTTCATTCATCATTGGAACTTGTAGTGGGGTTTTGCGTACACGCATTTGTTTCTTCTTCATTGAGCAGCTTGGTGAAGGCTCTCGACATCAGAGAGGTGAAAATCAATTTGTCCACTGAAGAAGGCGGAATAGGCGATGGGCAATTATGATCCATTTGGAGATTTTCTTTGGAGCGTTGGAGTTGCTGACTTTTTGATCATGGGAATTTCGATAGCCGATAAGGCCTCTGAATACAATGATAGCGACGTGTTATTGCACAGAGTGCAGAGCTTCCAACGTCTTGTATGTTCAAATGAATTTTACGTGATGTTAATTCCTTCCACCAACATCGAAAATTAAGCTTCAATGATTTAGAGGAAACAAATGCTGTCGTTGTTTGCTGTCGTTCACATTTCGTCAGAGTGGTTAACCAGACCCTATGTTGAACAGTGGGATTTAAGGAACAAATATCACGCAGAAAAATAACATAATGCTATCAAAAAAAAAATATGTTTCATGTTAAACAAAATTTTGAATAGAATATATATCAATAAAATTGATAGATGAATTCAACAACAAAATTGAGTTGCTATAATAATACTAACTTTATTGAATTGAACATCGACTTTTATTGATTTATAAAAATAGTTTGCTTGAATCAAGCATTATTTAAAGTAATTGTCGTTTTTGGTGCATTGAAATGTTATTTTTATTGTTTCAAAACTAAATTTATTCAAATCACCAGGTCAGATTAACTGCCATTATTAATAAATAAACCCACATTTTATAATAATGGTTTCAATCAAGTTACTAACTAAGCTTCTGTTTGTTTATTAATTTATTGATCAGCTCTTTGCATTTGGTGCGTGAATGGGTGGAAGTACGTGTTTCCCTTGTGCATCTTTTTGTGCACCAGCAGCCGAGCACCTTTGCAAGTGGAAAACTTGCTGATTCACGGCTGAACCAAAACTCGCGACGGACACATTATCAACACGTTCCCGGGCTAATTCACCAACCGGACCGGGTTCAAAATCGCCCAAGGTGACGAATCTCTCAATAGAACTACACGCCGAAAGTGTGCCATCCGAACTCGAAGAATCGGGCTCTCGGGAGGCAATGAGAACCTACACCGAACAATAGAATTGAAGCTGCGTCGTAGATTCTGGAGGTTAGATTCAAGGTCAACCGAGTCACTCAAGGCAATCACAGGCAAAACACGATACATCACTAAATCTGGATCAACAATAGAAAAGGGCCCATCAGCATTTGTAAACAAACCGTTCCAAAGCCAATTCTTCACAAATCGAAGGCTGCCCAAACAAACCAATACCATCATCGTGTAGGTGGAAGTTTCCCCTATCCGATGATGGTGTTGGTTTCCATGGGTGGCCTTCGCTTTGTAAGTAAAGGGCTTTGGAACGGTTTCTATTGTTAATCCAGAAATGATAACTTTATGAACACTTGAAACTAAATTTCAGCACACAAATTAACAAATTTAAAACAAAAAAATATTTAATTCGCTGTCGAAAAATACACAGCCAAAGAAAAACAGGTCAGCTTTCAAGCGCAGCCTACTGTGTCATTCACCATGCAGCGCGCATATGAACTGAAATTACAAATTATCACTCGCGATGCCACTAATTTCTGGTCCGGGAGAAAAAATCAAACAATGCAGATTGCGACATCTCTTCTGATGCTTGCAAACATGATGAATCACGTTTTCTTTCTCGATTCTAAAATTTCCCGGAAAGCGAGAAAACTACTAATCACACACGTATAACCGTCCGGGAGGCAGAGCGCCTGCGCTAATCCGGCAAATGCAACCGAAAACTTAAAACACAACCGTATCCAAAGGCGTTAGAAACTCGAATCTCTGTTCAATTTCCGGAAACACTTTGGTTAAAGTTTTTGGGTTTTGGTCTCAAATATTGTTTCTGGTGTAGGTTTATAATTGTTACTTAAAGATTTTATTCCACGATTTTTGTCAATTTTCAAGAGCCCATAGTATTAAATATTCCAAAGGTTTGCATTTTTCATGAGCTTTTATAAAACGATAAAAATAAAATTGAAGGTATACTTTTTGAGATAATTGAGTTTTAAACATTTTTTTCATTTTCACTCAAAATAAATGAAGAATATTCTGTGTGTCTTTTTCCAGAAAAATATAATTTTCCCTTTAGCTTTGTCTCAAACGTCATTTCGATAAGAAGCAGCGTTTGCATGCTACAATTTATTGAAAAATGGCAAAGACTTCACTTTGAAAAAAATACACGATCCAAATTGGCCGAATTTGCAAAACTGTGAATGATTGCCCATAACACACAATTATGCAATGTTTCATGCAAATCAAAGAAATTGGAGTTTTTTTTTTCCGATTAGTCATTTGGCATGGAACTTTTAATATAACTGCTAGAACTGCTCTGAAGTATAAAGGACTTGGAATAGTGCAGCGAATTACGTACAAGCTCAGGAAACTTTGTACAACTACACGGAAAATCATCGATAAACTCAGAATTAAGCAGTTCCACATCAAATGACCAATCGAAAAAACTCGACCATCTCCGATTTACATGAAACTTTGCATAAATGCTTTTTATGGGCAAAAGTTCAAATTTTCACTAAAATTCGGCTATTTTAAATTTTGTAAAATTTCAAAAATGGCACCTTTAAGATTTTTAAAAAACTTTTACGGAAAGTGCACGGAAATAGCACTTCTGATAGAAATGACGTCTGAGGAAAAGTTGTAGCGAAAAATTATGTTTGAAAGTTTAAAACTATGAAAACTTGAAAATTGACAAAAATCGTAAAGCTAAAAAAATTGGTCAAATGTCTGAACTTTTTGCTAATACATATTTTCAATACATCTATTCTCAGAAAAAAATGCTTTAGTTATTCAAAGATCCATGGTTTTAAAACAGTAAAAAATCAAAAATTGGATAGGATCATTTATTTTGCTTAAATTAATAAAAACATCTTTTGTTTCAGAGGTGGTTGGAAATGCTAACATGAAGCATGATGGATTAGATGGATAATTTATTAGCTAGAGAATGATCTTTAGAAGAGGGTAGGTGAATAGTTCCGTTAGAGTACGGGCTAGGCAAAAAGGTGTGCGTTTGACTTTGTACTGTCGCATTAATGGCCCTTCGCTCATTTTCAACTTCTATTCAATTTTCATACTGCCGTACTCTAACGGAACTATCCATCTACCCTCTTCTAAAGATCATTCTCTAGCTAATAAATTATCACACTAAAGCTGCATGTTAGCATTTCCAACCAACTCTGAAAATAGCAAACATCGCGTATGAAGTAACATAACAACACTTTGAATGTAACAACTCAAGGCGGGAGTAGCCGTCAACAATGCTGATGATGGTACAGCACGCAACAACCACCCTACTGCTTTCTCTCTGAGATGATCACGTTGGTCATGACGAGAGGAGCAACACAATAGTTGGGTAAAGAAGAACTGCATTAAAACACACCATCGACTGGAAATTCTCTTACAACGTGCGGCTTTAGGTAGTGATGAAACGTCACTAGAACTATTCCACAGCCGCAGTCAGTAATGAGCAAAGGCGAACGCACATCTTTTTGCCTGTAGATTTGAAGACATACTTCAAATCTCCGCGTACATCGTACGGGTTAGGCGAAAAGGTGTGCGTTTGACTTTGTACTTTCGCATTATTGACCCTTCGCTCATTTTCAACTTCTATTCAATGTTCATACTGCCGTACTCCAACGGAACTATCCACCTACAACTAATCCACCTACAACTATCCACAAGAATTGATAAAACTATTATCCAAAATTGGTAAAAAGCTCCTTACAAAAAACCCAAATGAGTGGCGCCGGTGGTGTAGTGGTAAGCATGACTACCTTTCACTCCAAAGCATGCTTGGCATACACAGTTTTGCTCAGGAACTACTCATTTGCTGATAACTTTGCAGCCCCGTACCGTGAGTAGATCACCTTTTCGTGGTACGTTACGGGATGTAAGATCTACCACCGATTCCTATTCCTGACTACTTCAAACTAGGGGAACAGAATTTTTCAGTAATCCAAGGAACACATCTTAGTCCTTGTTATTTTTTATGTCTTGTTGATAGTGACAAGACTCGGCTTTGTCCACCGAGGATGATCTTGAAACAAGGAAAAAATGAGTTAGTTAGCCTTCATCTATGTGATTCCTAATCTTCTATTCGTTGTTCTCTAGTTTGAAGTGGTTAAAACTAGGGTTTTGATGCATGGTCATTATCGGTGTCATTCCTTAATTTTTTTGCTAAGAAATCCAATTTTGACAGACAAAGGGGCGCGTCTTTGGAGGGTGTTTCAACACTCCGAAGGGTATAAATAGCGGGACCTTTCAATTAGAGTCGGATCCTTGCGATAAATGCGAGAATGACAACTGTATCAAAACCGAATACTTCATCATTTCTCAATAGTGATGGAGTAATACGACATGCACTAAACTAAGGACACGGGATATACTACAATAGATCAAATTACTGGTCGCAGTGGTGTTAGGTCCCGAACAGAGGAAAAAAAATAACTTTGCACAGAGTTGACGAAACATAGCTCTGTTTGAAGCAGTCGATAGAATGTAATAGTGTAAGTTTTTTTTTATATATATGTAAAAAGGAGATTTTAATTTTAGTAATAAAACGGAATTTGATTTTGCGTTGCAATAATGAAGTGAGAAATGCTCACTGCACATCTCGGACTTTAAGTGTAAAAAATCATTGGTGTTGATTCAAATGATAAGATTTATCCGCTCTTTGCATGTCTACAGTAAACTATGATCCTAATCTATCAATTACTTTAAAGGAAACTAAATTTCAACAACTGAGTTAAAATTTATTAACAAATGAGCAGTTGGTGTGTACAACTGTGCATGCCAAGCATGCTCCAAAGGGCCTGGGTTCAAACCCAGTCAGCACCGTCGGGATTTTTTGAGATATATATTTTTTTCTGATCACTGAGGGAAGTAAAGCCATTGGTCCCCGCTCCAAGAACCCGTATTTTTGTAGTCGCCAGATGAGCGAAGCGACAGACAAACTTTTATAAGAAGCAATAAATGCTGCTTAGTTTATTTTCGAAGATTCTTTTGGTAGCTTCATTTGGGAGGTTCATTTTAAAACTTCTTTATTAAGCTTCTTTTGGTAGCTTCTTTTGGAAGTTTCTTTTGAAAGCTTCTTTTGAAAGCAACTTTTGAATAGTTGAAGATGCTAATTTCAAATAACAGACTGTAGTGGTAATTTTTATACGATAGATGGAGTAGATGAAAGCATAGAGTTGATAGTTCCGTTAGAGTACGGCAGTGTGAAGATTGTATATAGATATTAGAATAGCGAACTAGGACAACTTTTAAGGAAGGTACAAATCGGTTTTTTCATCTCTCTTTACCAAACTCCCCCTTTGGAGAGGGATGGTGAGGGGTGTCCCCCCCCCCCCGCCACCACTGGCAAAAAGAGATGAAAACCGACCCGCTCATGTACCAACTGTGTGTTTGAAACAGTTCTACCGATTTTTTACCGCACTTCAGTTGTTATTTGAAGGAAAGCATCCAGTCGTAGGTTTGGAAATTGCAACTATTGTTTACCCCTACCACGATATGTGCTCCTGGGGGGGACACCCCTCACCATCCCTCTCCATAGGGGGAGTTTGGTAAAGAGAGATGAAAAACCGATTTGTACCTTCCTTAAAAGTTGTCCTAGCTCGCTTGTCTAATATCTATATACAATCTTCACACTGCCGTACTCTAACGGAACTATCAACTCTATGCTTTCATCTACTCCATCTATCGTATAAAAATTACCACTACAGTCTGTTATTTGAAATTAGCATCTTCAACTATGTAAATCGTTGACTTCACGTAGAAGTAATACTAAAAACATATAGTCAAAGAACTTTTGAATGCTTCTTTTGAAAACTTCTTTTCGAACCTTCTTTTGGAAGCTTCTTTTAAAAGCTTCTTTTGGAGGCTTTTTTTTCCATGATTTTTCTTTCGTCAATCTTGTTTTCCGTAAAAATTCTACAGACGCCAGAGAGGAAGCTCCCACACTTGGACCCTAACTTGGACCCTTGGACCCTAGTGGCTCCTTCTCCTGGAAGCTTATTTTAGAAGCATCTTTTGGTAGCTGCTTTTGGAAGCTTCTTTTGGTAGGAAGCTATTTTCGGAAGGTCCTTTTGAATGCTTCTTTTGAAAGCTTCTTTTGGAAGGTTATTTTGAAAGCTTCTTTAGGAAGCATCTTTTGGAAGCTTCTTATGGAAGCTTCTTGTGGAAGCTTCTTTTGGAAGCTTCTTTTGGAAGCTTCTTGTGGAAGCTTCTTTAAGAAGCTTCGTTTGAAAGCATGTTTGGAAGCTTCGTTTGGATGCTTGTTTTAGATATTTGATTTGGAAGCTTCTTTTAAAAGCATCTTTTGGAAACTGCTTTTGGAAGCTTCTTTTGTTACCTTCTTTAGGAAGCTATTTTTGGAAGGTCCTTTTGAATGCTTTTTTTGAAAGCTTCTTTTGGAAAGCTATTTTAAAAGCTTCTTTTGGAAGCATCTTTTGGAAGCTTCTTATGAAATTTTCTAATGGAAGCTTCTTTTGGAAGCTTCTTGTGGAAACTTAAGAAGCTTCGTTTAAAAGCATGTTTGGAAGTTTTTTGGGGAAGCTTCTTTTGGAAGCTTCTTTTGGAAGCTTCGTTTGGATGCTTGTTTTAGATATTTGATTGGGGGCGACCCCGGCGTAGAGGTTAGCATCCATACCTCTCACGCCAAAGTCACGAGTTCAAATCTCACCCCCGTACAAGTCACGAATGACCCAAGAGCGTTAAAGTGACTATAAAAAAAAAAAAAAAAAAACAGATTTGATTTGGAAGCTTCTTTTAGAAGCTTCTAGTGGCTCCTTCTCCTGGAAGCTTATTTTAGAAGCATCTTTTGGTAGCTGCTTTTGGAAGCTTCTTTTGGTAGGACGCTATTTTTGGAAGGTCCTTTTGAATGCTTCTTTTGAAAGCTTCTTTTGGAAGGTTATTTTGAAAGCTTCTTTAGGAAGCTTCTTTTGGAAACTTCTTATGAAAGCTTCTAATGAAAGCTTCTTGTGAGAGCTTCTGTGAGAAGCTTCTGTTGGAAGCTTCTTGTGGAGGCTTATTGTGGAAGCTTCTTTAAGAAGCTTCGTTTGAAAGCATGTTTGAAAGCTTTTTGGGGAAGCCTCTTTTGGAAGCTTCGTTTGGATGCTTGTTTTAGATATTTGATTTGGAAGCTTCTTTTAGAAGCTTCTAGTAGCTTCTTCTCCTGGAAGCTTCTTTAAGAAGCATCTTTTAATAGCTGCTTTTAGAAGCTTCTTTTGGTAGCTTCTTTAGGAAGCTATTTTTGGAAGGTCCTTTTGAATGCTTCTTTGAAAGCTTCTTTTGGAAGGTTATTTTGAAAGCTTCTTTAGGAAGCATCTTTTGAAAGCTTCTTATGAAAGCTTCTTATGGAAGCTTCTTTTGCAAACTTCTTGTGGAAGCTTATTGTGGAAGATTCTTTAAGAAGCTTTGTTTGAAAGCATGTTTGGAAGCTTTTTGGGGAAGCTTCTTTTGGAAGCTTCGTTTGGATGCTTGTTTTGGATATTTGATTTGGAAGCTTCTTTTAGAAGCTTCTAGTGGCTCCTTCTCCTGGAAGCTTATTTTAGAAGCATCTTTTGGTAGCTGTTTTTGGAAGCTTCTTTTGATAGGAAGCTATTTTCGGAAGGTCCTTTTGAATGCTTCTTTTGGAAGCTTCTTTTGGAAGGTTATTTTGAAAGCTTCTTTAGGAAGCATCTTTTGTAAGCTTCTTATGAAAGCTTCTAATGGAAGCTTTTTTTTTGGAATCTTCATGTGGAAGCTTGTTGTGGAAGCTTCTTTAAGAAGCTTCGTTTAAAAGCATATTGGAAGCATTTTGGGGAAGCTTCTTTTGTAAGCTTCGTTTGGATTCTTGTTTTAGATATTTGATTTGGAAGCTTCTTTTAGAAGCTTCTAGTGGCTCCTTCTTCGGAAACTTCTTTTAGTATCATCTTTTGGTAGCTGCTTTAGGAAGCTTCTTTTTGTAGCTTCTTTTGGAAGCATTTTTCGGAAGGTCCTTTTGAATGCTTCTTTTGAAAGCTTCTCTTGGAAGTTTATTTAGAAAGCTTCTTTAGGAAGCATCTTTTGGAAGCTTCTTTTGAAAGCTTGTCTTGGAGCTACTTTTGAAAGCTTGTTTTAGAAGCTTCTTTTTTAATCTTCATTAGGTAGCATCTTTGGAAATCGAGGTTTGGAAACTTCTTTTCGAAGCTTCTTTTCAAAGCTTCTATTGAAAGTTTTTTTTTTTTTTTAAACATCTTTTGGAAGCTACTTTTGGAAGCTTCTTTTGGAAGCTTCTTTTGGAAGCTTCTTTTGAAGCTTCTTTTGGAATCTTTTTTTAGAGCTTCTTTGGGAAGCCTCTTTAGGAAGCATATTTTTAAAGCTTCGTTTGGAAGCTTCTTTTGGATTTCTTATGGATCTTTCTTTCTTTTTTATGGGAGCTTCTTCCTTTTCTTTTCTTTTGGAAGCTTCTTATGAAAGCTTGATTTGTAAGCTTTTTGTGGAAGTTTCTTTTAAAAACTTATAGTGTAAGCTTTTTTTGGAAGATGCTTGTAGAAGCTTCATTATTTTCTATGGAAACTTTAATTTTTTATTATTATTTGGAAGCTTCTTATGAAAGCTTCTTTTGGGAGCTTCTTTTGGAAGCTTCTTATGAAAGCTTATTTTGGAAGCTTCATTTGGAAACTTCTATTGGAAGCTTCGTTTGAATGCTTCTTTGGAAGCTTCCTTTAGAAGCTTGTGTTGGATGCATGATTTGGAAGCTTGTTTTGGAAGTTTATTTTGAAAGCTTCTCTTGGAAGCTTCTTTAAAATGCTTATTTTGTTAGCTTCCTTAGAAAGCTTCATTTGGTAACTTCTATTTGAATCCTCTTTTGGAAGCTTCTTTAGAAAGCTTCTTTAGGATGCTTCCTATGGACGCTGGTTTTTATATAAAAGCTGCTATCTTTTCTTGTCTTTTGGTAGCTTTTATGGAAGCATAATTTGGAAGCTTCTTTTTAAAGCTTGTTTTGGAACTCCTTATCAAAGTGTCATTATTTTCTATGGAAGTTTCTTTTTTTTTCTTTCGTTTGAAAGCTTTACATATATGTTCCTTTTGGAAGCTTCTTTTGGCTTCTTTAGGGAGCTTCTTTAGGTAACTTCTATTTGAAGCTGCTTATTTAAGCTTCTTGTTGAAGCTTCTTATGGAAGCATTTTTTTTTTCTATGGAAGCTTATTTGATTACTTTTTGTTTAGATGCTTCATTTGAAAGCTTCCTTTGGAAGCTTCATTTAGAAGCTTCCTTTGGAAGCTTCATTTAGAAGCTTCCTTTGGGAGCTTCTTTTGGAAGCTTCTTTTGGAAGCTTTTTTGGAAGCCTCTTTTAGAACCTTCTTTTGGAAACTTCATTTAGAGCTTCATCATGCTTGCCCGTCGCTCCCCTTCTTTGACTAAAAAAAAACAAGGACAGGACAGTAAATCTGAGTTGCTACGCAGATCAAAACTGCCTTATATTTTAATTGCGAAAACTTGATTTTCTAAGTATCAATTTTGTTAGTTTCTGACTCATTGTTGAACGTTATATGGATAATTGCAATATGTGTATAGGTAACTCGTACAATTGCAATGTTCATTCTTCAATAATTTAGCAGTTTATTTTTATAATTGTGTTGCTAAATTATGTATCTATGTATGTAAGATAGCCTTCATCCCTCCGAACAGCTTGTCTTGTATGTGGCTCCACTTAATAGCAAGATCAAATTGAGCTATCGGTCTGAATTCACAATAACGCCGGAAAAAATGTCTTCACATAATTTCAAATACATTCAAAATTACCCATCTTCAAATCTGGCATCCCTGTTGTTTTTCTTTGAGAGCCTAGGCTGAAGGTTCGATACGTATGTATGCACTACGAAAAAGTCATGTATTTTTCGGTGCCTTGAGACCGGCACATGCAAGTGGCCCATATGACATTAGAACACCGACCAACCGACATGAAACTTAAACTTAACTCTTGATCGAGAATCCATAACGGCCGATTCCAGCATGCAGCGATCCTATCCGTCAAAACCATAGAATTTTTTTTTATCTAGATAAAAATAATTTGTCCAGAATAGATTAGACACGAACCAACTCATACATGTTGTACGCTTTTTCGTGGCTAGGGTGAACATTTCCCGCGAACACGATGGCAGATTTCAGCTTTGAGCTTTGATCAGAAATTACATTGTAACTTGTATGGTCATTCATGTCGGTGATTAGAATCAGTTGAAAGGAACAAGGAAGCCAATTCCATCAAACGCACTTCCCGAGCATGAACAAATATCTCGATACCTTAAATTGGTATGGTTGAGCCTGACATAATAGGTAAAATACAAAAATAAAAATGTTCCCTCGATACCATTCCAATACCAAATAATGATAATGAAATACCAAAACAATATCACACAGGTATTCTTTTGGTATTCAAATATCAATTTTCGATATTTACAAAGTATTTTTCGCGTATTTTTTGGTATTTTACCTCATACTGATCAACACCAAATTTTAGAATCAGGTCAGAATTAGGTATACATTTGTTATTTTCTCCTGATCGGGTTTGCGTCGAGTTGCGTTTGTTTCGGTTTTGGAACACTTAATTTTACAAGACATGTTTTTTTAAGGCTCAATGATAACGATAGTATACGCATGTTTCATATAAAAAATGTAGTGCCAATTCTTGCAATAGAGTGTAGCGTACAAGAAACTTTTTTTTTCCAAAACTATGTTTTGAATAAAACTTGACGAAATTGCATTTGGGGACGAAAAATAAGCTATCATTGCAATAACAAAATTGTTTTAAAAACTGTCCAGCAACCACATAAAAAAATGGAATCGGTGCATGTCGAGAAACATTACAAATTCTGCATACTTTCCATGAAAATCTGTAATATAGTTTTAATTTTCCATTTAATTGTACTATTATGCTTAAGTTTAAAAGGTATTTATACAATATCATGACAATGCCTAATAAAACCTAAAATAGCAATTTATACAATTCAAAATTCGATTTGATTCTTCCACTGCCAAAGAATTTACATTCTTGTTATGATCTACTTCAAGTTACATGCAACCTTGCGATTGTTCTTTGGAACATAGGACGGATTTGTCCTTGAGTTGTTGACATTTAACATAACAAACAAAGCTCAAAGGGGGAAAAAAACATGCATCTAATGAAACGCAAAATCATATGTTTGCTTGCATTGACTGAGAGGTCACTGTCACAGACCCTAAGCATATTAATAACCAAACGACCCTAATTTACCAAATTCAGCAAATCAATCATCCCATCCCTGGCAATCAATCATTATCGCCTATATGCCAGCGTCACGTCACGCACGGCCGAACGCCTCCCAATTGACCGGCTGACCATATTCCTACGCCGAATTTGCGTAACACTCACCGGGTGAGCAGCTCTACTGATAAAACCACACCCTGCCCCGGCAGCTCCGGCCTGGACCTGCCATACAATTCACGGCAAAATCTCGTTTTACATTCCACTGGACTGGACCACGCAAATTTGCGTCCTGTTACTTTTACTCTCGAAAGTTGGTCAGCAATTTCGATAAACGCTTGCCCGCTGGGTCAAATGGAAATTGGATCAAACGCCGTCGTTTAATACATTTACTCTACTAGCGCTGTTTGACGATGATTAGGCATTGCGCCACGGGTTGGGTACGGGAAATTTGCGTAATTCTTTCATCGAGCAAATTAGGTTAGACCGGTTAGACATTGTGCGGCCAATAATGATGGTGACCTTGTGGAAGAATTTCTGGGGGGATGAAAAAAAAAGTTCCCCAGCAGGACTGGACCAGTTACTTTCGTTATTCGGTCTGCCAGCAACCACCCACCGCCACCGTCGACAGTCTGTGTGAATTGTTGGTACGTAATTGTGTCAACTTGATATTCAATTACGGTTACAATCATGTCGTGGAAATTGAACTGTTGTGTAAGATTTTACGATCGCGAAGCGGGTGGTTTGTGCTGGGCCAGTAGCTTTCAATGAGCATGTTGAAAATGGTTGTCGTTTTGCGGAGCGATTATTAGTTAATCAAGCTTTTTTTCGTCATTTCTACTTTGTTTGTTTTTTTTTCTGATTTCTGATGAGAATTTGGTCGATTGGCCGGAATTTATTTGTTCAAGTCAAAATGTTTGTACCATAGCATGATTGAGTGTCATTATAACAATGCTGTAAGTGATTTAGTAGGCCGACGAATGTAATCGCAAATTGTTGCAATTGGTAAATTGGTTGACCTTAATTTATTTTACAGCGCCGTGCCAATCCCCGAAAGGTGAGGAATTCTCTTACAGGCTGGACAATGTCACATATCATATATGGAACTCGATCATCAAATATCGATCCCATTTCAGTGATTTCAAGTGGTATAGTAGGACATCGATTATACTAGCTGTAAAATGAGGAAGGAGATCAAGGGGTTGTCAATTCTATTAAAATAATTCTAACTAGGTTTATGATTCAATGTATTCTTAGCTCTCTTGAACTCATGTCTTTGTTTTGCCTTAATCATTTACGTTCTTATTTATAATTATAAAGCTAGCTTTAACAGGTGCATCATCTTGCTTCATACAGCGTAACATAAATTAAAGTTTGCATAAAAGGTAAACATGTTTTGCCTGCCACATAAAGGGTGTCCACGATGAAATTGCCACACTATGAAATTGCTCTAACTTTTTAACCGTTGGGTAGAATTAAATGAAAATTTGGGTGGATTTAGTTCATAGTGCATTATTTACATCCTGCAAGTATTAATGTCCTGTGATCAAAACTCGCGGAAATGGAGTCGAAAGAACAGCTCGTGCGTGATAAAATATTGCGCATTCATCACGAGAACAAGGATCTCTCGCATCGTTCCATCGCTAAAACGTTGGGAATCGCGAATTCCACGGTGTCGCGAGTGATTAAGCGGTTCGAGGAACGGTTGACCACCGATCGGAAGCCCAGTAGTGAAGGAAAAAGTATTCCGTACAACACCAAAAATCACAACCGCGTAGTTGGGGCCTTCAACCGAAATCCGAACGCCTCCGTTAGGGATGTGGCTAAGAAGCTGCACCTAAGCCGAAGTTTTGTCCAGAAGGCCAAAACTAAGGCTGGACTTCGAACGTTCAAGGTACAAAAGGCCCCTAATCGCGACAAGAAGCAGAACAAGTCCGCCAAAACCCGTGCCAGGAAGTTGTACCTCAACATGCTGACGAAAGTTGAATTCTGCATCATGGACGACGAAACATATGTGAAGGCCGACTTCAAACAGATCCCCGGCAACCTGTTTTTCACGGCCAAGTATAAGTTCAGCGTTCCGGAGCATGTCCGCACTCAGAAGATGTCCAAGTTTGCGAAGAAATTCCTGGTTTGGCAAGCCATCTGCACGTGCGGGAAGCGGAGTGCACCTTTCGTGACCCAGGACACGATGAACGGACAGGTGTACATAAAAGAGTGCCTCCAGAAGCGGCTGCTTCCTCTCCTGAAGGCCCACAACGTCCCAACAATCTTCTGGCCGGATTTGGCCTCATGCCACTACTCCAAGGACGTGCTGAAGTGGTATGCGGACAATAAGGTCAATTTCGTGCCGAAAATGTTCAACCCTCCCAACACTCCGGAGCTCCGCCCCATCGAGAAGTACTGGGCGATTATGAAGCAGCACCTTCTTAAACGACCTAAGGTAGTGAAGACAGTCGAGGAACTGAAGAAAGTATGGGTTTACATGCAAAAAACGGTTGATTCACAGGTTGTGCAGAATCTTATGGCCGGGGTTAAGGCCAAGGTGCGGGCATTTGCGTATGGACTGTAAATAAAATACGAGTAAAATGGTAAAATGAAGTTTAATAGTTATTTCTCAATCCCTGAAAATTTGATGGCAATCGGATGAAAACTCGAATTTTGCGAATCAATTTTGTGTGTGGCAATTTCATCGTGGACACCCTTTAAAAATGTAATATTAAGAAGCTGCCATAACTGTTTACAATTCAGTTTTGAAAGTGATACGTATTGCTTTTTGTAATTATGACCAGAGCTGGAGAAACACCAAGCAAATACTTGTTTATTTCTTTAAATTTGAGTGGGTAATTTTTTTTCTCTATGATAAACTTAGATAACAAATTAATCCACAATATTTATTTTTTTTTTCATTAAATAGCTGTGATGGAACTTCTTCTTCTTGAAATTAATTCGTAGAACTGACATAAATCATTGTGTTATGAGCTGACCTTGCATCTTTCCATTCGCAAGAATTTTGCAAGAAGGACAAATGAAATCGAGTGCTTATCGATACCTGTAACACCCAAGGTTTCAACCCTCTCTTTGTTTCTCAATTGCGTACACTCAAAAAACTACACGCGTCTGATCGAAGTGTTTGAACACTTGATATTTCATATGCACAATCACATTTATTTTAAGTGTATTTCACCATGGTTCAATGTGTTCTACACGTTGATTTCTTGTGTTTCAAACTTTGAATTGTTGATAATCTTTCTCTATCAATACAGTGTATTGCACATTGAATCGCACTACCGTTCAAAACAGATGGATTTGAAGTGTTTTGCATTTCAATGCGATGTGAAATGCTTGTTCTGCAAGGTAAACATTGAAAACATGAGTTATGATTCATACTAATCATAAATAAGAACAATGAGAACAACCATGGGCCAGTGAGATCGAACGAAGACAACTGCAGCAGCACACCCCAACAGTCCAGCTTTGTTTATATTCTTTCTTCTTCTTATTCGCATTTCAAGCTTATTGCTTAGTGCATATTAGCTTATTGCGTGCTCTCAACTTAGTGTTCTAAATGCACTTCCTCTGGTATTAATTGAGAGCTTTCGATGCCAATTACCAATGCATGAATTTGTATATTGTGTGGCAAGCACAATGATACTCTATGCCCAGGGAAGTCGAGAAAATTTCCAACCCGAAAGATTCCCTCGACCGGACCGGGAATCGAACCCGCCACGGTAATACCGTGCCTTTACTGACTAGGCTATGAGGCCCATTTGTTTATATGTTTGTCGATTTAAATTTTTGAGTCGGTAAAGTAGAAGTCGATAAAGTAGAATATTGTAGAACATTGAACTATGATGTGCAAAGCTATTGATATCATCATGTGAGGCACATAGAATCCAAGTGCGTCACAATTCGAACCAATAGTTTTGAGGCATGGTTCAAAGCATACGATTCACACATGAAATGGATGTGTTTCACAATAAGTGCAAAATTAATTGTGAGGCACATGATGATGACGTGTGAAATTTTTTGAGTGTACAATTGAATGTTCCCAACACAAAGATCTAATGACTGGTTATCTACAATAGACGAGTGCACGGATGGATTTGAGTTCACTCACTCGACAAAAAGTGACACAACAGCGGGGCCATGTTGACTAAAAATGAACACATGGATAATGCTAGAAACTGTCAGCCCAGAACGCATTGCCTACCGCCCCGTGGAAGCCCCTGAGCCTCTCAACGCAGTCGTGTGTACTGATTCCTGCCATCGTAGTCGTTCTGGCCCTGTGGTTGAGAACGGTGAAGGTGTCTTCGAACCTTCGATTTCAGGCAAGTATGCGTTTATTGAAACCAATTCCTCGCCTGATCAGCCTCCATGTTTCAGCGCAACGTCTTCTTCACCACCGGCTGAACCTTGCCTTTCCGATTGCCAACCTATGTTATCCGATGGACTTGTGGTGTATTATCAAAATGTTCGTGGCTTGCGAACTAAAATTGACGACTTACTCTTGACTGCTGTTGAGTCCAACTACGATGCAATAGTTCTTACCGAGACCTGGCTATATGATCGAATTCACTCAGCACAATTATTTGGCAGAAGGTTCTTAGTTTTTCGTAATGACCGTAACCGGATGAACAGGGCCAAATCACGCGGTGGTGGCGTTTTGATTGCGATTTCCAAACGACTGAACTGTTGCCTCGGTCCTGCTCCGGTTAGTACTGCTCTTGAGCAGTTATGGATGAAGATTACAAAGTCACACAACATGATAAGCATCGGCGTTATGTACCTTTCTCCTGACCGTAAATCTAATTTGAGCTGCGTTGAGAACCATATCAGTTCCATTGGTGCTGTATTGTCCCGATTACATCACAACGATCTAGCTCTGCTATTTGGCGACTATAACCAGTCTGGGCTTGTTTGGAATATTTCCGCGAATGATCATCCAACCATTGACATTCTTCGGTCGTACATGTCTGCTTCCTGCTGTGCTCTTTTGGATGGTTTTAGCCTGCATGGTTTAATGCAAATTAATTCTGTACCAAACTGAAACTCTCGGCTGCTTGATCTTGTGTTGGTGAACGAAGCCGCCGCACTAGAGTGCAGTGTCGCTGAGGCATCCAAGCCTCTGATACATCTAGACGCCGATCATCCAGCGTTGGAAGCATTCATCAATCGATCAGTTCTTGTTCTTTATGAAAACATCGTTGATGTACAAAGCCTGGACTTTCGTAGAACTGACTACGTCGCATTGAATCACTCACTGGCCCAGGTAGATTGGCAGTCGCTTGACTTGTGTTCGTCCATTGATGAAGCCGTTAACTACTTCGACAAAGTTGTTAGCCGATTAATAATGGATTGTGTACCTCTGAGGAGACCTGCTCCAAAACCTGCATGGTCCAATGCTCTATTACAACACTTGAAGCGTGTGAGATCGAAGGCTCTTCGAAAATACAGCCAGTCCCGTAATCCATTCACCAAGCGATTATTTTCGTTAGCAAGTAATTGCTACCGAATGTACAACCGTTTTCTATACAGGAAGTACTCAAGACGTATGCAGATCAATCTCCGGCGTAATCCTAAGCTATTCTGGACGTTTGTGAAGACAAAAAGGAAAGAGGATGGGCTACTGGTTGAGGTTCATTAAAGCGATAAAAGAGCCAACACTTCTTTAGAGAAATGTAACCTCCTGGCTGAGCATTTCAAGAGTGTTTTCAACGATTCAGCGGCATCGTTAAGCCAAGTTGCTGAAGGGATTAGAGATACTCCCAGTGACGCGTTCAGCTTTGATATTTTCACGGTCACATTGGACATCGTTGACTCTGCCATCCAGAAGCTGAAATTCTCGAACGCTGTTGGGCCTGACGGCATTCCATCGTCCATACTCAAAAGATGCTCAACAGAGCTTTCTTCTCCGCTTTCAAAACTGTTCAATATTTCGTTACAACAAGGTGTATTTCCCTCTCGTTGGAAATCTTCGTTCATGTTCCCGATTTTCAAGAAAGGAGACAAACAAAATGTGGAGAATTACTGAGGAATTACTTCACTTTGTGCCTGCTCGAAAGTATTCCCGATAATCATCAACGACGCTTTATTTGCCAGCTGTAAAAACTACATTTCTCCTGACCAACATGGTTTCCACCCCAAACGTTCGGTCTCAACAAACCTCGCTCCTTTCATTTCCCTATGCCTACGGAATATGGAGGCAGAGGCACAGGTGGACGTCGTATACACGGATCTCAAGGCTACTTTCGACCGGGTTGATCATGCCATTCTAATTGCCAAACTCGAGAAGCTTGGTGTTTCTCATGGACTCACTCGTTGGTTACTAATCGAGAGCTTTGTGTGAACATCGGGGCTCAACAATCGGAATATTTTTCAAACAACTCAGGCGTTCCTCAAGGCAGCAATTTGGGATCGCTGCTATTCTCGCAGACGATGTCAAGATGTACGTGGTTGTGCGATGCTTCACTGACTGCCTGTGGTAGCAGCACCTGATCGATAGTTTCGAAGAGTGGTGCTCTAGGAATTTTCTCACGTTGAGTGTTCAAAAATGCAATATCATCACTTTCCATCGCAAGCTAAAACCTATTGCATTCAATTATACGATCGATAACCAACCTCTGCAGCGTGTGGACAACGTTCGTGATCTAGGAATTACACTTGATTCTACTTTGATATTTAAGCTACATTACACGGATATCATAGCCAAAGCTAACAGGCAACTCGGATTCATCTTTAAGATCTCTGATGAGTTTCGGGATCCTACCTGCCGGACAGCCCTATATTTTTCTCTAGTGCGATCGATCTTGGAATTTGGTGTAGTAGTATGGTGTCCGTATGAAACAGTTTGGATAGCGAGGATCGAGTCTGTTCAGAGGAAATTCGTTCGTTACGCTCTTCGCCACCTTCCTTGGTACGATCCTACGAACCTTCCACCCTACGAAGATCGTTGCCAACTACTGGGTATTGAAACTCTTGAACGTAGGCGGAAGATTAACCAGTCAGTTTTTGCAGCAAAAGTGCTGATAAGCGAAATCGACTCTCCCGGGATTTTGGCTGAATTCGAAATCTATGCACCTGAACGAGTTCTACGATCGAGAAGTTTCCTGCATCTCGGACCCCGTGCAGCTAATTACGGATTACATGATCCAATACGGTTCATGTCTGCCCGTTTCAATGAATTCTATGTTTTTTTTTATTTCAACTGCACAGTGGAAACATTTCGTCAACGGATTCAACGTAGTCTGCTGGATAGGTGACGATACGGTTCGACACATGCAACTGCTTTCAATCAGCAAATTGTTGATAGACGGCGAGTAGCTGTCCATTAATGTACATCTGATGAATTTTGCTACATGTTTCCTTTTTTGTTCCCGATCAACTCTGCGATGACGGCCTCGACTGATCCAAGAACAACTCCATGCCATAGGACGAGGTTATTTTTTTTTATGATGAAGACCATAGTATTATTATTATTTATTTATTTATTTTTATAATTGATGTGTTTTTTTGTCCTTTTTATATTGTTCCTTGTATTTTGAAAAGATATAAGGTTTTTACGCCTATTTGCGCAAATATTTGCCAAATAGGCTTTTCCCCATCAATCTTCATTTAGACAACAAAAGGCCGATGATAGGGAATAATAAATAAATAAATAAATAAAAGAAACAAATAAACTAGACCATATTGGCACAGCGTAAAGCATGACCGGTCTAAAAACTTGTTTAGATATTAGAAGTTTATTCGTCAGGCAAAGTTTGGATTTCCTGTTTATAAGAGGATACAAACATTTAATATATTTGTTACATTTGGCTTGAATGCCCTCAATGTGATCTTTAAAAGTTAATTTTTGGGAAATTGGGAAATTGGAACTCCGTTCATAGTGGCTATGTGACTACTACTAGGTTTCAAAAACGAAGCTCTAGGCTTATGTGGAAATATTATAAGTTGAGTTTTGGAAGCGTTGGGAGAAATCTTCCATTTTTGTAAATAAGAAGAGAAAATATCTAAACTTTTCTGCAGTCTGCTGCAAATAACACGAAGACTTCTTCCTTTAGCGGAAATGCCTGTGTCATCAGCGAACAAAGATTTGTGGCAACCCTGAGGCAAATCAGGGAGGTCCGAAGTGAAAATGTTATACAATATAGGCCCAAGAATGCTACCCTGAGGAACTCCTGCTCTAACAGGTAGTCGATTAGATTTGGAATTTTGATAATTTACCTGCAGAGTTCTGTCAGTTAAATAATTTTGAACTAATTTTATAGTATAAAGTGGAAAATTAAACTTTTTTTCAATTTAGCAATCAAACCTTCATGCCAAACACTGTCGAATGCTTTTTCTATGTCTAGAAGAGCAACTCCAGTTGAGTGGCCTTCCGATTTGTTTGAACGAATTAAATTGGTAACTCTTAAGAGTTGATGAGTAGTTGAATGCCCATGGCGAAATCCAAACTGCTCATCTGCAAAAATTGAGTTCGTATTGATGTGAAGCATCATTCTATTCAAAATTATCTTTTCAAAAAGTTTACTTATTGAAGAAAGCAAACTTATTGGGCGGTAGCTAGAAGCTTCAGCTGGATTTTTATCCGGCTTCAAAATTGGAACAACTTTTGCATTTTTCCATTTATCAGGAAAGTATGCCAAATGGAAACATCTGTTAAATAATTTTACCAAGAAAGACAAGGTACTCTCTGGGAGTTTTTTGATGAGGATATAGAAAATTCCATCATCACCTGGAGCTTTCATATTATGAAACTTTTTAGTTATAGATCTTACTTCGTCCAAACCAGTCCCCCAGGAATCATCAAAAATATTTTCCCGAGAAAAAATATTCAGACAATCCCGAGCAACCTGATTCTCAATAGGACTAGTAAGACCCAAACTGAAATTATGGGAACTTTCAAATTGCTTAGCAAGTTTCAGAGCTTTTCCCAAATTTGTGATCAAAATTTTGCCACCTTCTTTAAGCGCTGGAATAGGCTTTTGAGGTTTTTTCAAAATTTTGTGAGTTTCCAAAAGGGTTTGGAACTCGGGTCTAATTTCGAAACATTATTTTCACAAGTTTTGTTCCTCAGGGAAGATAATCGTTTTTTAATTTGTATTTGCAAATCCCGCCAGATAACTTTCATGGCAGGATCGCGTGTTCTTCGATATTGTCTCCTACGGACATTTTAAGACGGATCAAGAGCTGAAGATCGTCGTCTATTATAATTGAATCGAATTTAACCTCGCATTTTGGTACTGAGGCAGCTCTTGCTTCAACTATAGAAGTAGTCAGAGATTCAAGAGCATAATTAATTTCTTCTTTGGTTTGCAAAGGAATGTTTGGATCGAAGTTATATTCCATAAATGTTCGATATTGCTCCCAATCAGCTCTATGGAATTGAAAGTAGAGCTGTTGGGATTAGAAATTATTTCTTGGGATATTTCAAAAGTTACTGGAAGGTGATCAGAACGGAAGTTAGCATGGGTAACCAATTGGCTACAAAGTTGACATGAATCAGTTAAACCAAATCAATAGTGGAGGGATTTCTTGCAGAAGAAAAGCATGTTGGGCTGTTTGGATATTGAATAGTGTAATAACCTGCAGAACAATCATCAAACAGAATATTACCATTTGAATTGCTTTGAGCATTATTCCATGAGCGGTGTTTTGCATTAAAATCACCAATAATAAAAAATTTAGACCTATGACGGGTAAGTTTCTGGAGGTCACCCTCGCAAAAAGTTAAATAGCTCGTCTTCATTATCTTTAAGAGATCGAGCATTCCAATTTACAATATTTAATGCTTTAAAATCCATTACTGGATTTTAAAGTCATGACAATATTATTTGCAAATTTTACTCCAGTTTGAATAGCATCAAACATGGAGTTAGATTTAAGCATATCAGAAATCATGTCAATTAATGAATTCTGTAAAAATTCCATTTTCGGGGCAGTAATGCTTCCAAAGTCAAAATTGTCAAAATTTCCGTTAGAATAACGTTGGTTAGTATTTTGATTTCTACCCGCTGCAATAGCAGCATAGGTAGCTCCATTAACTTGCTGAACATTGTTAGCAGCGAGGAGAGTAGGTACAGATGAAAAATTTGAAGCAGGGGTGATATTTGTACCTACGGGTACGAATGTAGAATTTTTTCCCTCGCTGATCGTTGTTAACAGCAGAGGAATTTGTACCTGGCCGGAAACGTGGAGCGTTTCCTACCTGTCACTTGGAACGAGATTGTAGGATCGCTTTGCGAGTCTGACATTCCCAAAAATTGGATTTGTGGTTTTCACCACAATTTGAACATTTAAATTTCTTAGGATCTTCCTTCACAGGACAGTCGTCCTTTGCGTGAGAGGAATCACCACAATTCATACATTTAGCTGGCATGTAGCAATTTTTAGTTCTGTGACCCCATCCCTGACACTTACGGCACTGAGTGAGGTTTTAGAAATTTCCTCCAGTTTTCCTGAAGTGTTCCCACTTCGCTCGGACATGGAGCATAAGGCTAGCTTTTTCTAAGGCCTTAAGGTTATTTAGTTCACTAGACTTGAAGTGAACTAAATAAAATCATTAGAAATACCGTTGCGCGAATCGCAAGGACGGGATTTCATTTTCATTTTGATTACTTGGAGTGGCACAACTCCAAGTAATTTTGCCAGTTCATCTTTGATCTGATCCAGGGATTCACCACTGGGCAGTCCTTTCATGACAACCTTGAACACACGTTCAGTTTTGGTGTCGTAAGTAAAAAATTTGTGCTTCTTCTCAGTAAGATACTTGAGAAGACATTTAAATACGTCCAAGGTTTCAACCAATACATGGCATTCACCCCGACGTCCAATTTGTAGTGAAAACTTAACTTTCACGAAATTCAAATGTTCCATGCGAAGAGATGGAAATCGGAAGTGTTTATCACAATAGGGGGAATCTTTTTCTTCTTGGCATTAAACCGGGAAAGTTTACTAGATTTTTTCTTGGATGATGGATCATTCTCATCATCCGTGAGCAAATCAAATTGATTACTCTCAAATTAATTTCATCAGAAGGGGGATCAAGAGCTTGCCCTTTTCTTTTGCGTTTAGGCACCGGAGGCAGTAAATTTTTATCCAAATCGACTTCCAAGCAGATTACTATAAGAATCTGAAGGAAGGATTACCTCGGGAAGGTTTCAAACAAGGATCGAAGAGGAATAAGAGTTGAACAAGGTAGAAAATTTTTACAGCTTGAGCTAAGTGCTGCTTAAATTTGTTGTAGCTTTAGGTAGTAATAACACTTCCTTCAGCAAAAAGCAAATAGATCCGCACGGCAAGAGAGCACGATGCGGACTGAAATTTTTATGTTTATTTTCAGCTTTTCGATGATGAAACATTTTAAGATTAATATTAAAATGATTCACTATTTTTAGCCTTCGTTAAGCAAAATACAAAAACATTGTAATGCATGATAACAACTGCATGAAAACTGTGAGCTGTTCAAATAACCTCGATTTTGTTGACTATTGATTCTTTATTAAAGTTTACCAATATGTTTAAAAGCATTCCATATTGCGGTAAGAAATTCCATGGTGCATAATAAAGTGTTTGTTTCAATAAAATATCAGAAGTTGCAATCAGTTGAAGGTATTGAGGTTAACTAAAATCGAGCTTATTTGTATTTTGTAATACTTTTTTATTTTATATTCTTCTATATATTGCATGACTAGTCAAATACTTTTATTTCGCATATTTAAAATCTCATCATATCATTATGACTATAATTTTCATTTTTAGAAAATAGTTGTCCTGCAGATCCTGAAGGACCAGAAGGTGTATCAAATATCATATCATTGTTATTTATCTCTTACTTTATTATAATATAATATGATCTGTAGTTTTCAGAATTTGAATTACCCAGAGAATAAATTGAATATCATCATACATCAGGTCAATGTTTTAAAATGGTTTTGCCTTTGCTATGTTAAGAATTATTCATCGACACTTGTTTTTATAAATCTTTTATGCTCATATAACCTCGATTATTTAGCAAATTGATTATTTGCTGAAATTGTGAATTCAGTAAATAGGTAAAGTTGAGTTCAATCATACCATGCAATTATATATTCATATATAGCTTGAGTTTAAAGAAATTGAGCGGGTAAATTCGAGGTTGTTATTTTTTATTAATTATATGTCGACGAGATGGATCCGGAATTTTGACTTCTGAGTTTTAAGGAGATACCTGCGATGGGTCGAAAAAGTCTACGAGGAGGCCGGTTGCTGTTGGTGCAGCTCCACTTGGTTATTTGGCTGAAATCATTCCTTTTTATTTATTTATACATTAACCCCTCCCTATCGTTCGGACATCAATTCAGCTTATCGTTTACCAAAACGAACCCTGCTGCAAACCCTACCCTCTTACCCAACACCCCAGTGACTCCTCGTGGAAGTGCAGAGGACTCCTCGGCTTATATCAAAGCGAGAGTCACGTCAACACATTCCTAGCCATTCCATTCTTGACCTGCGTTCGGGTGCGGCCGGCGCTCGTATTGCATAGTTTGAGATCACCAGTTTTTACACGTTGAGGATGATTGCTAGTCCCAAGCATCGTCTATTAGTTCTCTGTGTAATTACAGCTGATCTGGCAATAACAGAGTAGCAACCGTGGGCGGTCAATCATGCTCATGCTATTGTTTACACTGTATTTTTTATCGCTGTCAGTTTTTCGAAAGTTGGAAAAAATGACGTCACCCAAAAAGCAACGTTGCGTGCAAGCACCTGGAAAACCCTCAACTCTCTCATCGGGACTTCGGAAAACAACTCGGAATCGTGCAGTCAACGGTGAGTCGTGTGATTAAACGTTACTACGAAATTCTGAGCATCGAACGAAATGAGAAATGCGGTCAGAATGGATGTTCTATTAGTGATCAGGATCACAAGCATGTCGTGAAAGCGTTTAAACGGAATCCCAATGCTTCGGTCAGGGATGTGGCCAAAAAGTTGAGTCTGTCCAAGCCTTTCGTTCAGAGAGTCAAGGACCGGGAGGAACAGCATACGTTCAAAGTGCAAAAGGCTCCAAATCGTGACGAACGGCAAAATACGGTGGGAAAGTCACGGGCCCGGAAACTGTACACCCAGATGCAGACGAAGCCTCATTATCTCATCATGGATGATGATACTTACGTCAAGGTGGACTTCCGGCAGCTTTCGGGGCTACTGTTCTTCACCGCCCAGCACAAGTTTGATGTTCCGGAGGAAGTGAGGAAGCAGAAACTTTCAAAGTTTGCCAAGAAATACATGATTTGGAAAGCAATTTGCTGATTTGGCAAACGGAGTGCACCGTTCGTGACTACCGGGACTGTAAACGGGGAGATCTCCCTCAAGGAGTGTCTACAGAAGCGTCTGTTTCCTCTGTTGAAGCAACACGAGGGCCCTACGATCTTATGGCCGGATCTAGCTTCGAGTAACTAAGGCCCATCGAAAAATACTGGGCTATTATGAAGCAGACACTACGGAAGCATCTGAGGAAGACATGAAGAAAAAGTGGGTTTCCGTACAGAAGAAGCTGCAGCCAGATGTTGTACAGAACCTAATGCGTGGAGTTAAGCGTAAGGTGCGAACGTACGGTTATGGTTTTGAAGTTGAATGAAATAAATATGCCAAAAGCTTACTTATGGGTAATAGTTTATTGTCTGAATGTTTGAAAAGGATCGGTCAACTATTCAATTTTCTACAGCGTTTTTTCCGTGATGCAATTTGATGTGGGACACCCTTTATCTAGCAGTTAAACCAAGAACTCCTACATTCGTTTCTGTGTGATATGCTGTTTTGAACATGTTTTCAGGCATGAACTTACGTTTAGTCCCGTACTACGTGTTTCGTTTGCCTGACGGTATGTCTATGCTTCTTCTTTGCCTACTAATTCAATATGTAATCCATTAATCATATGTTTTTCTGTCCAAAAACTTATTAGATTAAGTAAATTTCACTTGATTTAGTAGCACATCAAGCAAGGAGTAGCAATTTCAAATTTGTTTGTTTTGTGGAAGCTGACATTTGTGCCTTTAAAGTTTCACGCTAAGCCTTCCTTAGAGTATCACCTTAAGAAATAATCACTAGGGAATTTAGATATTGAGGGTAATATTTCGGATGTAAATTTAGCAATTACTTTTAGCAAGTCTTTTAAACTGCGTTCTTTCTATTGCCTTCTACGTTTGACGTAGAAATACGTCTTTGTCGACTATACTGGGGTACAAATCAAAAAACATGTGTGGTGAAATAGTGTTAGGTTTTGAACGCTTGCAACTTTGTAGTTTATAGTTGAAATGAAAATCCACATACGCCAATCGATAGAATATTACTTTACGTATCTGCTGAAATAAATATTTTTCCAATTTTTCATCTAAACACTTTTGAAGAAAGAACAAATGATAATTTTATCGCTGTTTTCGTGAAATAAACATTTTTCCCAAACTCAATCGTCATAATCGAGTACCACTTGATTGCACATCGTGCTGCTTGATCCTGAAAAAAAAATATAAAACAACGCTAACGTGGTGCCTTTGCTCACTACCACTTCGAACGGCGTGGCACTGGGTTCTGCAGCAAGCAGGAGCAAGTCGTCGGTTAAGGGGAAGCTTACCGGCCCGAAAATAAAAAAAAATATTTCCTGCACGTTTTTATTTTTCTAAAAATATTGGGAAAAATAATCAAAAATCCAAGAAAATCAGTATCTTCCTTACATTTTTGTCAAAAATTACATGTAAAAATAAAAAAGGACTCTCAGAAAAACCAAAAAGTCGATGTTTTGTGGTCTGTTGAGTCCAAATTTCTGTCATAATGACTTATAAAAAATGTTTTTGCACGTGAATTTTTTTTTTAATTTGAAAAAATGAGATTTTTTTAGATTTTCGAAAGGGGAAATGTTGGCTTCGGCAATACCTTAACCTATTATCGTCAGAGGGGTAAACAAAGTCCTAGAGCACTCAAATTTGGCCAATAGTTGTTCTGAAACACAATGTATCCACATGCCGAAATTGAGTTCTCAAGGACGTTGTTTACCCCCCTGACGATAATAGGTTAAGGTATTGCCAAAGCCAACTTTTCCCCTACCGTTTTTCAAAATTTTTAGAAAAATCAAAACGTAATTATTTTTTTCGGAGCAGTGAACTTCCCCTTAATGTGGTGTTCACGTCTATGTGGATCTGCTAGCGCTAGTATAAAAAAGCAGCCAGCATAATGTAAGCAGGACATTAGCGTCTATCAGCATGTGCTAGTTGACAAGTACACTAACGCACATTTAAATTTTCATAATTTATTACATTCTTGGAAAAATGCTTGAACCAACATTGAACCATAACCGAAACATTGAAATACTTGAAAATTTAAGACAAAGCATAACAGTGAAAAATGGCATGACATCCATCAATTTGCGTATTTCTACGTCATACTGCGCTCGTGTCTAGGACACAACCCTTTCATTTTTTGTCTAGATTATTTGTTTACCCATTCTCCTATCAATCCTATTCTTAATCATCTCTTCTTCCTAATCATTCCTCTATTCTACTCACCAATACCTGAGTATCAAACCTGTCATCGCGGTGAATATCTGTCACGCGTATTGCCATGCGCAATAGTGGAAATTGAGCTGCTGCCTGATTACAGTAGCGGCGCGGTTGCTTTAACACGTCCAACAATTGTCTTATTGATTGCTGCAATTTTGTCATATGTGATTCACGCTCCTTCATTTCCATCACAGTAAAAGTAGATGGTTGAGCAGGAATCAATTATATAGATAGCGATGTGATCGTATCATGTTTGCTATGCGAAGGCACCTGGTATTGAACCCATGATCTACAACTCAGTTAGTATCAGCATTTTCATGCATTTTCTAGCAAATCACTCATAATTTAAAGATAAAATAAAATCGCAGGAATTATCATTTCACTGAAAATGTTTTGCAGTCAGTAAGTAGCTCAACAGGTAGTGAATCATTTATATTTCCTATACGTTCAACCCTGCTCAGCCCACATTAAAACCATTCAATCCGTCACTTAGGCTAAATCGTGCTCTGCAATCGAGTTAAAGAAATCCCCTATAGCACCTCAGTTCACCTCAGCAATGGACTAGGACTTGTATTTCTGGTACTGATCGTGAGCCTTGTTTATATAGAACCCGCGTGGCACGATCAACCGTTTAACCTGCAGTGAGTGTGCGCGGGATAAGCGTCAAGTCTCAGCCCAAGAAGAGGGAACAACAGTCCAACACTCTCTGCGGTCCGGTAATTGTGCACTGTGTGACCGGACCCCATCGTTGACTTATTGTGATTTGCCACAAAACGAACGAATGTGAATGAAAATCAAATCAACTGCCACTTATATAAGACATTAATAATTTGCAATTCTTTCCAACAACCGTCCGCCGCGTCGTCGTCGCCCGATCAAGCTGCCTCTGATCCAATTTTGTAACATAGTGTGTTTTCCTTTCCTGCCAGTTGCCGGTGCTGCTGCTCGATCGGGTCTTGAATGGTAAACGGTTCTCGCGCGCCATTCGCGGCAATTTGTTGGACCTATTCTGCGGCTTGCGATTACCGAAGGAATCGTGCTCGGGCGTGGGTCTCCGCATTGTAGAACTTCCACACTACCTACTCCTCGCATATGTTAGGGGACCGTCCGTCGCCGTTGTTGTCAGGCGAGACGAAAGCGAAAGTCCACTGCAAGTGGCTTGCACTGTGGTTTATCTGTGGGAACAATTGAGTTATAAAAAAAAAATAAGCTCTACACAGATTCTTTCGGTAGAATCTGGTTCGTGTGCACCAATAAATATTTATAAAAAATAATAACCAGTGCCGTATGCTATATGGAGCAACTGGTGTGTGGCGTGATGTGTGACTAAAGCGGTCAAGTGAGTCCAAGCGAGGTCCAACAACTTGGGAATGTGAAAGGGAAAACTGTGCGAAATAAATACTGCTGAACCGGGTGAACGGGGCGTGAGATACATATCAATCGGATCGACGGATTGTTGGTTCTAGATCATTGTTGATTATGGCGAGCTGCGGTGGTATTGTTGGAAACCTACCACCCAATGCTTTGAGGGGAGCAAATTATTGAGGTTTTAACAGGGATTGGGTACCTTGACATTAACGGTTGGCTTTTGAGCCGCGCCTTATAATTTTTCGGAATAAGAAAATGTAAGTGGTCGGTATGCTTGGAATGATTCGGGATACTTGTTGAGCTTGTAATAATATAAGACCCGGTAGCCCACCAGCCTGTCCTTGGCATAGGACGTGAATTATCACTGAGAATCAACACAGGTTTTGCTCTGGAATAACAGGTTTGCGTTTGACGTACAAATAAGGTTAATACAGCAAAACAAAGGTAGTTCACTGTACTTTTAGGAAAAAATATCAACACAAATAATTTCTCTTCGTTTCTAATGAAAATTCGCACTTTCTTATTGATTCCTCCCATCAAACGCTGCACACCTCCGGAGTCAACTTCCTTAGCACATTTGTTCCACATGTTGGTCATCTGAATCGCGTCCCGAGCCGTTTTTCCACTTTTCTTAAGCTTCCGCTTCATTATTGCCCAAAATCTCTCGCTGGGCCGGAACAGCGGGCAGTTGGGTGAATTAATGTTTTTATCGATGAAATCTACGTTGTTATCGCGGTACCACTGGATGACTTCCCGGCTGTAGTGGCAACTCGCCAAATCTGGCCAAAACTTCACGGGACCTTTATGGGCTTTAATGAAAGGTAGTACGCGGTTTTTGAGGCATTCTTCCTTGTACAGCTTCGAGTCCATCGTCTAATTCGTCACGAACACTTTGGTCTTTGCTCCACAGCTGCATATCCCTTGCCAAATCATCAGTTTTTTGGCAAATTTGTCCATAAAAGCAAACTTAAACTTCGCAGGAACATCTCCTCGTGCCGTCGCCATGTAGAATTTTTAGCCCAGAAGCTGTCCGAAATCCATTTTGATGTAGGTTTCATCGTCGATGAGCAGGCATCCTTGGTATTTCGTCAAAACCAGCTGGTAAAATTTCCGAGCTCGAGTTTTGGTGACGAAACTTTGCTTCAACTTCTGTTTGGTTGCTTGCTGGCTTAATAAGAACGATATCCTGCTCGCAAACGAATTCTTCGAACGGTACTGCGAGCAGCAGCGTATTTTTGTGCGATTTCATTATCTGATAGTCCAGGGTTTGCTCTGAGGGTTCTCAACACCTTCTGGTTCAGCTTGCGGTCATATGTTCCACTACGACGCTTACCTTGAGGCACTCGATCCACGCTCTTTCGCTCCCTGAAACGTTTGAGCACATCATACATGGTTGATTTGGCGATTTTCAACGTTTTTGCGATTTTTATTGCGGACCACGTTGGATTATCATCGTGGGTGTGCAGAATTTTTTCTCTCCTCTCGGCTTCCATCTGGAATAATTTTTGACTCACTGCACGAAACACCGTGAAATTTATACCACAGAAAGTGGGTGCTGTAAAATAATTCTTGCAGCGGTCACTTTCCGTGCCGCTGCAACACAATAAGTGATTCCGGATTCTAACTGGACAGAGCTTTACATACATTGATCGATTTTCTTCATCGAATTTAGAGCTTTTTGACGATTAATTGCCTTTCTCTATCTAGCACACGGTCATGAATGGCTTCATGTTTTTTTTTATTATTAAGAATTTTCACCCCGAAAGGATTCATTGTTTTCCCATTAATCTAATTCCCTCCTGCTCGAACTTCTTCGATTTAAACCGAATTAGTTGGTGCTACATTGTAATGCATATAAAATGTCACCAGTTTGCAAGGACGTTGTCAGGACAGCTCTCTCAAGTAACACAAATTCATAGAATTATTTTGAGTAAACTTCTTTACATCCAAAACTAGTCGTACAATGGCTCTATGAACTGATGGGGCTGGTCTGTTTGAAGCCAGTGCTGCCATGATCACTCACTGATTTTACATGTGTTCGCTCACCTCAAGTTCATGCGCCCTTTTTAACTAGCCCCACTTATTTTTATATAGGAAAGTACACACAATCTAGTTCCGTCTAATTAAACTAGTGTACGGCTAAAGCTTGTCTGCAATCAGCTCGCCATAATTAAAAATAAAATTGGTCAGATATTGGCTTTTGAGTTTTTTGGTGGATCTAAACGTAACTATGTTTCATGCAAGGGGCAAGACAACTTCGATACATTCATCATCAAAAATTTCTAAACATAATCGAAATAATTGAAGTATTTTCAAAAAAAAAAACATAAATTTAAAAGATAGAGTTTTTTGTGCTGAACAATGTTTGTTCTACGGATCGGGAGTGCAGTTTTAAACCCCTTTGGATACGGTTTGTGTTTTAAGTTTGCTCTCTGTTTTGTACGTGCGTTCGCTTTCATAGTTTTCGCCTTCATTTGCCCGATTCGCACTGGCACTCTGCCTCCCGGACGGTTAAACGTGTGTGCTTGGTGGTTTTCTCACTCTCCGGGAAGAATTAGAATCGAGAAAGAAAACGTGATTCATCATGTTTGCAAGCATCAGATGAGATGTCGCCAGAGCTGGTAAATATCACCGCCGTCATGTGACGATGAGAAAACAGGTCCTCTCACTATCACGAGACGAGACTACCTATCATTAGCTTTCTTGTAATTTTTCAATGCTCAAGCACTCATGAGAATAATTCTTATGCGATTTTGACATCAACATTTCGAACTGATTTAGATGAATTTAAGCAAACAACCGTATTTAATGGGTAGAGTGAATATATTTATAAGCTTTCCTTGGTACAAGGAACTTTAATAGCATTAAATGAGCTAGTAATTACGATGATCACAACACTGCCACGTTCTGTCATGACAAAAAATTCGATGAGATTTTGAAGAAAATCTCTATCATCGTTTTCTCATCCAATGATAGTAACAGAAGTATCTCTGTAAATATCGCGTGAGATCTTTCGTTGAAAATGACATTTGCCAGCCCTGGATGTCGCTATCTGCGTTGTTTGATTTTTTTTCTCCTGGACCAGAAATTTGTGGCATCGCGAGTGATAATTTTTAATTTCAGTTTATTTACGCGCTGAAAGGTGCGTGAAAGAGCTCGGCACGGTCGGTGCTGATGTTGGTTCGATCGCAACTATTTTTGCAAAAAATTAAGTGTTTTCGACAGAAATTGATACCAAAAGTGCTTCTGAACGTGTTTCGCAGTTAGGTGTGGTGAAATTCGTGCATTTCCGGTTGATTTTCTGTGGAAATTCCGTGTTACAAAATTGCTCACCGAGTTCCCTTTTTTTTGCCGTTCGAAGACAACGGATTTGCTTTCGCGAGAGTGACGTTTATTGGATCCGTTTCTTTGCACGGGTGTGTTTTTTGTAACCAGCGGCAGTGTGCTTGTGATTTTCATTGCCTCCCGGGAGGCTGGTTCACCGTGTTAGGATGTCACGCTTTCGGCGTGTAGTTCTATCGAAAATCTGGTCACCGTGTGCGAGTTTGAACACGGTCTGGTTGGTAAATTAGCCGGGGAAATTGCTGATAATGTGTCCGTCGCGAGTTTTGGTGGTGATTTGGTGGCCGACCTTACGTAATTGAATCAGCGAGTTTACGGCTTGCAAAAGTGCTCGTCTGCTGGTCTCTCACCAGTGTCGGAGATTTAAAGCAAGCTGAACGATGCCTCACTGGATACGCCCAAGACTGGACGGGCGGTAGCTAGTGGCCGTGACCGGTTCCTGAAGAACACACCAGACGCGAACCTCCTCCCAGGTGACCATGATAATGCAAGAAATTTTGTTTTCGTTGAAGGAAGAATTACAACAAAGGTAATTGCTATTAGATATTTTTGCAAACAGTGACAGATAGCAAACATGAAGCTCAAGTGGAGGTGCTTTGCAAAGGTGTTATATCCTAGACAAATGGTAAGTTATAAATTTGCTTTTGTCGTCGTCGTAGGCACTGTCAAAGGCGCCGTCGTATTCGCCATCATAGTCGCTGCCGTAATCGCAGTCGTAGTCGCCGTAGGCAGTACCGTTAGTATATTTAAAATTAACCATCAGCCGCTGAAACTATATGAATTATCACGTATTTCTGTTGTTCATTACAATACCAAGTGATATTCAAGAACGTAATTTCATTTGAATAGCTTGTTTAACCAGGACTTAAGCAATCGTCACCTCGGTCAAAGCTTGTTATAATTGCATGAACAATGCGTAAAGAGCAAATCGAAACATTGAACGTCGAGTGAAAGTGGAACTTAATGAAGGCCTAAGTACTCTTTCGTAGCTTTTAGTTTTCAGATTTGAAAGATCGTCGGTTGCAGTGGCTTGCCTACTAAGCACAAAAATGCGGTCCCAGGCCCATTCATACTAAAAATTTATGGTAAGATCGCTTGTTTATTGTTTATTTTGTAAAACTTTTCGTTGTCGTCGGTGCCGGGTTTGAATATGAGGGGCTCGGTGGCCTAAGAGCAACAGTTTTTGCTTACTGAGCAGAACATCATGATTCTAATCTCAAGCCCATCCACATTCAAGATTCGTTAATCGTTTTATTTGTTAACATAACTACATGGTAAAAACAGCAACTCGATGAGCTCGTCTACCTAGTGGCAAACGTTTTTGCTTACTGAGCAGAAGACCGTGGGTTCAATCCCAAGCTCCTTCGCGTTATATGATCGTTAGGATATAAATTAAACTTATCGCAATAGACTTTTCTGAGGTTTCCGATGTTATTGGAACTTCCGTAAAGATCTATGAATCTATGAATCGATAAAGTTCTCTAAAGTTCTCTAAAGTTCCCTGAACTTCTCAGAACTTTTTAAAAGACCCCTTAATTTTCCCAGAGGAAAATGATCAGCCTTGAAGTTGTGGTTCAGGTCGACAAAATGTGCCACTCCAGATCAGGATAAGAACTGCAGTGCAAAGCAAGTGCAAGTGATCGGGTGAAATGCATTCCAAAGTGATTTGTTTTATCAGCATCCTTTTCGGCAGAACTGTTATTAGGCTATTGGCAGGCTGATCCTGATTGGAGGTGGATTGTGCAGGAGTTTCTTTGGAGATCCGATGGAATGTTGAGCTAGAATTAGGAGACGCAGATGCAATAGCCTTTCAAGTTTTTGCTTTACGAGCAAACCATCATTCGTTTGGTGAGTTCTTTCCTGTTTATTTATTCACCTGTTTCGGTACCTTTAATCAGTTTTCTACAACTTTGTCTTGGAAATCATTTCGGAAAGCCGCTTTCGTGCTCTAATTTGTTGAGGAATATCTAGTGTGCTTTTGTTTCTGGTTTTAGAGATTCGATGTCTACAGTAATATGTTGGTGGTTGGAGCTGAGATCGTTGTGCGTCTCTAGCTTCGATAGTCCGATGTTCAACGTTGGAAAATTTAGCGAAATTTCATGAAACTCGCGAATCATTGTGAGTTTACGTGAATGTTTCCTGTAGATTGTTGGGAGACTTGCTTTTTCTCAGATTTCATACAAAGTATATGTATAGGATGGGGTTCCTTCTTCCTTTTCCTTTCTCTTTTAAGTCTGTTTCCTCAATTTTTCTCTTTTCAGAAAGCGAGTAATGGCGCGATAACCATATGCCATGTAACAGGTGTCCATTTAAAAACGAATGAAAATCCAAAAAAATCCAAATTCAAGGACGGCTGAAAATCAATGCTGATCCTGAGATCAGAATTATCACAAACTGAAAATCAAGGCTGATTTTATCTTAGCTGATCTTGAGAGTAGCAAAATCACAAAGCAGAAAATCAAGGCTGATTTTAACCTCAGCTGATTTTAAAGGTAACAAAATCAACAAACTGAAAATCAATACCTTGGCATTACAGTCAAAGTAAGAAGGTAACATCTGCCGCCATTTTCAAGTAGAATATGGTGGACCAAAATCCAATATAACGGCCTCCGAACAGTGAATATGCGGAATCGTCTTGATGAGTAGAAGCAGAAAATCAAAATTCACCGTCATTTTGGGATTCAAGATGGCGGATAAAAATCCAATATGGCGGCCTCTAAGCAGCGAATACGCATCTAAACTCATGCAAAATGGGTATCTACAGAATGTGCTCGATGAGAAAAAGTGGAAAAATGACATCCGCCGACAATTTTGAATCCAATATGGCGGACCAAAATCCAATATCCATTTTTATATCATATGGGTAGAAAATTCGTAGAACAAATACTTTAAAATCCTCCACTTTTTAAATATCTTCGAGCATGCAACTAAGTCAAACTTCAATAAAATCACTTTGAATAGTCAACCTTTGGTCACTTGGTTGGTAGATAACACATTAAGCTTTGCTATGAAAGTTGTTACAGCAGTTTTCGTTGTTTCAGTCTCGAGATACAAATATTAAATAAAATTATAATTTTTATTTGTGATAAGCATAAGTTTGCGTATGACTTATAAAGTTTGTCAATTTTGCTTTCAGAAGGTCACAAGTAGCGATTTTATGATTGCTGATTGCTCGCTCATCGCGTTGCTCATCGTTACAGCTAATCGCTATTGTGACCCTCTGAAAGCTAAATTGACAGGTTTTATGTGCCATACACACACTTTACCTATCTTGAATTATCATTGAAATATCTCATAGCTTCATAAATCCGAAAAATACCATTTTAGCTGTAATGAGCATTTGCAAGCTTGAGTGCAGGAACTCAGCGGTGAACTACAATTTGTAATTTTTAATCGAGTGGCGTCTCCCCGTGGCCGGTGCACCAGGTCGCGTGGGCGTCCTCGCGCGGAAGTCGGAAAACGGCGTGGGAAAATACTCCTTTCCATGTGATCCTGGAACATAAATCGAACAAAAATCCTGATTAGTAATGAAATTTGGGTTAGAAATACGCATTCCGATTTTTTTTTAAATTAATTTTTTCAAAAGTTGTGGCCTTAGGAAAAAAAAAGTCCATTTTTTCACCCTAAAAATGCTTACAAAATCGTGGATTAAAAATCCATTTTTGACAAAATCGAAAATGTGGATACGTATTTCTAAGCAGAATTTAATTCTGAACAAGAAAACTTAGTCGATATTCAAATTTGATGATAACTGTTAGAGTTATTTCCCACGCCAGTTTGAAAAACCCCGTTTCGAGATAAACGCGTTTAAAGATAAAATTGCTCTCTCAGCGCACCGGTACATGTTTTAGGAAATCGCTTCGTAAAGCGGTAAGGAATATTCTGGCGGACTTGGAGTCTTTTTTAAATTAAAGTATACATCCCAAAGAACATTTTAAACCAAAAAAAAATGCATTTTTTTTGAAAAATCAAAGTGTACTCCTCCCTTAATTAGGGTTTTTTTTTGTCAAAACGATACGAAACGGAAGAAATTATTGATTTCCGATCTGAAATGGAAAATAATGTATTAAACTCTATCTCTATCTTACTTGCACACCTATTTTTCTTTTGTCAATCTTAAATAACGTTGCTTTATTCATAGCCAAAAAACAGATTTTTTGAAATTCCTATTTTATTCCACATTCCCTGATTCTACACAACTAAAAAATAAAACATATTTCAGCCTAATCAACTGCATAAACTGAGAGAAAATCATAACTAGGAGATACGACCCCTTTGTTCCGTGGCTCAGGTCAAGGCCAATCCGTAAAGTTCTCCACAATGGTAGTCTTCTGTTCTGACTGAAGAAACTAAAGCATGTTATTCTTTTTCAAACAAGACATTCATCATCGTTGATAACAATTCATCACTGTCAGCGCAAACTTGATGATCTGGTGGAGCGAATTAACAATTCGCAACTCATCAGAACATCACCCGGAAAACCTCATTATTATGCAACTTGTCTCGAGCTTCCTTCGGACTAAATCAAAACTGTCGTCAACTTTTGTCCCACAACTAAAAAGCTTTACTTCTGTTTCGCCAATTAAGCCATTCTGATCATTCTGCCTTATTCTAGCCACATCCTGCAGATTCAATCCCATGGACGCATGGACCAGGCAAACATCACCTTAGGTCATAAATCATAGATTGTCCATTTTATGATCGCCCTGGCCCAAGCCCATAACGAGTCAATTAAAGCTGCAAAAACCCATTCGATGTTACAAGGAGCACGCCAAATACCTATGCGAAACGAAGCGTAGTTTTTTGCGATTTCCGTTGATTTAACATTTTAATTACCACATTCGGTCGGTCGTCGGTTGGTCCTCCGGACTGATTGATTCCCAGATCACTATGGGAACACTCCTTTCCTCCGATCGACAATTGTTCTGGGAGTTTTGGAACTCTTCAACCTCACACAAAACCAAGAGGGGTGGGTCTATCTGACTCTCTTTGCCTCTTATGGGAGTGCTCCACGCGGAAGGTGACTCTCGAAACTGGCATGCACTTTGCCACTGTCGGTGGACTCAACCTTGAGAGCCGTGCTGGAGAATTATTTATTACCGCTGCTGCTGCTGCTGCTTGGACAGTTTGCCCGACGACCAATTCAAACTATCTCAAGCCTAGGGAGAAGGGTTGAAGGAAGGTTGGGCTGGACCAGATGAAGTTGGGTGTTGAGCTTGTGAAAAATGTTCACAAGAATAAACTCATGCGAGTTACCACTGGCTGAGTCATGATTTGACATTTAGTTGAACAGAATTGCGCCCGATTTGTGCAGATATCGTAAACGGGCGGTGGCGCGGAGTTGTTTATGCGCCCTGCACTGTTGATGGCTTTTAGATGGAATTTGGCCTTTTTGGACCGTGGCCGGTAGAGCTCCTAGGTCGGTTCTTAATTGCTCTAACATGATTCGACTAATCGACTGGAGGGCGGTGTAGACGCTGACGACTCCTGCTGGTTGTGGTTTACATGCGAATGGACTAATTTGGCCTGCGTGCAGCTCCGGCATCTGGTGGCGGTTAATCGGTTTAACATGTGTACTGTCAATAAAAAGTTTTTGTTTGAGATTTTAATGACGTGCAGTGGATTAATCAAAGCGTTGAAAATATGATTGAGAGAACTGTGTGCTAAGGAGCTAATAAATGTGATGAATGTATCGCTATTGCGGTGGTTTAATTTTGATTAGTAGAATTCCTGTTGAAATTTTGATTCTCGCATTGATTGGTAGCTTTGAGAAACGCTCATAAAATCGATTGTAAGGTCAAACAAGGATTCTCAATATATATTGAATGTAGCCTTGACCTTCCGGCAATGCTTCCTCGTTCAATATTGGAACATACAGAACATAGAACTGTAATCAAGTAATTTGAATGAATACTTTAAGGATAAAAATGTCCTTGAAATTTATGTGATTATAAACTTTCTAGACATCGATGGCGTTGGGTTTTGAGTGGTAAGCGTGACTGATTTCTCACCCAGTTCAATCCCAGCCGAGTTCGTTGGGATTTTTGTGGCGTAAAATTTCTAACCGTTGGTTTCAGCCCATCAGGTTGATATGGAGGGTCTTGGTGAAGTCGGCTCTTTGGCGTTGGTGATTGGCACTTACGTGGCGGAACAGATACCGACAATATTAAAACAAACATTTTAAGAGCCTTCTTGAGCCGGCGCCGGCGGTGTAGTGGTAAATGTGACTGCTTTCTAAGACCCCGATGGGTGTGGGTTCAATCCCAGCCGAGGTCGGTGGGATTTTTCTGAGGCATAAAAATCTCAGGTCACGTCTTCCTTCGGAAGGGAAGTAAAGCCGTTGGTCCCGGCCCATGGGTGCGATATCCTACACAGGTGTAGAAGCTGCCTTCCTGCACATTCAATTGCCATCAATGGGTGGCAATCGATGTCTGTCGGTGATTGGCACTATATTGCGGAACAGAGACCGACGTTAAATGGAAAATGGTGATGAACCGGAAATGAAGAAAAAGGAGAAACTACCACCCTTCTTCGTCAAGAGATTCCCACCCGGACTTCGAGAGAATATCGAATTCTTCATCATGCAAGGCTTTGAAGTACACCATGCGCATGTGCGGTGAAGGCATCATGCTGATGATACCAGCAAGAAACTACTACAAGTCCGTCGCAGAGCTAAAAAAAATGGGAGTATTTCTCTCACGACGTCGAGGAGGACAAGCCACTCAAGGTGGTATTGCGTGGTCTGCCCGACACGGAAATCGCCGCACTGTCGGAAGAGCTGAAGAAGAACGGCCTAGAGCCGACGCAAGTCTTCAAAATGAATCGGCACGACGCCTCTCGTAAGCACCGTGACCAACTGTATTTGGTCCACCTCGAGCGAAACACAACGTGTTTGAAGGACCTGCAGTGTATTCGGGCGCTTTTCCACATCGTGGTTAAGTGGGAACGCTACCAACCTCGCCCCCGTAACGTCACCCAATGCTCAAACTGCCTCATGTTTGGGCATGGGACCAAAAATTGCCCCATGGCTCATCACTGCAACGAATATGGCAAGCAACACGCACCCGAAGAATGCGAGAGGATGGAGAACGCCGATCCACAATGTGCCAACTATGGTACAGCACATCGAGCTACCAGCAAGTCTTGTCCGAAGCGTACGGAATTCATGGAAATCCGTAATAGGGCCTCCATGCAGAACCAGCCGGGTCACAAAAAGGTACCGGCATGCAAAGAGCAGAATTTCCCCGCCATTAGCCAACGGCGTCCGATTCCGATTCTTCCGCCACTACCGCTCAACAACAGTTTGGCAGCTGCTGCTGCTGCTACATCGGTCCCGCCAACTGCTGAGGTGCCAAACCATCCGGCTAATCCGAGCCGTCAGTCCTATGCGGCAACGATTTCGACTACGAAGAGCTACCCATTACCATGATGGCAGAAGCAATCATCATCAAGCGCTCCTGCAGAACCAGAACCGAGCAGATTCTTGCTGCATCACGTTTCATCGACAATTATGGACCGTGAAACCATCAAGATCGCCAACTGGAACGCTTGCTCGCTCAAGAGCAAGATCATCGAGTTCGTTGACTTCCTCAACAAACAAAACATCGACATTTCCGTTATCACCAAAAACCCACCTGAAACCGGAGGCAAACGTCTACCATCCTGACTTCTGGCTTCTAAAACTTGATCGAACCAGCTCCGGGGGAGGAGGAGTGGCCATTGCTGTAAGGAGAAACATCTGCTGTCGACTTCTGCCGAGCTTCCAGCTGAAGATCATCGAAACATTAGGGGTAGAAGTCTCCACTCCTGTCGGCCCTATCACCATCATTGCGACCTACTGCCCCAAGCAAGTCACCATCAGGGACGGGTCGGCAGCAGACTTGCGGAGGGACATCATCAAACTAACTCGACGGTGCGAAAAGTACATCATCGCTGGCGACCTGAACGCCAAACATCAGGCTTGGGGCAACAGTCGACGCAACCAAAACGGCACCGTCCTGAACGACGACCTGCAAGAGGCTCGCTACACCATATTAGCGCCGGACTGTCCCACACGGTTGAGCCGGTCTGGCGTTCACTCCACGATAGACATCTTCATCAGCAACATGGGAGTTTGGATCACTATCCGGTGGTGGCCTAAGTAGGCTCATCAGTCAACCGAATCCAAGCTTCCCGACTCAACTACCATCGTGTCAGCTGGGAGCAGTTCCAACATTGTGTCGACTCCACTGTCGACTACGGTGTCCTTCCGGAGACGCCCGAAGACGTTGACCGGTGTCTGCGTTCCATCGAGGAGGCGATATCCCGGGCCAGGGAACACCACGTGCCAGTATCCAGACAGGTGAGTAATACTCTGAACCTTGATAGAATTACCAAAGATCTCATCAGACTCCGAAGGCAATACCAGCGTTCTGGTATACGTGTCTTGAAGACCCATTGCAATCGTCTTACAAAAACCATCCAAGCCAGGATGGTAGACCTCAGAAATCAAGATTTTGCTGACAAGATCCGCTCTCTCCCAGATTGTGCAAAGCCCTTCTGGAAACTAACGAAAATCCTTAAAAATAAACCAAGATCCATCCCACCACGGACCTCACTGGATCGTCCTGGCGACCCAGTGGTTCATCTGATAACTCCTGAAGAAAAGGCTGCCGCGATAGGTCAACACTTCGTCAGCTCCCATAATCTTGGACAAAACATCGTCAGCCCTCATGAATCTGAGGTTGCTGAAAATGCTACCAATCTTCATCAGATTCCTAACATTTTTCCAGAGTAATCCGAGATTACGGCTGACGAACTGTTGGCCTTTATCAAATCATCTAGAAACATGAAGGCCCCAGGTTTCGACAACATCCTGAATCTGGAACTCAAACACTTGAGTTCCAAATTCTACAACCATCTGGCACTGATTTGACTACTTCCCCTCGTGTTGGAAGTCAGCTAAAGTCATACCCATCTGGAAACCTGGGAAGGATCCGTCCTCTCGTTCAAGTTATCGACCAATCAGCCTTCTCTCAGGGTTATCAAAATTGTTCGAAAGAGCAGTCTATCACCGGCTCCTAACATCTGCCGAATAAAACAACATCTTACTCGAGGAACAGTTTGGTTTTCGGAAAGGTCGTTCGACCGTCCACCAGCTGACTCGAGTGACAAACATTCTCAAACGGAACAAGTCTGTTTCGAAAACATCTGCCATGGCGTTGTTGGACGTTGAAAAAGCGTTCGACAATGTCTGACATGATGGCCTGGTGTTCAAATTGCAGCAGTATAGTCTTCCAATCTTCCTAGTGAAGATAATAAACAACTATCTATCGGACAGGACGTTCTGAGTCTCTCTGAATACCATCACATCGGATGCTTTCAACATCGGTGCCGGGGTTCCACAAGGAAACATCCTTGGCCCCATTCTATCCAACCTGTTCACCTCCGATATGCCGGCTCTCCCTGATTGTGGATTGTTGTCTCTGTTCGCAGATGACACATCCATCGTCTACAAGGGTAGGGTCATCGGAGCTCTGACTGCCAAACTTTAGAGAGACCTGGACGTCCTGTCTGCATATTTCAACCAGTGATGGAAAAATTCGCAAAAAATCACTATGACTCGCAAACTTTTCCCTTGGAGAACTTCGAGAAATATCGCGAACTTTTCCAACACTGATTTCAACAGCTGGAAGATCCGTATCAACACAGTCATCATATTTCCACACTCTAAATCTCCCAGACTTGTTCCGTCGGTGAATAATAAGATCTGCCTGAACGGCACAGTGGTGGAATGGTCAAAAGAGGTAGTCTACCTCGGCTTAATACTAGACAGCAAGCTGATTTTCAGGGAGCACGTTGATGAAACCAACACCAAGTGTAATATCTAGATAAGATCACTGTATCCACTCATCAACAGGAGGTCTACCTACCCTGAAAATAAGCTTGCTGTCTACAAACAAATCATGCTTCCCGTAGTAGAATACGGGATGCCAATCTGGGAGAGTTGCGCCAAATGCCATCACCTTAAACTCCAAAGGATCCAGAACAAGATCCTTATGATCGTCCTAAACAGTCCTCCGTGGACTAGAAATTCTGAGGTCCACCGCCTTGGTGGTCTTCAGACACTGGAGTTACGGAGAGCTGACTCCATCGCAAGGTTCAGAGATTGATGAAGGCGACCCGATCAACAGATCGTCAGGAATCTGGCACGTTAGGCTAAGTAGGTAGAATAACAAATTAAAACATCCAAACAACATACTTCACAAGAAGAAAATTGAAAAATATTACACAGTAAAACACAACATCCCTAGTAGCACGCTTGTCACAAATCAATTGTAGAAACTTATATACGACTTATTTCAGTCATAAACAAGGTGCTGTAACTTATTGTGCTGAAAGTGTGCTACTCGGGATGTACAAGACAAAATCAAAAAGTTCACCAAAGTTGAAGAGCTTTTTTGGCTAACCTCTTGCCCTGTATTAGCAATTGTAAACCACATAACAAATCAAAATAAACTGTAAATTGCCATCTTGATTTACAAAATATCAGCAATCATCTATTTCCGGCCTTTAACCGTCGTCCTCGTTCCAACAATATCCATTTTGAAGGATATTTTACACTTTTACAGCCTTTAAAGTTTTCACAGGAAGCTCATGTGTTCACTAGTACCACGTAGTGAGAAAGTTGAACTAATATGACCTTCATCCGAAAGAAAATGTTCACCTGAACAACTTTCCTGAAGACAATTACCTTCTATATGGCAAGGATCCCGAGATACAGCTTTTACAGTAGTAAGTTAATGTGCACGCTAGTGCCACCTTGTGAGAAAGTGCTGCAATAAAATGAACACCGTCCGCAGGGACGTGGTCATCTGATCAACTTTGTTGAATACAGAAACTTTCTATGTGGCAAGGATCTCGAGATACAGCTTACACAAGAAGTTTAAGTGCACACACCCGCTACATAGTGAACTAGTTCAGAACTACTGTCCACCAACCCTAAGCATTAATTCACTGAACAACTTTGCCCAAAACTGAAACCTTCTGTTCTGTATTCCATGTAGGAACCAATTAAGCCAAACCCTATATGATTCGTGGCTCCATATATGCGGTTTCCTTATATGAGGTCCGCATTATGCACAAATATGGAGGAATAGCTGTACATTAGTATGCACACACGCGCTGTATAGTGAGCTAGTCCGGAACTAAATTGTCGAGCATTCTGAGGGCCATCAATTCTCTCGAAGATAGCATCTTCTTAGACAGACAGGATGATAAGATATAAAAGCATATGCAGGAAGGTCATAAGAACACTAGCGCCACATGTGAGAGAATTCAGAACTAATCTATACAACATCCAGAAAACCTTGGTCCTCATCTTGATCACCTGAAAACATTTCTGAAGATAGCAACATTCCATATGCTCCGGAGACACCGTAAATGTGGCCGTGTGGCACCTTGGATTTTTCAGAATTGTATGAATAATTCATCGGCCCTGTCGACATATCCGGGGCAACATTGGCCATCTGTTGTTTTGGAAAAAGTTCTGGAACCCCGGAAAGGGACCAATTTATAATTTCCATAGAATCAAGTCTTTCAGCACATCAAAATTTGCAGAATTTCATGGAGAGGTTGTGAAGCATTTGCAGATGCTGCAACTGAAATTGTCGTGAATCAAATTTCAAATGTTGCTGTCTTTGGAAAAGTTGTTCAGATGAATACAACTAATTTCAAATTTTATTTTTACGTTCCAACTGGAATTATGAGTCTGTCTTCAATTTCCATTTTATTTATTATGTTATTAATTGATAATATAGGGCTTAGATCTAATTTTAGGCCTACTAAGCACAACCCGCCCTTTGCCTCTATTTTTCGAGTGGATTTTTTCACAAAATGAAATATTTTCACTGCAGATGACTTTTAAATTTACAGTCAGGAATCCTTATTGCCGGATTCCTTATTGCCGGTATCCCTTATTGCCGGATCCTTATTGCCGGGCTATCCGCAAGTCCTTTCGAATAGTGGCCATATTAGTTCAGAACTCTCTCACTACGCGGCGCTAGTGTGCACATGAACTTCCTTAATATGTGATTTCTGGAAAGCTTGTCCATATAAGATGTTGCTGTGCAATGCGAGGACACGAAACGGAATAGGGATGACGTGTAGAGAGGCTGTAAATCGATTTCGGACGCCATTTTAAAATCCAAGATGGCGATCATCGATACAAGAAAAACTGTCAAATACCCTACAATATGGGTATTTTCGGAAAGGGAACGGCGTGTAGAGGCCGGAAATCGATGCCAGACGTAATTTTGGAATCAAAGCTGACGGGCATCGGTTGAATAAAAACTGTCAAATTCCACAATACGGGTATTTTTGAATAGGGAACGACGTGTAGAAATCAGATATCGATGCCACCCGCCATTTTGAAATTGGAGATGGTGGCCTTTGCTTTAACGTAAACTATTAATGGAGATGACGTGTATAGGCCCAAAATCGATGTCAATTGGCTTTCGAAGGGGCATTTAGTGGTTATGGACAGCCTCGTATCAGTTCAGCACAGTTAACGTGGACCGTTTACGGGGTAGGTTTGGGGATAATCTATTAGGAAGATGAATTTGATGTAATTAATGTTTTAGGGTATTTTGGAGCTCAAAATCTTGCCTCGCATTATTTTTTTTTTTCTGAATAATGTTTACCAAGGATATTGCGTATAATTTGTATAATGTGTATCTGTATAACGTATCATTGAGTAAGATCAGAACGTTTCGACATCCTTTAGTAAATCTTGCATTTTTGCCCTCTGTTCGATTTCTGCCGTGGTGGGATGAAAATATAATCCATATTCATTGTAGATGGGTCCAGTTCCCTAACAATTTCATCTGCTGTAGCCGGTACATCTCTTATGATTTGGTTGATTTCACCGTGTTTCTTATTCCCGACGCACCAAAGTTTTCGTGAATTTGTTGAATTTCGGACATGATCTGCAAATTCTCGTTGTCGTCTTCATTGCATTGTGAATTCGCGAAATACGACGGAAGAATTTTCTTCAAGCAGTTTACCAACGTGCTTTGTTTTATGTCCTTTAAAACCACATCCAAGCAGTCGAAACAATTCTTGATGCTGAGCTACTTTCGTGTATCCGCTAGCGAAAAGCCTTCATTCTCGGCTGTTTCCAGAATAAAAGTGTAGCTTCTCTTGACATACTTCAGCTTGAAATTTTTGATGATGCCTTGATCAAGGGGTTGAATCAAATACGTGATCTTTGGTGGCATGTATAGAAGCATTATGGTGGAATTGCTTATGGCGGGCGGATGCAACGGAGCGTTATCAAGGAGCAGCAAAGCCTTGAGGCTAATGTTCTTGGCTGCGCAAAACTTCTCCGTCGTCCCCTACACTTCTTCTTCTTCTCCGCATTTCAAGCTTATTGCATATCGCATATTAGCTTATTGCGTGCTCGAAACTTAGTGTTCTAGATGCACTTCCACAGTTATTAATTGAGAGCTTTCGATGCCTGTACCATTTTTGCATTGGTATAATTGTGTGGCAAGTCCAATCATACTTCTATGCCCAGGGAAGTCGAGAAATTTTCCAACCCGAAAAATTCCTAGACCGGATCGGGAATTGAACCCAGCCACCTCCAGTATGGTCTTGCTTTGTAGCTGCTCCTTTACCGACTGAGCTAAGGGAGGCCCCCTACACGTGATTCCCTTTCCGAAAATACCCATATTTTAGAGTATTTGACAGTTTTTCTCGAACCGATTGTTGCCATCTTGGATTACAAAATGGCGTCTAGCATCGATTTACAGCCTCTAAACGTCATCCCAGAAATACCCATATTGTAGAGTACACAGCTAAAAAAAAGTAGTGTAAATTTCCGTTACTATGATGCACATAAATGGAGCGTCATAAATCATACAAATTTACATTATAAATCATGTAAATTTATGAGACATGTCATGCAATATTCCATATGTTGTATGCAACCTTCCACCTTTGTTTGCAACATTTCTTGCAAGCTGCTAGTTTACGTGAAAAGGAAGTTTACATGCATGAATGTTTGCATGCATGGATGTTTACATCACCAGTAAAATTCAGATTTTTTTAGTGTGTATTTGACAGTTTTTTTTTTTTTTTTTTTTGAACTGGTGGTCGACATCTTGGATTCTAAAATGCCATCTGGCATCGATTTTTGGTCTCTACACGTCATCCCCTTTCCGAAAATACCCATATTGTAAGGTATTTGACAGTTTTTCTTGAACCGATGGCTGCCATCTTGGATATAAAAATGGCGACCGAAATCGATTTACAGCCTCTCTACACGTCATCCCTATTCCGTTTCGTGTCCTCATTGCACAGCAACATCTTATATGGACAAGCTTTCCAGAAATAACATATTAAGGAACTTCATATGCACACTAGCGCCGCGTAGTGAGAGAGTTCTTAAATAATATGACCACCATCCGAAAGGATTGGTCACCTGATCAACTTTTCTCAAAACAGCAACTTTCTTTATGGCCAGGATCACGAAATATTGTATGTTGGACGTAAGATCCATATATTATAGCACTTGTCATAAGTAACATAAAAGTGAAGCGTCCCTAGCGGCGTAGTTCGCAATAAAACCTAAATCCAATGACACAGGTTTGTTGGTCTATCTCAGTACAACAACTTTGTCCAAGACAGTATAGCTCTATATATTGTAACAAATGAGAGAATCCACCACAGCCCTCATTAGTGAAAATCCCATCAGCTGTGGGTATCCTTATTCGTGGTTCCTTATTCACGCCCCCGTTACCCCGGCAATAAGGATTCCTGACTGTATTTACCTTTCCGTACGTACTGTAAGATTTGCTAAGCAGAAACAAATCGTTGAGATATTGTTAAAAATATAACACTCCTTCTTGACCCCAACTCGGCCTACGGATTATAAATTAGGCCTAATGCATTGAAACGCCATTCAAACGCCGTTGAATTCACTTCGGCCTATTGGATGAAGATTAAAATTGATTCGGTTGGAGTGCTTCTTTTGTTTTTGAGAAAAATGGGTAACATTCATTTCACGCGTTCTCATTGACTTCGTTCGTTAGCTATTGAACTAAAGTATTGTACCAATTGTACCATTGACTTGTTAACTCAGAAAAATAGGGTTTATTTGATAATTTCTGCTCGATAGGTCCAAAATGGGCGATTAGGCCGAAGTAGTGCGCTACCCTATTTGGATGGAGCAGCGAACAATGCGGTCGTGCTTTGGACACAAACCATATATTTTTTAGATAATGTTCATCGATGTAGCTATTGTTTCTTATAGCTTGTTAGGAAAATTGATAAATAGCAGATTTTTAGCGATGGGCCCAATTTCACATCCATAGGCAAACATTAAAGTCATTTCCCTTGTATCATTCTTGTTAACCTTTCGAAAAACAAAAATTTATGGGACACCCTAATGTGCATGTGATAATTCTGGAAAATCACAAACGAAATTCAAACAAATGAACTCACCCAAATACCTAACCGGATTCCCATTGGACTGCTTGCTGACCTCCATGAACTACATCCCTGCTCTCACGAAAGGGAAATCCATGGGACTCGAAACGACCCAAGCCGGTCCACCCATATGCCACAACAATGGTCCTAATATCGTTACCATTATTATTATTAATAAGTGCAATAAGAAATAAATTGCTCGTTTTTCCGTGCAACACGTCTGATTCTGTTTTCCTCGCAAGCGTCCGCATGGGATTTATACATACCCACATTCCTCAAGCACATGAACTGAACTCAGTCAGTGCCCCCGTGGTGCCAAGCCCTCACACATCGAGCACTCGATTCTTAAGAAGGTATGAGACTCTGACTCAACGTGTCCTCCGCCGCCCACGGGCCACACAGTCAATAATAAAATAGCACTCTTCGCTTGGCAAGCATCGGTCATGAGATAATTATGCGAATTGGACGATCGAAATCGAATCACCCCGGCTGGTGCGGTTTGTAATTCACTGATTGGTTTGTTACCATTGCATTGTTGTTATTATTTGCAAGCGAGCACGCGGCGACGCCTCTGAAGTGGTGTTCAGTTTTCGAGGGCCTCTGAACACGGCGTTCTTATTGACAGACTTAATCGTGGTCGGACATGTGAGGGCTTTTAACTGTGCCACATTAGAAAATTAATAAGCCTCCTCTGGAGGTCGCACGCGAGCACCAATTTGCACACCCATTGACTTACCGTTTTGATCCAATTGACTGGACGTTTCATGCAAATGCTAATCTTTTACATTCCACCATTCATCGCCGGACCGACTAACTGGGTGGCTGATTTTATTGCCGAAGTCACCGGGTGTGAAATTGAGTTGGAATTGCCAAGGTGCTTCTCATTCCGGGGCTTCCCTTTTCGTTGAACATTTTTAGATGACCCAGAAATAGCCGACACTTGCCCAAAGTCATCCATGGTGGCTAAATAAAGGTACCGACCGAGAGCCACACGCCATTGAGAATCGAACCAATTGGTGATTAATTGACTTCTTCTTTTATTGTGTTTTTATTGGACACCTCATCAACGGCAATTTGTCCATTCGTTTAGTCGGTGTGTGTCGTTGTAAGCCGGGTAGAAGCGAAGGAGAAACGTGCTGATTTTTTTTTTTTTCATTCAGCTCGAGGTGAATCTTTCCAGCTCCAGCCGTAGGAGTCAATACCGATGGAATGCGGAGGGTTGGGATGATGAGAAGAAAACATTCCTAAGGACGTGGTTGGTGGTAAATTAGCGGTGGTGTAATTTATTGTGTAACGGAAAGCGTGATGTTGCAGTTAAAATTAATTTGGTGTGGCGAACTTGAATTTTGATTGAGCAGCTGTAGCGAATTTTTTATTTGGTTTGCATGCTCTGCGAGATGCATGGGTGTTGCTGATGATGTTGATGGTAAATCGATTTAGGGTGGGTTTTCTGCTATTAAATGAACACCCTCGAATGTTTCGGGCTCTCAGGAAGCGAAATTGACAGGTATTACATAAATATAGAGATGTGATAATTTCAGATTTTCACTATTCTTACTACAAGAAATTGGAAAAGGCTATGCATTGTTGGTGAAACCCATGGATCAATTAAGGATAGGTAGTGGAATTAAATGGAAATACGCTTGTTTGCAATTTTAACAGTTGCAATTTTAAAGATGGAAGTTAAGAAATATTTCTCCATAGTGATTAATTATTTTTTTTTTATCTAGTTCGTTTATTTGGAAGGCTCAATCGCGTTAGCTTTACGGAGCCGATAATTCATTGTTCACTGTGTGTAACAAAATTCACTTAATTCTATGTCTAGTAGGAGTTGGGCCGATTACTCGCGGCTTACTCGAGGTTAGAAGGGTACATTTTCGAAGGATAGGATCAGGGGAGGAGCTTGGGGTAGGGTTTCGTTGTCTCATCAGAGCGTTGTCGCCAGTATGAACGGTAGTGCTGTTCTAGCTTCGTCCGGAGTTCGACCGGCTATGGTGGGTGACCAGTGGGCGACGATGAGACTCATCGAGACGGGGGGACAAGACAAACAAAAACGTGATTAATTATAAAAAGCATTATTAGATCAAATTCATAATATAAATCCATGGAATACCAGATCACCATCGGTCGATAGTTGTTCCCTTATTTTTTGCAAACAAGTACCACCATGTCAGTAACAATAGGAGTTTTTTTTTTCACATATAGGTCAACTTTAAACGCTTCCACTGGATTTGGAGTGTTCAACGAATTTCATAGCGCCTCCTATAAACTGCACAAACCATGCTCCGTATATGTTGCAGAACTACCAGCTATACTTTACGCAGTAGAGCAAATTGCCTCACTACCCTCTGACCATTTGAGCATGGACCATGGAGCATTATCATCACCTCCTGTTACATGCAGGACCGCAGCTTCTATTAAGCACTATCAGATTGAAGTTTTGGCCATTAGGAGGAAGGAATGTAGCTCGACATGTTGTCCATCGTTGTTTGAAATGCTTCAGAGAAAATCCGCCGCCAACACAGCAGTTCATGGGTGAGCTGCCATCGTCCAGAGTCACTGTGTCTCGACCGTTCGCTAAAACTGGTGTGGACTACTTCGGACCTGTCTTTGTTCGTCCCGGTCCACGTCGTGTCGCCGTTAAGGCCTACGTTTCCGTATTCATCTGCATGGCATCTAAAGCAGTCCATCTGGAGCTCGTCTTGGATTTATCCACCGATCGATTCTACAAGCACTTCGCCGTTTCGTGGGACGGAGAGGCAGATGTACCGATATTTATAGCGATAACGGGACAAACTTCGTCGGAGCACGAAATCGACTCCAGGAACTGTTCACGATGTTGCGATACAGTAAGCACCAGGAAGCGGTAACCAAATACTGCACAAACGAAGACATCCAATGGCACTTCAATCCCCCGAATGCTCCTCATTTCGGCGGTCTGTGGGAGGCGGCCGTTAGATCAGCCAAACATCATCTGCTTAGAGTCGTTTGAGAAGAACCGATTTCGCCAGAAGATTTTCTTACTCTGCTCGTGCAAGTCGAAGCTTGCCTTAATTCCCGACCGATTACGACCATCTCCGATGACCCGAATGACCTAGAGCCATTGACACCAGGTCATTTCTTGATAGGTTCATCACTCCACGATCTACCTGAACCTGATTGGTTGAATGTTCCTACAAACCGACTTAACCACTATCAACAACTGCAGCAGAAGTTCCAAGGATTTTGGAACAGATGGCGCAAGGAGTATTTGTGCCAACTCCAAGGACGCACTAAACGCTTAGGTCCTGCGAAATCAATCGAGGTTGGCAGGTTGGTGGTAGTTTGCGACAAGAACCTACCCCCAATACGGTGGAAAATGGGGCGAATTACGGAGACCCATCCGGGTGAAGACGGAGTCGTAAGAGTTGTAACGTTAAAAACGAAGGATGGGTTCCTCAAGCGACCAGTAGAAAAGATCTGTCTGCTTCCTTGCCTGGACAACACAGAAGGCACTCATCAGCCAATCAATCATGATGCTCAACCGACGAACACCCCCCAATCCTGATCCCATCCTTTCCCTTCGTAGAGGAAATTTCTTTCTTTTCTTTCAGAAATTGCAACAATTTCAGGGTTGGTGAGAGTGTTCGGTAGCTTGCCAGACCATCGACCGGCAATATCCGTGACGTCACCTCTCTCGCAATAGATCAGCTTCTCTGGATCTATTGCGCTGCTCTGGATAGAAAGGGAAAGTTTTTAGTTACGAACAGGTCATCGGACAGACCACCGGTCATTTCATACGTTTGCGGTAACCGCAGAAGATTCGTGTTCTTTTTGTATAATCGTGTAGTTTAATTTGATAAGGCAATAAATGTAGTGTTTTGACTAAGTGTTTCCATCAAACGAAGAGTTTTATTGTGATGCAAAAACGGATTAATATCCTCCTGATTCACTCGCTGCATGAAGATCCCTGGCAGTAAAATTCGAGGCTGGTTGGAGGATGGTGCTACCGTTCCTGCCGCTGCGTTTCTCAGTGTTGGAGCTCTGATCGAATTTTATCCACTACATATCGAAGGTGAGAAGGTTCAGGACACAACATTTAATTTTTACGGACAGTCCTTAGCTCATTGGAGGTTATTCGTTCAATGAGGCCGATGAAGCACTCCTCGTATTTCCTGCCTGAAATACGACCAAGTGCTTTATCTAACCGCTCCTATACTATCACCTTAGTTCGGGTCCCATCCGGGTAATGAGAAAGCGGACTCACTAGCTAAGGTGGGCGCTACGGAAGGTGATCTTCCATGAGTTCTCACCAACTGGCAACAAAAATGTAATGAGGGTGATCTGGGAAGATAGTTACATTCTATTCTCCCACAGGTATCGAACAAGCCGTGGTTCAAAGGATTGGACATGACCCGTAACTTTCTACGTGTCATGTCAAAGCTTATGTCCAATCACTACTCGTTAGACTCGGATTTCTTCCGAATCGGGTTCACAGGCAGCAATTTATGCGCTTATGGTAGTGGTTATCACGAGATTGACCACGTGCTTTGGTCATGCACCCTACATTGTGTTGCTAGATCCGAGTTATCCGCATCCTTCAGGGCCAGAGGAAAACAACCTTTGCGGCCCGTTAGAGACATCTTGGCGAGCCGAGATCTCGAATATTTAAATTTGATTTATGTGTTTTTGAAACGGATCGATCTGAGGATTTAGTAGTTAGTTTTATCTTGCATTCTCTCAAGTTGTTAGTTGCTCATCGGTGTACCCACATGTTCATCTTTTTCATCAGTATATCACTTAGTTCGAGATGAAGAGCACATTGTTCTCCCAACCTTGTGTTCACAATCCCTACCCTGCCATCCAATTGTTACAATTTGTTACCCCTAACCTCGAGATAGCCGCGAGTAATCGGCCCCGCTTTACTAACGTTGATTTTAAGTAAGTTTGTAATCCAAACACTGAATATCGTCTCCGCAAAGCTACAGGAAATGAGCCTGGAAAATAAACGCATTTTACAAAAAAAAAATCATAATATCAGCAATAAGGCAATATAATTCAAAACATAACAGAAATATGTTGAAGGCGGTGCACCAATGGAGCACTGAGTTGGTGAACAGATCTCAAGCTGGACAATACCACTGGTCCCTTTGAAGTTACCAAAACATCTACCACACCAATGCAATCGGCATCAGAAGAAAAAAAATGTTTTTGAAAGATTAAACCCAGGAAAAATGCTTCTTTTCTACTTAGCTACTCAGATGCACTGTCTTGCCCCCCGTATCAGAAGCGAACCAGCCACAGGCTGCAAGCCTCTTAAATAAAGAAAACTAACTAACTAATTAACTATCAAGGCCACATCGTGCTCTCTTGCCGTGCAGATCTAATTGCTATTTGCTCATTGCTAAATATTACCTGCGAATTTTCTACCTTGTTTTACTCTTATTCCTCTTCGATCCTTATTTGGATCCTAGCCGAGGTAATCCTGCTTCGACGTCGATTTGGAAAATTCTTCTTCGATCCTTCGGATTCTTAAATATAGTAATTGGAAGTCGAGCTGGAGAAATTTTGATCTGCCGCCATATCAACTAACAGCAAAATAAAACGACAATCTCTTGATCCCCCATCTCACAGATGATGAGATTTATCCATCATCCAGGAAATATTCTAATTCATTTTCCCGGCTTAATGCCAAGAAGAAAAAAGTCCTCCTATTGTTGTAACCACTTCCGATTTCCATGATATTTACACGGAACTTTTGAACTTCGTTAAATTCGTGTTTTCACTTCAAACTGGCTGTCGGGGTGAATGCCGTCTTTTGGCTGAAACCTTGAACGGATTCAAACGGATTCTCAAGTATCTTACTGAGAAGCAGCATCAATTTTTTACTTACGATACCAAAACTGAACGTGATCAGATCAAATATGAACTGTCAAAATTACTTGGAGTTGTAAAAGTCCAAGTAATTAAAATGAAAATGAAATCCCGTCCTGGCGATTCGCACTACGGGATTTCTAATGATTTTTATTTAATTCACTTCAAGTCTAGAAAAAGCTAGTTTTATGCTCCATGTCCATGTGAAGTGGGAACACTTCAGGAAGACTGGAGAAAATTTCCAAAACCTCACCCAGTGCCGTAAGTGCTAGCGATGGGGTCACGGAACAAACAATTGCTATATGTCAGCTAAATGCATTAGTTTTGGTACTAATTTTCTACTTTTAACAACTGTCACCGTGAAACAAATTTTACATTCGTACTCGTAGGGTTACACTATACGTAAAGCCATAAATAGTTGGCTTATTTAAAAATAAAGCTGTGAGACTGATATTAAAATGTGTCAGAATGACATCGAGAGAATTGCTGTGTTGGTTATCCGTGGAGCAAAGAATTATACTAGAATACTAATGTTTAAACTGAGCACACAACATACGAAACAGATGTTCATCGATAAGTTGAAATTGAGCGAAGGGCCATTAAAACGACAATACTCATACAATGATGCATCAGAGGATACGAGGTATGTCCTCAAATCCACAGGCAAAAGAGTGCGCGTTTGACTTACTCATATACTGTCTGCGGATTTGGAATAGTTCTAGCGACGGTTATTACAACCTAAAGCCTTAGTTTTAAATAAATAATATCAAATCTGCACAGCTCTATTTCAATTACCGTAAAGCTGATTGGGAACAATATCGAACATTTATGGGATATAACTTCGATCCAATTTTGTTTTTCCTTTTATTTACAAGGCTTTCAGCCATTGGCTGGTTCGCCTTGGGTGGTCCTCCAAGATTGTTTATTCGCAAACAAAAAATTATATTAATTATGCTCTTTTTCTTTTTTTAACTTTAAATGATCTTTATCTCTTGTATTTGTGTGGTACAGATGCGTCTTTTCAACTTTAATTCATTTGAATTTCAATTATTATTAGTAACAGTTCCTAGTCCTATCAGGCCAGTTTTGAGAATGATCACCTTGATTTAGTAGTAAAATTATGTTTATTTCTGTTGATTATGGTAGTACATTGATTTATCATTTTAATTGATTAGCCTACGTGACTCTTCATCTTTGTTTAATTTGCTATTCTAATTTAATATTTGCGTTTTCAACTAGTTTATAGAATACCCCTTTGGGGGGGTGTTTTATTTGAATTGAAAAAAAGTGATAACCTACCTAACTACGAGTATAACTTAACCTAACATGCTAGATCACGTATGTTCTGATGATTTGATCTCAGACAGGTGTTTCTGAACCTTTCCAGGATGAATACTCTCCGTTCTTCTAATGTCTAAATTCCAGTCAGGAGGTGGATCTCAGAATTCCTAGTCCGTGGGGGACCGTTTAGGACTATCCTAAGGATCTTGTTCTGGATCCTTTGGAGTTAAATGTGATGGCATTTGGCGCAGGAAGGATGATTTGTTTGTAGACAGCAAGCTAATTTTTCATGGATAGAGTAGACCTCCTGTTGATGAGTGGATACAGTGATCTTATCAAGATATTACACTTGGTTTTGGTTTTGTCAACGTGCTCCCTGAAAATCAGCTTGCTGTCTAGTATTAAGCCAAGGTAGACTACCTCTTTTGACCATTCCACCACTGTTCCATTCAGGCAGATCTTGTTATTCTCCGACGGAACAAGTCTAGGAGATTTAGAGTGTGGAAAGATAATGACCTGGGTGTTTGCCGCGTTGATACGGATCTTCCAGCTGTTGAAATATCCAGACAGGACGTCCAGGCCTCTCTGAAGTTTGGCAGTCAGAGCTCCGATGACCCTACCCTTGTAGACGATGGATGTGTCATCTGCGAACAGAGACAACGATCCACCATCAGGGAGAGCCGGCATATCGGAGGTGAACAGGTTGAATAGGATGGGGCCAAGGATGCTTCCTTGTGGAACCCCGGCACCGATGTTGAAAGCATCCGATGTGATGCCATTCAGAGAGACTCGGAACGTCCTGTCTGATAGACTGACTTGTTCCGGCTGAGAATGTTTGTTACTCGAGTCAGCTGGTGGACGGTCGAACGACCTTTCCGAAAACCAAACTGTTCCTCGAGTAACAAGTTGTGTTCATCGGCAGATGTTAGGAGCCGGTGGTACACTGCTCTTTCGAAGAGTTTTGATAACCCTGAGAGAAGGCTGATTGGTCGATAACTTAAAGAAGAGGACGGATCCTTTCCAGGTTTCCGGGTGGGTATGACTTTAGCTGACTTCCAACACGAGGGGAAGTAGCTATGTCGGAGGCGCATATTAAAAATCAGTGCGAGATGGTTCTAGAATCTGGAATTCAAGTGTTTGAGTTCCAGATTCAGGATGTTGTCGAAACCTGGGACCTTCATGTTTTTAGATGATTTGATAAAGGCCAACAGTTCGTCAGTCGTAATCTCGGATTCCTCGGGGAAAATATTAGGAATCTGATGGAGGTTGGTTACGTTTACAGCAACCTCAGCTTCGCGAGGGCTGACTATGTTTTGACCGAGATTATGGGAGCTGACGAAGCGTAGCGGCAGCCTTCTCTTCAGGAGTTATCAGATAAACCAGTATCCAATGGGGTCAGTGGTGGAATGGGTCTTGGCTTATTTTTAAGGATTTTGGTTAGTTTCCAAAAGGGTTTTGTCGTATCTTGGAGAGAGCGGATCCTGTTAGCAAAGTTCTGATTTCTGAGGTCCACCATCCTGGCTTGGATGGTTTGTGTTAGGCGATTGCAGTGGGTCTTAAAGACAGGCAAGCCAAAACGCTGGTATTGCCTTCGAACGGATTGATTGATTGATTTATCTTTATTTAGGAGGGTTTCAACCTGAGGCTGGTTCGCCTCCAACCCTTCGAACGGAGTTACAGAGTCTGATGAGATTTTTGGTAATTCTATTAAGGTTCAGAGTATTGCTCCCTTTCTGGATACTGGCATGTGATTTTCCCTGGCCCGGGATATCACCTCCTCGATGGAACGCAAACACCGGTCAACGTTATCGGGCGTTTCCGGAAGGATTCCGTATTCGACAGTGGAGTCGACACAGTGTTGAAACTTTTTTTTTTTTTAGTCACTTTAACACTCTTGGGTCATTCGAGACTTGTCCGGGGGTGAGATTTGAACTCGTGACTTTGGCGTGAGAGGTTTGGATATTAACCACTACGCCGCACTATGGGGCATTTTCATACAACCAGGCGGTCGAAAATATTTCTATAATTTTTTCATAATTTCTGCTATTATTCTTGCTTTGTTTCATCAATATAAGGTGTGTGTTATCACTTTTCAACATTTTCACGACCAACTTTTGAAAAGGGCATAACTTTTGATTATTTAAAATTTAATTTTTACGATTTTATAACGGTTACAGTTTCACGCTTGTTTTCAGAGAATAAAATCTATTGAACAAAGACAACCTTTCATGGTTTTATTGGGGGAACACCGTAAAAAATAAAAAATAAACATTTTTTTTGGAAATATGTTTATTTTTTTCAACAAATCTTCTGTAAAAAAAATACAAAAAAGCCATGATACAATAATCAAAATCAAATATGTTTCAACGAATTTCTTTTTGTTCCTCTGTTACAATATCATCATGAACAAATTCTTCTTCAATTTCATCGACTGCTTTCATAAGTTCCTCCAAGGCATTGAAGTTATTAGTATCGACTACTGAATCACTTACAGAATTTTCAAATATCATGAAACTTTTCACGATGTCGGGATAATCCATGGATACTTTTTTCTGTCGTCTTTTTGCCATCCAAATGGAACTGATCAGTGGGTCCGATTCATTAATGGCACGAATAAAGACATCATGTAAATTTTCTACTCTTGATCGTTTTCTTGCATGATGGGTTCGATATTTTTTCAATTGTTTATGTTGACTTTCTGCTGCCTCTTCCTATATGTTTTTTTATTTTTATAATATTTGAAAAAATATAATAAAAATATATAAATATAATAAAATATTTATATAATTTTTCGTAAAGCTGTGTCGTCACATGTTTTTTTTTTTCTTTGTTCATATAGTTCTTTGAACGGTTTCGTTACCTTCCATTTTTTGATATCCATTCTGTATGCAATATGCAAAAGGCATTCGAAAAATTTTATCCAAGCATGAAGTGGAGATATGCCGTAATGCAAGGCTTCTTCGTTTGATATAAATCCTTCCTCGAATTTCTCTGCATCATTCATTACATTTGGTGTTGCCCCACATATTGGACAATTCTGCATCGACGAATTTCCAGTGATATAAGTTAAGACTTTTCCGTCTATCATACTGAGGACAAAATCAAAATCAACAAGTATAAACTTGTCGTTTGAGAGTTCAATTTTCGCTGGCATTCACATGGCTCCTGTTCGATGAATTCCTCGATGCCAAATTCTCCATCAAGCCAATTTAGAAAATACGACTCAAATCGCTCTTTCGTGCGATTAGCTTCATGCCATTTGTTGATGTATTTAGTAACAATTTTATGGATCTTTTCATCGAGACGTTTACGTTTTTCCACCGAGATGTTATAATTTTCACAAATGAATTCAATGGCTCTGTGAACATTGTCACTATGGCTTAATTTTGCGTCTAATAGATTAATAATGGTTCTATTATCCACACAGTTCGAAAAAGTAGTGTAAATTTCTGTTCAATATGATGCACATAAATGGAGCGTCACATATCATATACGTTTACATTATATATCATGTAAAAATCTGACACATTTCATGCAATGTAGCAAATATTGTACACAAAACCCCATCTTTGTAAACAACATTGTTTGCAAGTTGCTCGGTTGCGTGAAATGAAATACAAGTCTGCGTGAATGAATGTTTACATCACAATTAAAGTTCAGATTTTTTATCTGTGCATGCTCACACTTGGTCTCAACCGTAAATTTGAATTACACTGTAGTAGTTTAAATAAAAGCTACACAAAATACACTATGGCTTCAAATTGACACTACAGTAGGTTAAGTACAGACTTAGGTATAAATTAAACTCATCCGCGCATATGCATAGGTACATACTTACGCATATGCTTCTATAATCGTCATAACCCAGGTACTTACTTTAGAATGAAGCATAAACGAATGTAGTTTTACGTTCATCCAACAGTGAACTTTATGATAATGATGACTTCTTTTTGTACAAAAGCTTAAGCCCTTTTTAAAAGTTGGTCATGAAATATTAGAAAATGTTCTTTAACAATATATTTCGACTATACCAACCGAATATAACTCCAAAAGTTGCAAAATAATTGTTGAAAAAGTTTGTTTCCAAGCCGGCTCTTGTACAATTTGAAATCTCCCATAATAACCGAAAATTTTCAAATCGCTTATATTTCCAATGGGGCAGGTTGAGGCAGGCAAATTTTTCAGTACTTGTTAGAGTACACTCAAAACTTCATCCAGAGCTGAGAATTAGCCTGGGAATGTGCGAGACTCGAAAGTTTGTGATCAATTAAGTTAAATTTTCATAAATTTTCAATTATTTTTTTTTTCTATTTTTATTTTTAAATTTTTTTGTCTCCATCAAATTTCCAAATAGATTTTATTTTCGAAAAGCTTATTAAATTACCTTTCCAACGATGTATAATGATGTGGTAGTTATATGATAAATAGTGGATGAAATTTTATTTGAGTGGTAGTGTATTTTTGCGGCAAAATTTGTACTTTTCTTACTCTTTTTTTACTTTGACATCCGATATCTCAGAAACTAAAACTGCTAGAAACTTGAAACTTTCAGATTCTCTTAGTTGAAATGTTTACTATCGATCAAAAATAATGAAATAAGGATTAGTGAAAGTCGATTTTTTGATTTTTGACCGCCTTATATCTGATAGTGCGCCGGGGTCGCCCCCCAGTGTTGAAACTGATCCCAGCTGACGCAATGGTAGATGCGTCGGGAAGCTAGGAATCGGTTGACGGATGAGCTCACATCGGCCATCACCGGATAGTGGCCCGAATTCCGCTCCTGGTGGGTCACAGGTTGCGAGATGTTGTCTCCCATGTTACTGAAGAAGATGTCGATGGTGTAGTGAACGCCAGACCGGCTCAAATGGGTGGGAGAGTTCGGCGCTATTATGGTGTAGTGAGCCTCTTGCAGGTCGTCGTTCAGGATTGTGCCGTTTTGGTTGCGTCGACTGTTGCCCCAAGCCTGGTGTTTGGCTCTTAGGTTGCCAGAGATGATGTACTTCTCACACCGTCGAGTTAGTCTCATGATGTCTCTCCACAGGTCTGCTACCGACCCGTCCCTGATGGTGACTTTTTTGGGACAGAAAGCCGCAATGATGGTACAAGGGCCGACAGGAGTGGAGACTTCCGCACCCACCGCTTCGATCATCTTCAGCTGGAAACTCGGTAGCAGTCGACAGCCAATATTTCTCCTTAATGCGATAGCCACTCCTCCTCCGCAGGAGCTGGGTTGGTCTAGCATTACGAGCCGAAAATCGGGGAGGTGAGCATTTATCTACGGCTTCAGGTGTGTTTCGGTGATGACGGTGATGTCAATGCTATGTCCATTGAGAAAATCAACGAACTCAATGATTTTGCTCTTGAGCGAGCAAGCGTTCCAGTTGAATATTTTGATGGCTTCACGGTCCATACTTTTGCATGAGGGACATAACTGCACGAAACTGCTCAGGTAGTGTCTTGATGGTGCGCAAGATTATGATCACCTCAGTCACGAGGATCACTAGTTCATCGCTTGTGAGAGGAGAATTATCTTCTGACTCACCTGACACAGCACGGGCGTACGATAATCCCGGGCAATAGAGCCATGGCTCGGCTGGGCCGCAGCGGCAGTGAGGCGATGCTAAACTGAACGGTGGCTGGGATCGGCTTGATCTGATGGTGGATTCGCAACGGGGGGGGGGGGCGCTAGTTTAGTGGAAGCAGTGCTAGGTTTGGGACCATACGACGAGCCTGAAGTACTGGAAACGTGTCCATGTTGACAATAGGAGCACGATTATTGCGGTGGAGACCAGGTTGATTCCTCGTGGAAGCCTGTTGTCGGATCTGGATGAAGGCCGCTCGCTTAGGACATTGTGAGCCCCAGCACATTCGCCACAACGAGCCCACAATTAGTGTTTTTTGTCACTGAATCACGATTTTGAACAGCGCGCGACACTGGTGGAGTCCTTATCGAAGTGCTCCAGGTACAACTGGTCCCGGAATGCACTGGCTTCATCACGTCTCGCAATGAAAAAAATGTTGATTGGTTTCAGATGAAGGTGCTCCACTTCCGCTTGAATCTCCGCAACAGGGAGATTTGGAAGACCAGGGATCACCATTTTCAGTGGTTTGCTTCCAGAGACGTCGTGAGTGTAGAACTCAAACCGGTTCATCAGAAGAAATGTGCCAACAGCGTTGCACAGTGGTTGGAGATGCCAATTTGGTGAACTTAACTGTTTTGTGGTAAAACCGTTGACTTAATCCAAAAACTGTATTGAGAAGAATTGTTCACAAAAACATTGCGCATATTATGACAATTACCAATATTTGTCATGGTATACTATGAAAAAATAAAAAAAAATTACTTTTTTTGCAAAAGAGATAGAAGGGTATTTTTTCAGCAAAGTTGTAGTACTTACAAAAATATGAAACTTTGTTCCAAACATCAAATTTGTATGACGAATACTTGTAGATATGATAAGATATGAAGCGTTTTTGATGGAAACCCCCTTAAATTCAGTTTTTTGAGTTTAACTTTTTTATAACTGTTTTTTTTAAGTAAAGAATGTTCTAAAATTATAGAAACAACATACAAATACATGTTTTTGCTAAAGACAGTATGTGGTTAAAATCATCCCTTTCAACTTATAACTTTATAGTACTTTTTACATTTATTTTTCCTTAATTTCAGCTGCATATAGGGGAGAAGGTAGCAAACCGGGACACAGCACCAAGTGCTCTTTTTAAAGCTTAGACTCTGTACTACAAAGTAGTGAAGGTTTGGTTAGCGCCAATTCATAAGTGAGTGAATAGGGTCACGTTGAATGTTCACGTGTTTGGCCTTTTTCTATATAAAAACTAACCCTGTCTCCTCATTTATGAACGGTAAATTGCGGATTATAGAAACAGATATTATCAAACTCATCCTTGAACAACAAGAAAATTTTCTGTATGTATGCATTAACAAAAAATGATTAATTTAAACAAAACATTTTCTAAGACAAGCACTTTGTGTGCTTAGTTTACTCCAGTTGTCAATATATATTTTGGTTAGAAAAGCGTGAAATTAAAACGGTGGTGTATAACTCTATACCATCCTCAGCAAGATACTGCCGACCCGTGCGAATTCAGTTGGTTAGTGAGACGACTGAAGTTACCCTCAGAGAAAAAGAGCATGTGGATAATACGATCCAAAATCTTCGGCCAACGGAATTCGAAATCAATGGTCATCGGATCCGAGTCGAATATAGGCTACATATAACCATGATTGATGGCAAAGTTGTTAATGCTGTTACGACCACAAAATAAGCACAGCTATGTAAAATCTGCAAGACTACACCCACTCAAATGAATAATATTCAAAATGTTCTTTTGCGACCAATCGATGAAGAAGTATTTCAGTTTGGATTATCAGTTCTCCATGCAAACATCTGGTAAGAAAAATGTAAAATAACGTTGTTCAATCCATTCAAAATTTGACAAATTGTTACAGATTTTTCGAATAATTTCTACACCTGGGCTACAAAATGAAAGTCCAAAAATGGAGATGCACTGGACCTGATGCCGAAAAAGTTAAAGTCCGAAAGCAGCTTATCCAACAACGCTTCAAACTAGAATTGGGACTTCTTGTTGACATGTCACGCGGCAATAGAGCGAACGATGGGAATACTGCGCGACGTTTCTTTGAGAATGCAGCAGTTCCTGTAGAGCATTTCTAGCTCAAATCGTTAAAAAAAATGTCAATTTTGTCTCGACCCCTTCTGATTTGAATGAAACATTGCTCACGTGTTCGCTGCTACTAATGGTTGCATTTTTCATTTAAATATGATTTTTTCCTCCAGAGTAACTTTTGAAAAGGGCGTATAAAAAAATTGATTATTTTTTTTTTCAAAAAATCATAACTTGAAAACTATTGCTCTGATCAAAACGGCATATGAGAAGAAGTTTTAGGTAGTTAAATTATCTTTGCGGAAAAAATACACTGAAAGAAAAAACTTCGTAAATTAGTATTTAAAAAACATAAAACGATGATTATCTCAAAACACCCCCCCTTCGATCTTTATAATTTTTTTTTTCAAGAAAATTGATGGAATACCCTTAAGTTTTGTGAAAAGTGTATGCTGGTAACTTCCTTCAAAAGAAATCTATAATTTTTTAAATTTTTGTTGATTTTTACAAGTTGATGAAAATGCATATTTTTTTGAAAAATAACAATTTATTTGGATTTTACGCATAATTTTCGATAACTTTGCATATAAAAACTTTTTTCCTAAGTCCAGCCGTTCTCAAGTTAATGCAAATTAAAAAAATATAATTATAACAATTTTCAACATTTTAGGCCATTTTCAAATGTTCGTCGAGATGTCCAGCAACGAGATTTTATTTCATGATTGTATATTAAAAAACAAACAATTCATTCTCAGATATGGTAGCTGTCAGACTTACTCGTTTCTATCTAGAGGCAGCGGAAGAGAAGCACGTTGATGTGGTCAAATGAAAGATTTGTTGAGATAAAAAACAGTATATATTTATTATTTTATTTTACAACTCATATTATTTGAATACACTGGAGTCGCTTTTTACGCGGGTGATACGTCCCGCGTAAAAAAAACCGCGTAAAAAAACCGCGTAAATTCCGGAATCCGCGTAAAAAAAACCGCGTAAATTCCGAAGTTCGCGTAAAAAAAACCGCGTAAAAAAAGACCGTGTAAGAAAAAACCGCGTAAAAAGCGATATACCGCGTCAATTCTGAAATCCGCGTAAAAAAAACCAAAATCCGCGTAAAAAAAAACCGCGTAAATTCCGGAATCCGCGTAAAAAAAACCGCGTAAATTCCGAAATCCGCGTAAAAAAAAACCGCGTAAAAAAAAACCGTGTACAAAAAAACCGCGTAAAAAGCGACTCCAGTGTACATTGAATAATTTGGGTGTATCGTTTGAATTAGAGAATATTTTTACTGCAATTTGGTTGTTTGAAACTGGAATATAGCAATGATATTTTCGAGTTCCAGGAATTGGTTTCACTTTCTTAAAAATTGGATCAAATTCCGTGTCAGCCTTTTTGTATTCTTCCGTAGAAACATAACAAAATGACATTTTTGTTTGAAGATCTTCTTTACGACTATTTGCCCAGTCGTACAGTTGTTCAGGGTTCGTTATAGGGTGCTCGTGTTGCTTAGCTAAACTTGCTCTGGTTGCCATTCTCTTAAGGGTACCGCCAATCGCATCACAATGACCTTTGCCGTGTGAAGTTGCAAAAAAATGCCATTCAATTTCTACATTATGCTTATCTTTAAATCCACAGAGGCTAGCAATTTTTTTATGTTTTTGTATTGTGAAAATACAAATACACTTTTGGACTGTTATTTGCAACTTTAAAAATTCTAATAATTTTGAGATAAACAACTGAACTACTGTTACTGTGTCATGCTTTGAAATTGATTTAGGTAGAGGTTTACAACACTTGAAATTGTTATCCATCGTAAAAAACTACTTGCTTTTTAACTTGAAACGCTAAGAGAGATGAACTGAATGGAACAGGTGAAGATCGTCCCAATATATATATATATGTAGCAGAATAATTACAATGTTGACATTATACCTATCTTCATTAGGTACAATTGATTATAGCAAACTTTTTTAAGTGTGAGTGTAAGAAGCCTCCACGGGGTGCCTTTTTATGTAGTTATGATATCGCGGGATGAGCTCTTAAGGCACAATATGGTATACGTCAGAGAAGTACCTAGAGAATTTATCTCAATTACAGGTTTAATAACATATTTGTTTACCTGTTTATGTTTTGAGCCTCTGTTATGACATACACAATTCTATAAAGGTATACAACTAATAGAGGACAGAAAAAAGGCACATGACTGGGTTTGTTGATTATTTGGGTATATTTGAGAGTATTTACTTATAAACGTGTTTCTTTTCCGCTGCGTCTAAATAGAAACGGGTAAGTCTGACAGCTACCATATTTGAGAATGAATTGTCTGTTTTTTAATATATATTCATGGAAAAACATCTCGTTGCTGGACATCACGACTAACATTTGAAAATGGCCCAAAATGTAGAAAATTATTATAATTTTTTTTTAAATTGCATTAACTTGAGAACGGCTGGACTTAGGAAAAAAGTTTCTATATGTAATGTTTTTGAAAATTATGCGTAGAATCCAAATAAATTACTATTTTACTAAAAAATATGCAATTTCACCAACTTGTAAAAACCAACAAAAATTTCAAAAATTATTAAAAAAAATATAAGAAAGTTACCAGCATACACTCTTTACTAAATATTAGGGCATTTATTCAGTTTTCTTGAAAAAAAAAAATTATAAAGATCAAAGGGGGGGTGTTTTGAGATAATCACCGTTTTACTTTTTTTAAATACTAATTTACTAAGTTTTTCTTTCAGTGTATTTTTTTCCGCAAAGATAATTTAACTACCTAAAACTTCTTCTCATATGCCATTTTGATCAGATCAATAGTTTTCAAGTTATGATGTTTTGAAAAAAAAATAATCCATTTTTTTATACGCCCTTTTCAAAAGTTACTCTGAAGGAAAAAATTATATTTAAATGAAAAATGCAACCATTAGTAGCAGCGAACACGTGAGAAATGTTTCATTCAAATCGGAAACACTCATGACCAACCGGTTTGCGTTTTGGGCTGGAAATGCTCTGTAGAGATTTTAGGTGTCGAAACAGCTCAGTTGTTAGTAACCCTATACCATTTGTTTTACTTGCCCGCCACGGTCCCTAAGATTTTAATGCACGGTTCAGACATTCATTCTCAATTTTAATGTTCCTATCGGACTGACCACTTTGTCAAGCAGTTTTGGCATGACTTTCTACCAGCGATTTCACAAAACTGGACGAACAGCTCATTCCTGAGAAACGCGAGTTCCTTCGAACAAAAACAAAAAGGTGAACAGTGGGGGCACTTTTTCTCGTTTCTCAACTGGATCTATATCTACTTCTTGGGGAAGTGCCGAGAACGGATTACTCTGAAGCATCTTTTCGTGTGGTTGCTGGCACCAGCTTTCTTGCGAGGCCTTTTCGGGGCATCTTGAACAGATGCGGCTGCATCCAAACATTGACGACCCATCACCTTTTGTTTTTTCAACGGGTGAGTGGAGGCATTCAATTGTTGCTCCACTACCGCCGATTTGAAGACTACCACAAGAAAGGCGAGAACTGACGACAAGTTGCTAACCAAAGCGAAAACTCCGAACGACTCGAGAGGGCGAGCGAAAAGAAAATCGGACTGCACAGCTTGATGGTCAAGGTCTTTCAACGTTTTATCCACATGTTCAACCATTGGCGTTGACGGCGACTCTTATCCTATGAGACAATCCATAAGCAAACGTCAGACTGTGCGTGTAACATGGCGGACTTTGTACTATCCTGTCACTCCACCGAAAATTCCCATAAGAAACTGTCTATTTTAGCTGGAAGAGCAAATTTTTCGACGGTGCCGTCAACGCCAATGGATGGGAGGGCATCATCCGATTGTCATAGTCCTCTTTGTCCAAAATAGCTGCTGCATTACCGTTGTCCGCTTTTGTATAAAATACCGGCTTTGTTTTTAATTCTTTGAGAATTCGAATTTCCTCTTTTTCGGTTTTACTAAGTGAATGTCTTTTCGTTTTGTAAATATTGTCTCTGAAATGATATTCCTGATAGTCTTGTGAAATTGAATAGGAAGTGTGTGAGTGATTGTAGTCTCCATGGTCTCTTCCACGTCAGGTTTTGAGGAGATCGCATATCCTAATCCCTTGTTCAGAAGTTTTAATTGGTCTTCTGAGAACGGCTGCGTCCTTCTGCTGTGTTGTGTATTTCAAACCGTATTATAGTGACCACAGTTTGTTGTTATGTAACTTTCTTTCCGTTTTCCTCGCAGTCCTTCAAAAAACAGTCCAGTCAAAAACAGCCAGCCAGAGAATGGTCTTTAGAAGAGGGATGGTAGATAGCTCCGTTAGAGTACATCAGGATGAAAATTGGATAGAAGTTGAAAATGAGCGAAGGGTCCTTTTGCCTAAACCGTACGATGTACGCGGATTTTGGCGATGTTGGCCTATGGATCTAAGATTGGGCCCATCGCTAAAAATCTGCTATTTATCAATTTTATCTAGATGAACGTGTCATTGGGACGGTACTAATGGATATTTTTGGTCGCTATTGAAAGTTTAATCGATTGCTGAATTTATGTATGGGCCCAAATTAGGGGCTTTTAGGCCGACATTACATGCATTTCCCCTATGTCCTCAAATCTACAGGCCAAAAATGTGCGCCCGCCTTTGTTCATTACTGTCTGCGGCTGTGGAATAGTTCTAGCGACGTTTCATCACTACCTAAAGCCCCACGTTGCCGGAAGCATTTCCAGTCGATGGTGTGTTATAATGCAATTCTTCTTTACCCAACTATTGTGTTACTCCTCTCATCATGACCAACGTGGTCATCGATGATATGTGCTTACCTCTCAGTATCTTCTAACTTTCTTATAAGCAATTGATATTGACTGCAAAGTCGCTAACCGTAATTAAAATTAATAATAATTATTAATGATTAATCTTTCAAAAATCATGATTAGTGATTATAATTAATCATCAATTTTATTAATGAATTGTTAATCATGATTAATTTTATGATTAATCACTAACGGTCTGCTTTAAATGCCAAAACACATGGTCTAATTGAGGTGATGCAATTCACCTCTGATCTGGTGGTCGGTGGTCAATTGACTTGTACTTGAAAGCGATCAGAAAATCTTGGCCATCGACCAGTTTTCTGGTTGTTCAATTCACAATTCAAATGAGTTGATCGCCTGATTGAATAGTATAAACCGGGCTTAATTATGGTTCTATAACTCGATATTGGCTATCGCTTTTCTCTAACTAGATCAACGAGGGCCATTTTCGACCTTTGGCCACCTTTAGTTTTGTAATCCAATTTCCAAACGTCATGCTGAGATGTCAGGCGCTGTGGCTAAATGAAACCCAATTCGATGGCAGACACGCGAGAAAAAAAATAAACCTATGTAGTTCAAAACCGACGATTCGCCCCGCTAATAATCGACTAAGCTGTACCACCCATCATAGCGCGAGAGCTGATCGCAAAATTCGTGCTAAAATGAGTAATAAAACGGCACCAACCTCGCAGTCTCGGCATGTTTTCCAATCAGTAGTTAAAGGGGCGGCAGCAGCGCTTTTCAAAACACTGAAACTTTATGTCACGAATTTAGAACAATTTTATTATGCGCCGCGAAACTGACTTTCGGTTTCCCCTCAGCACCGACAGACGGACGGCTAGTAGAACATGACACCACTGCTGCTGCTGCTGCTGCTGCTGCTGTTGTTGCTGGGGCGTGCTAATAATTGCAATTCTAAGGGAAAGGAAAAACGCGAACGACTCAATAACCAGCGTGGCGCGAAATTTTCCATTCGACCTCTGCTCAGAATCACAGCTGAGGCGATTTGGAGCTGATTTCAGTGCACCAATCACAACTTCGATTGCCAGAGTGACTTTCCTTGTGGAAAATGCTCTGAAACGCATTGGGAAACCTAAAACCGTCAAACACGGCAAGGTCGGCCCTATTTTGTAAGCTAATCGTATGTCTTTATTAAAATGTTCCGTCCAGCAGAGCAGCTTATCCGGTTTCCAACGTGGCTAGGCGAAAGTGAAAGATAAATTGCTCTACAACGCAGCTCGTAAATCTCGTCGGTTTTCGCATGCGGGTGGAGGTCGCCATCACTGCAGTATAATAAAGCGTAGCATAACAAATCACATACCGGTCACTGTGAAAAGGACGTGATGGTTTTGGATTAGCACCTTCAATAGCCACAACTCAACAACAACCATAGTGGCAAGACAATATCCTAACAATAGCCGGAGATGAGGAACTACAATCGTAATTACACGCCTTGTGGGCTTTGACGAAAAGATTGTTTTACGCTGCTGCCGTGGGGAAAAAGGGCATGTTGTGGCTTCTTTATGATTTGGATTTCCTCGTTCAATTACAACAACGGTGAGTCAATAAGTTTGTCACTTCACCAATCTCAATCTCAAGGCAGAGTGGAGTGGTTCTAAATGAATCATAATCCATCAAATTTTTCATGAACTCCGCGATACCCACCAAACTTCCGTCATTTCCTAATTTGTTGGACAATCAGTTCACGCCTTAGGAAATTTCCATATACGATGCATGACATTGTCAATCCATTCACCTCTTGTCAAAGCCTCAAGCCGTTGAAGTGCCGAAGAATGGCATCCAAAATTAGATCATGTTCCTTGCTTTCGTGCTATATTGCCTATGGAAACGGTATTATTTGATAGGTTCTCTCCGCCCGGTGTGCAAGGTCTCCACAACTTTGAGGCGTGTTCTTCAGCGGAGTCAATTGAACTGTGGCATTATTTTTTTTTTGTCTATGCCGTTGTCGGTTGAAACAAATAGTCGATTGGAATGGCCTTGATTTAGCGCCACCGCCTCGTTCGTCTAGATCACAAGAGATCATTATTTGATGGTCGCACCGAGCACGTTCCCTCTACCTACCGGTGTAGTCTATGCGCCTCTGACCTCCTACGGGCGCGGTAGTGCCAAAAAATGAGATCAGATCTTGTGTGAGGGTGCGGTCTGGTCCGTTGGTCGTCCGATGAAGCGGGCGTGAAAAAAAATTGGAGCACACGCCACTTGGTTTTTCGGTAACGAACGATGATGTGGACATCAATATTCTTACTGCGAAGTGCTATACTTACAGGCATTCATGCGGGGTCCGTGCATAATAGTACCGTATAATTACCATTCGGTGGGTTGATTTGACTGAGCTGACTCATACGTGACATGACATGTTGCGCGGGGTTCATAGTGCTAACGGGAATGCGTTATACCATACTCTCCGGCCAAGATCTAGATCGATGAATACGTACGTTCAAGATATGCGGGGTGACCCTTCGGACCTTGGCTGCCCGTTGTTGCAGGGAAGAAAATAGCAGGGTACTGAAAACAATGTCGATTGAAAGTTGGAATTTGCCCGTACGGTGATGGATGGTGATCGATTGGTAACGGTCACTCAAGGTTAGAACCGTTGACTCATACAATGTTGGTTGGCAGTCGATGATTGACTAGTGCGCAATTTCATTTATAATTGTTTGATTTTTCTTCATATCTTGGTTGCTTTCTTCGGCAATGTTGTTCAGGTGGACAAGATATATTGAAGGGTTGACAATTACAGAATTTGATCCGGATTTTCAGGAGAATTCTTTAGTTAGTTAGAGAAAATGTTTGGGAAACGGATAAAAAATATTTAATAGTTGTTTGGCAAAATATGGAGAACAACTTTGCCAGAGACCTCAAATCATGTTGATTTCTGTGCATTGAGTTATAAAGCATATGCTTCAGACCAACCAAGCCTCCATGAGTAACCAACTTCGAAAACTGCCTTTTCAATTGTTCTAATCAAAATTAAGTGGGCGTAGAAGTCTGAGTCAATATTTTTCAAGATTCGTAGACTCCTCAATTTTCCTGATTTAAAATCAGCAACGCCGAAATCAAAATACTTGTTATTAGACGAGTTTTCAAAATCATGAACATGGAAATAATATCAATTTCTCAGGTATAGCAACGATTGCAAAATTTCGAGCATGAGTCAATTTAAAGAAAAAATGAAACTGGGCAAATCTTGAAGATCCCATATTTGTGATTTTGTTTTGTGGCTTGAAAAAATTCGAAAAATATACGATTTAAAGCAATTATCATCATGTTGGGAAAATATATGAACTCTTTAACGAGAAGCAGAATTTACACTTGAATAAATTTAGGAGACCTTAAACATGGACATACTTTCAAGCACTCGCGTGCACAGGGTGGGGCAAGGTGGGGCAATTTCCCCCCTTTTATAAATAAGATTATTATTTCCACACTCACAAAATTATGATATTAAATAACTTGATTTCTTGATAACTTGATTTGAAGGTAAATTAACTTCATTTCATAATTTCATTTTATTGCGTTAATTCCTTTGAGATGGTACCTGCACCATAAAGGGGCATGAAGGGACAAACTGCAATGAAATGTTTTGGTCAAGTGCCCAACAAACAATTTTAGCAGTAGATCAGCTTATACAGGCAAACATTGCCTTATGTAGCTAATGTTTGCCTGTATAAGGCAATATTTGCCTGTGGTGCATACAAAAAAATGCTGGTGTAATTTTTTTTTTTTTCAATGTGGTTTATGGAGGGTTAAAAGAAGAGGGTAAATTTAAGGTTGAAAAAATTAACCTTCGTGGTGGTAAATCGAAGATAAAACTTTTTATTGAATATTTCTGGCGTAAAAATATCATTAAGGTTGTGCATAGAGGGACTAATCAAAATGAATAACTCTGGTGGAAAAATTGAATTTCGCTTAAAATTTGGAGGTGCTCACTTACCTGAAAATTCGCAACACTGTGGTGCATCAAGAGGCAAAGCCTGAAAATTGCACCACAAAGGTGCATGGTGAAACAAACTTCACTGACAATTTATGGTGCACCGTTCTGGTGAATGGAGGAGCATACTTTATTGAAAATTTCAGGTGCAAAATTTTCATCGCTCTAATAAATGAAATGAACAGAATATTTCTGATGGAAAACTTGCACTGGTATGGTTAATCAAGGAACAATCTTTATTTAAAATTAAGCTATATTGAAAATTTCTGGTGGAAAATCTGCACCGTTCTGGTGTATGAATAGGCAAGCTTTTTGCGGTCTTAAATTTGCATCCTTCTGCTGAATAGAGAAACAAACTTTAATAAAAATTTCTGGTGTAAAATTTGCTCCATTCTGATGATCGGAAGGAAGTTGTTTTGCTGAAAATTTATGATGAAAAATCTGAAAATAGGGGCAAGCTTTATTTGGTGGAAAACCTGCAACATTCTGATGATAGGAGAAGCAAGCTATATTGAAAATGTCTTGTGGAAAATGGAAAATGGAAAAAGGAAATCGGCACCAATCAAAAGATTGAAGAAGCAATTTTTATTGCACATTAACGGTGGAAAATTTGCATAGTTCTGGTGAATGGATGGGCATGCTTTATTGAACATTTCTGGTAGAAAAACTACAACGTTTTTGTGAATGAACAGGCAACTTAAACTTTACTTCCGAGAAGAACCTCAAGGGTATTGAATTCTGAGGACAGTTCCAAAAGAAAAAAAAATTTGGGATGATTTCATGAAAATTCTGCGAATAATTTCTTGTGAATCCTGCACACAGTTCAAAAATAATATCGAAAAAAATACCGAGAGAATCAAATTTTGAATGAAATTTCAAATAAATGTTGGGGAAACTTTCACGAGAGCTCTGAGGATAATTTCAAGCTCATTCTGGGAAGAACTTCCGGAGAATACAGAGGAAATTCTTCTAAAACTTTAGGGGAATTTCAGCTCCCAGGTGTTCTGAGAAAAAAAATTCAAACATATTTCGAGAAGAACCTCAAGGATATTAAATTCTTAAGACAGTTCCAAAATATTACTGGGGAGAATTCAAAGAAAATTCTGGGGATAATTTCTAATGCATCCTGCAGATACAGTACTGGACAAAATAAATCATACACCCATATAATGTTTCTTTGGAGCTCGATATATCAGGTAGATTCAAACATACAATAATGGTTTGTTCTGCAATACTTCTGTATGTTTTTCGCTAAAACTGTGCAGGCATAGAATATTCAATATATTGTATGACTTTCTCAATCATCATTTATAAGTTGTAAAGGAGAATTTCGAATTGGACAAAATAAATCATACGCCTGATTCGTTAATTCAACTTTCAACTTACATTTTAACACTCTCAGTATTTGGTATGACCACCCTTTGCTTTCAACACTGCTTCCAACCGTCTTGGCATACTTTCGACGAGGTTTTGTAGATATCCTGAATCGATATTTTCCCACGCTGCTTCAAGTGCTTCAAAATAAACGTTTTTGTTGGAAACCGATGCTTTATTCACTTTGTTGTCCAAGTAAGGCCACAAATTCTCAATTGGGTTGAGATCGGGAGATTGGGGAGGCCATTCCAGCGTTTTGATCCGATTTGATTTGAAAAATGCCGTTGTTTTCTTCGCTGTGTGCTTTGGGTAATTATCTTGTTGGAAAATGCAATTGATTCCAGGCCAGTTTTCAGTAGCGACTTGATTTTCACCTAACAAGTCAATGTACACATCTGCAGTCATTATTCCCTTTAGATGAGCCAAGCTTCCAACACCAGACCACGCAAATGCTCCCCATACCATGATATTTCCGCCTCCGTGTTTAACCGTATTTTGAATGTATGGTTCCTTAAGAGCGTCACCGGAACCTCGCCAAACCCTTGATCGCCTAACTAAAATTTGCTCTCATCCGTCCACAGAACTCGTTTCCAGAAGTCCACAGTCATTCCGGCGTACTTTATAGCAAATTCCATCTCTTTCGTTGGTTCCGCTTGTTGATAAAAGGACGTTTCGATGCCAAACAGCTTTTCAAACCGCTCTCATTAAGTCGCCGGCGAACAGTACGTCGACTTACATTGAGATCCATCGATTTCACAATATGCCTAGACGAATACTTCGGATTCTGCTTAGCCATTCGAACAATTCTGATGTCATCACGATTACTTGTCGCACGATGACGTCCTTGTCCGGATAAATTCCTCACAATTCCTCGTGTTTCGTACTTTTTCCATATGTGCTGAACAGCTCCAACTGAGATCGAGAACTTTTCGGCAATTTTCCAAAAATAAATTCCCTTTTCACGATCGCGAATCACCAAATTTCTAACATCGAGCGAAATCTGCTTTCCCGACATTTTTCACTTTTTAAATGACGCAAACAAAACACAACGGTGCGATGCACACACTTCCCGGAACAAGAACTGTCAAATATTACGCCGTGATCCCAAATCTTCAGATTTTGTTTTTATTCGATGGCTAAAAAATAAAACCTTAGGAGTGTATGGTTTAGTTTGTCCAAGCACAAAAGTGAGCATATATTTATTTAAATTTGTAACAAAAATAGCAGAATATTATAAAAATTTTCATTCAGCTAATTGAATGCACCATGAGAGATACTTGAACTTTTCTGAATATACTGCTGAAGAAAATTCAGAATAGAACTTAAAGGGAATTACAACGATGAGCATGAGCATGAGCATTATTGACCGTCCACGGTTGCTACTCTGTTATTGCCAGATCAGCTGTAATTACACAGAGAACCAATATATGATGCTTTGGACTAGCAATCGTCCTCAATGTGCAAAACGGATGATCTCAAACTAGGCAATACCAGCGCCAGCCGCACCCGAGCGCAGGTCAAGAGAGGAATGGGTAGGAATGTGTTGACGTGACATTCGCTTTGATGATTCGTTTTAGTAAACGCAGCTTATCGTGTCCAAACGATCATATAACGCGAAGAAGCTTGGGTCTGAACCCACGATCTTCTGGTCCGTAAACAAAAACGTTTGCCACTAGGCAGACAAGCTCCTTTTTAAAAATATTTCTTATTAAAAAATAAAGCGATTGACGAATCATGAATGTCGATGGGCCTGAGATTTGACTCATGATGATCTGCTCAGTAATCAAACATGATTTCTCAAAGAACACCGATCCCCTCATATCACATCATACCTTTACTCGATTTGTTGTACCCATTCAAGCCCGGCACCGGTGACGATAAATTTCGCAAAATACACGATAAACAAGATTTGACCATAAGTCTCCTCAACATGAAAGGACCTAAGACCGCGTTTTTCTGCTCAGTAAGCAAGCCACTGCAACGGACGATCATTCTAATCCGAAAACTAAAAGCTACGAAAAAGCACTTTGGCCTTCATTAAGTGCCACAGTTAAGTGCCTCTTAAATCATAACAAGCGATGACTGACGTAACGATTGTTAAGGCCCTTATTAAACAAGATAGTAAAATAAAATTACGTTCTCGAAAGTAGTCTAGTATCCTAAACTGGATCAAGCGTGCACTCTTTTTTCCTAAACATTCCAAGGCGTTCCGCCCAAGATCTAACAGTTACAATTTTCTACTAGTGGCCTGGGATAAATCTTAATGTATTTTTCCCACAAAACTTAACTATGTTCTAGCTCTCCGATGCATACCTTATCGACAGTATCGCTTTTCTTATGTTCTTTCTAAAACTTCAAAACAGATAACGCGCGATCGAGGTCATCCCGCCAGGAAACAAAAGAATTGTTTTTAACTGGAACGAACTCACCAAATACAATCACCATGGCAGCACCAACACAACCCTAAAAAAAAATTGGAAAATTTCGAACTAAAACAATAACAAACTTTTGTTAACAACCCACCGAAATCGGACAACATGAACGATGATCACCGGTAAAACTATGATCGATTTGCGGTGCGGTAAGATTGGTCCGTTCCGCCCAAGATCTATCAGTTACGATTTTCTACAATAGAAGCCTGCGATAAATCGTAATGTCTTCTTGCGCACAAGACTCAACAATTTTCTGGGTTCACACCTTACTGACAGCATGACCCCTCTTATGTTCCAACCTGGGAGGGAGACCCAGACTCGAAACATATAAACGTCAAAAGGAAACAGACACAAGCTATCAGCAACTGCCATTGGGAGCCAAGCAGTTTGACGATGCTTTTCTTACAAATGAACAAGAATACAGAATGCGGTATTATTATTATTTATCTTTATTAGGGAAGCTTTCAGCCTTAGGCTGGTTCGCCTCCAAACAGAATGCGGTATTGAAATCTTTCGAAAAGTAATTTCTGACAAATTGTGGTTTCTAGCTATCTTATTCAATGGGACACCATTGAATATACCTGAATATACACTTAAATCCATATTGAAAGATACCATTAACCAAGGTTTTGCCAAAATCCTCGGTGGCATGATAAAATACAAAACAGCAAAGTACATTTTCTCACTGCACACTGAACAACGTCAAGCAAGCACTACACGCTCAAAGTAAAACAGGTAATATTGCTACGCATATTTAGATTTGATTTCAATAGTTAAAATTTTCATGACATGAAGAAAAAATGAATGCCGTGTGTGCTATCTGTGTTCCAACCAAAACTGCAAAATAGACCACGCGCGATCGAGGTCATCCCGGCAGGAGTGACCAGTCATGGAAAATCATTTACATTCATTTGCTTCTAACTTTTTTGATCAACAGCATTTCGCAAAATGATGTATAGAACTTTAGTAGGATTTATTATTAGCTACAACTTTTGTTCATAACTCAAATCTGTTTCTCTTATGCATCACGAATTAGAGCGGGCAGAACTTGTTACTGTTTTCCAGTGAATGTAAAATACATGCACTGAAAAACAGTAGTGGCTTCTGTTCGCTCTGGTTCGTCATGCATAAGAGATACGGACTTGAAATGTTAACAAAACTTGTAGCTAATAACAAAACCTACAAAAATTTCATACATCATATTGCGGAATTCTGTTGATGAAAAAAGTTAGGGGCAAATGAATGTAAATGAATGCACGAAATGAATGCAAATTTTCCATGCCTGGGAGTGACAAATGAGTTATCTTTAACTTTAACAAGCTCATCAAATACAATCACCATGGCAGCACCAACACAACCTTAAACAAATTTTGTAAAATTTCGAAAATAAAAAGACAGGAAAAAACATACACAACCACAAACGAACAAATTTGCTCTCATCCTATTAATTTTCATTGTTTGAGCATTGTATCGTTAAAATCGAAATTATCGTTTTCCCGTACATCGGCTCAACAGTAAATTCCTATGAACTCGTTATTGAACAGTAAAAATCGTTGAAATTTCGTTGTTGTATATATATTTTTTTTTTTGTGTGTTTAAAAGTATCCCTATTTGTAAGAAATCCTCATTTTTATTTTAAATTTGATTTAAACAAAGTACACAATTCAACATGCATTGTGCAATTTTCTCCAAGTCTTATCACTATCAACAAAGCATAAAAGTTAGCAACGACTAAATGTGTTCCTTTGATTACTGAAACTCCTGTTCCCCTAGTTTGATGCTGTCAGGCCTAGGGTTCGAAGGTAGATCTACCAGTAACGCCCCACGAAAAGGTGATCTACCATCGTTACTGTTTTTCGAGGGAATTCTTATGATGGTTCCAAAAAAAAATTTAGCGCAAATTAAATTTAATTCTCAGGAATGTTTCAGGAAAATTCAAAAAGAAATTCCAAAGAATTTCGGAGGAGTGATTTTAGTTTTAAATTTTTGAAAGATGTAGTTGAAATGGAATTTTAGAAGTTTTCCAAGGTTATTATTAGGAGAAATTCAAGGGAATTCCAAATAAAATTCCAAGGTAATTATGAGGAGAGTAGCTAAGAAATTTTCTTGTTACTTTAAGGGGAATGGGGATACCATTAATTTTTGGAAATTTAAAAGCAGTTTTTTCGTTTAAAGCAAAATTCTGTCAATGAGAATGTGTTTTCTGTGTTCAAGCAGGCAAGTAGAATGCAATAAACACATTTTCATGAACATAATTCTGGTTTGAATTTTTGAAAATTAATGACGTCCCTTTTTACCTTAAAGATAATTTCATGATAATTCTGGATATGATAAATCTCTGTTGATGAACAGAATACCAATAAAAATGAACCATCATTTTGTCATTGCAACTATATATCCTACAACGGGGTTCTTTGAATATCAAAATTTATCCATAATATCGCACAATATCTCTTTAAGTCTGAACTCCAGGATGATTTGGGGAACCTTAGATATATTATTACTACAAATATTCGCTGATGATCCTAAGATTTTTCTCAAGATTGAAACGCATGCTGACGCTATGTTTCTACAAAATCAGATTGATAGATTCAGTGACTGAACGGCGCCGGTGGTGTAGTGGTAAGCGTGATAACCTCTCACCCCAGCAGGCCTGGGTTCAATCCCAGTTGGCGCCGCCGGGATGTTCTGAGGCATAACATCTCTGATCACGCCTTCCTTCGGATGGGAAGTAAAGCCGTTGGTCCCCGGTTCATGAGTTGATGGGTCGATAGGTAGGGTCCAGGTGTGGGAGCTGCCTTCCTGGCACGTCGGTAGCATTGGTGCTCAGCACGGAAAACAAGATCGACGGAAAAAACAAACCAAAGGAAAAAAAAAAAAAAAAGATTCAGTGACTGGTGTGACATGAACCGCATGACAGTAAACCCTAACAAGTGCTCGATAATCACCTTCTCTCGCAAAAAAAGAGCCCTAATAGTTCAATTATACACTCCTGGGTATTTCAATTCAACGAGTAAGTCACGTGAAGGACCTAGGTATTATCTTGGACTCACAACTGACGTTCAAACAGCACATTTCATTTACGGTAGACAAAGCCTACAGATCTTTGGGGTTTGTTTTTAGGATAGCTAAAGATTTCACTGACGTGTACTGTCATAAATCGTTATACTGTTCCCTAGTATGATCTACATTAGAATAGGGTGCAGCTGTTTGGAACCCTTTTTATCATAATGGAGTTGAGCGAATCGAGTCAGTTCAACGCAGATTCCCTATGAGAAACGTTGTTCATTAATACTCCTATAACCTCTTAACACGCGTTGCGGCACTCTAAGGGTTGATGCATATATTATGTCACGCTCTAGGCAGTGAGGGGGGTCTAAGATTTTGTGACAAGCAATGCATTAGGTAAAGGAAAGACGTCACCATATGGGGGAGGGGGGTATTGACATAATTAATGCATGGGCCCTTAGAGCTATGTTCGTCACTGATGTTCTGCAGAATAGAGTCAATTGCCCAGCTTTATTGGAACAAATAAACATCAACATGCAGCCTTCGTCCTTGACGAACAACCAGATGCTTTGATTGCCACTTATTAGAACTAACTACGGCTTGCATAGCGCTATCATCGGTCTTCAAAGATTATTCAACTGAGTTGCATCCGTGTTTGACTTTCACATGTAACGTGAGTTACTGCGACGAAAATTTACCGCTCTATTTTCTTGGAGAACAAATCGTAACGAGTAGTTTTTAGATTTTACTAGCGGAAATGGATGTAATGTCAGCCTGAATTCCCCTAATTTGGACCCATACATAAATTCAGCAATCGATTAAATTTTTAATAGCGACCAACAATATCCATAAGTACCGTCCCAATGACGCGTTCATCTAGATAAAATTGATAAATAGCATATTTTTAGCGATGGGCCCAATATTAGATCCATAGGCCAACATTACAGCCATTTCCCCTATATGTTTTATTATGTACATGACAGTTAGTAGTGTTAACTAACCATCATTGCATTGGGGCCTGTTGATGCAGAAATTAAATAGATAAATAATTAAATCTCCCCTGATGTATAAGTCCTTACACAACTCTCTGGAGTCGTACATATTGTCGGGACATCGAGAAAAACTTTATTAAGCATGAAGAATTTCAAGATCAAATCTTCAGGATGGTTTCATGATCTTATTGTGCCTTGGTTTCATACAATGTGTTTGGGCTTTTCGAGAAATTTCGAAAACATCTCTTTGCAGAACATCTCCTTCGAGCCTCTGTTGATCTTTTAAATATGAAGGCCTTAACTACAGAATAATTTGGATGTTCTAGAGCATACCAAATCATTCATCTGTTTTTGTACTGTTATTAAGTTAAAAGTTTCTTAAAATATGCCTTAGAAAAAATAACTGAAACGATTAAACTTGACGAATAAGGCTTTCTCCTCCGATATCCGATAGCTTGCTTCCATCTCAGCAGCATTCGCATCCAGCACCTTGAAGAAATTGGAAATTTTACCCATTGACGGTCCTGCACTTCCATTTTGGAAGTCAAAACGAACGGTTTTCTTGACCTCAATTCCAGACATCAAGTTTAATTAGCTTCATCGAACAACCAAGCTGCATGCAATGAACAAAGCACACAGGAAAATAGCCTCCATCGGAAATATGAGCGCGTTATATGCCACCATGTTATTTGAAACGTCTGAAACGTCAAAATTAAAGTGTGAACTGCTAAAATGGCGTGGTTTGATTTTGAACTCTACGAGATCTAGAACGTTATGTTGAATTAATTGCAGTCAGGTATTGTTTCAATTTACTAGATAAGCACCCAAGAGGGAATAATTCAAGACCAACAATTGAAATGGCCTTAGCTCGATTTTGTAAACAAACCTTGTAAGGCCATTTTCTCGGGAACCGAAGTCCGCAAAGGCAAATCAACATAATGAACAGGTAGGGGAAATTCTCCTATACCCGATTGTGGTTTAGGTTTGCGAATGAAGGTTTCGGTTCGCGAGAAGATGGCCTTACAAGGTTTGTTTACAAAATGGAGTTAAAGCCATTTCAATCGTTGGTCTTGAATTTCGAGACAGCGGAAGAATTTAGTAAATTTGTTGTCCATATGTATCCAAAGATGAGAAGTTCAATATGATGAAAATTGGATAACATGTATGCAATGTTTAGTCTCATTAAAATAATGTATCACAATTCGAGAGTGAGCATGCATAAGGGCGTATACGCGAAGATCGATTCTCTTCATCGATTTTCTCTTTGCATTGCTACAGCTAAGCGAAACAATTTTAATGAATTTGTTCAATGCAGGGTTGTAACAGGTTGTATTGGCTATCAAAACAAAACAGCCAACGCACCGAGAAACGTTAATTCTAGCGAGTTATTAACAAAAGAGAAAATTGACTGACTGTCGAATTGTTCTGGTATCTTAGCAAGCAGAAGGATTTCTCGCTGGATACGCCCAAGACTAGACATGCGGTAGTTAGTGGCCGTGAACGGTTCCTGGGGAAAGCACTAAACGCGAACCTCATCCCAGGTGACCATTTTAATGCAAGAAAAATTGTTTTTGTTGAAGGAAGTAGGTTACAACAAAGGTAATTGCTATTCGATATTTTTGCAAACAGTGCACTACAGTGACAGATAGCAGACATGAAGCTCAAGTGGAGGTGCCAGACAAAGGTGTCATATCCTAGACAAATGGTAAGTTACAAGTTCGCTGTTATCGTCGTCGTAGTCACCTTAGGCTATACCGTTAGTATATTTAAAATTAACCATCAGCCGTTATTAATTCATATACTATATGAATTATCGCGTATCTCTGTTGTTCATTACATACCAAGTGCAAACTTAATCATATTTTGCCGTGGAGTGTTGTGGTTTTGAGATGCTTGATAAAACTAGATAGATCCTTTTTGTTTGTTTAATTTTATTTTACACAGGATTGGAATTTAAATTTAGGAGCTCGACTCGCCTACTTAAGCTAATCCTGACCCATCTCCTACCAAATTATCCAACTTTGCAGCATCTATGGGGGCGTCGGTGAGTCGCTGGCCTCCCTTTAAGTAGATGTTACATCAACAATTTTTTTATTTCCCCGTAACGGAGAAGATGGGCGTGGCTGCCAATGGTAATTGTCATGCTTTTCCTGTTCTGAACTTTGATTGAAGAACTATTCACTCCCATATAGTTTTCCTTAAGCTATCAGAATAAGGACGTTAAAGTTGCCAGTATGCAATCTAAGAATAACTCCAACGTAGCGCAACGCAACGCATTAAAAAATGGATTGGGTCTATCAAATATGACTTCTAAATTTCCGTTTCAATCCCATCCAAACACATTATAACGTCATTAGAATCACTTCGGCATATGAAAGAAGGCTGAAAAAAATCCGTTCACTAGGAGCGCTTCTTTTGTTTTTGAGAAGATTGGATGTAATTATTGATATTATGCGTTTTTATAGACTTTGTTTTGAAGCTTTTGAGCAAATCTATCGTATCAAGCTTGATATGACGCAAATGCGCGCTTATGCCGAAGTAGTCCTCCACCCTATTTTAATATGTTTTACCCATATTACAAAGAAGCACACTTAGAAATAACGATTTTTACACGAGACGTAATTCATCTTTGACGTAAATTATGGAGCGTAAACAAACATATCATGTAAAATTAAGTGTTCCCAAACCGAAACATGCACAACTCAACGAAGAGTACGCTTGATTCAATTAATTTTCTCGGTTCATTCAACTGATTCATATGTCATTTGGGATGCTTGCATGTGTCAGTTCAGGGCATGGAAATTGACATTAATTTTTCGTAGTGTGAGGATATATATATTTTTACCCGTATTTTTGAGGACCCATATTTTTTTTTATTCTGCCTTTAGGGTGACCATTAGGGTAGTCCAAAAAAATTTGTTTTTGTTTTATTCAAAATCACATTTTATTTATTCATAACTTTTGAACCATTTCAAAGACCAAAATGTCAAATAAAAGGTAATTAAAAATAATGTTTAGGAAACATATTAAAAATTTAAACTTTGTATTGAAAAAAATTGATTGTATTTATTTTTTAAGATTTTCATTATTTGTAGGCAGAAGGCGCAAAAAGTTTTTATATTTTTCCTTAAAAATTTGCTTTTTTACACAACATAATAAAAAAACCAGTGAGTTATATTTTTATGAAGTTATCAAATTTTGGGTTTTCACTCAATAATCCTATGCGACTAGATTACCATTCGTCTCCATCGATTTATAGCGACTGTAACATGGTCACAACAATTATCTGCTACCGGAAAACTGCTTCCCCATGTTTGCTGTGACACTGCAATCGCAATAATGTCCGAGATTAAGTCCCTAGAAAGCTCGAAGTGCAAGTGTCTATGATTTGTAAACGCTGGATCGTATCACCTAAACCTTTTCAAAAAAGGTTACTTAGCACATTTTGCTCCAATTTCGACTACACCGTTGCGTTGCAATCATTTATGTCAATTTCTACCAATTTCATTGTACACGTTATAAGTCCTAGATTTGCAGTAAATTTACCCAATACTTCATGTGATATATCGCATGAATCGGCTATTTCGAATACAAACTTCTTTCCGCCAAGATAAGCTCTAAGTTTCGTGAATGAAATTTTACGTGACGATAGAAATACATTTTTATATGTTTTTCAAAGGCTCCAAGAAAGAAGGAAAACAAAAGTGACTCTCAGTTCAATCAAATCGATCACGCGCACCCTTTTTAAATACATAATTTGATTCCGCTGACAAGATTAGTCTTTGTTATGCCGTTAGCGGTTATGTCCAAGACTGCTGTATTAGAAGCAACACTGATATACGATTTCGGGGAGAGTCCTAAACAGTATATGTCACGCGCCCGCATTCGCCAACTTCTACTGTCCGAAATCTATGATAAACACACGTTCACCTAATCTTAGACCATATTGGTACGGTTCAAATTCACACTACTGTGTCACCATGTTTTGTCACATTATGCTATCTGGCGGGGTGAAGCCGGTTTCAGATTCGAACCTTTTTCGTTACGCTTTGTGCATGTACAGCTTGAATGATCGAGCGAAATTGATACTCACGATTCGAAAGGACCTGGCCTAGGAGGTCGATCGAGTTTGAAGAACTCAAACCATCTGACGGTTTCGATCCCTTGCCTGAGTGTTTAATCAAGACAATCGCTGATAGTGTGAAACTGAGCCAATGTCCATTTAATTTCGTTCACGAACTGTGCGATATTTATGCATACATAATTCAAAGTATATCGTGCCCGAAAAGTCCTACATCTCGGTATGGTATTGTTATTAAGCCTCCCTCCTGGAACGATCAGCCATTGAACTGAACGATCTCTGGGGGTGCGCACGAGCTCGTTTCTTAATGCTTTGACTGCCGCTGTCATTTGGTCATGCGGAATCTGAACCTATTGGCGGTCGGTGGAATGCAACTCTGTACTTGAGCGGAGATTGGTGTAGAAAATAATGCAGAAACAGAACACCGCGCAGCGGTAATCCAACTACCTATATCGCCACTTCAAAATGTGTGTTATTAAATTTAACCTTTCGCGATTGGTACTTGAGTAAATCGGAGCACCAGGGCGACACCGACCGTCGAGGGCGACGACGACGACGACGGCGACGGCGACGACCAAGAGAGATGCATTTAAATGCGTCACCTTTTCTGAAGGGACCACCTTGCTGCTGGTGGCGAGTGGTAGTGGGCTTTACTCTTGGGGGCGGTTCGTGTGACACTTGAAAATTGCCAATTGCCATTCAAGTTGCGTTGGAAGTGAATGGGCCATATTTTGGTTGCCGCTCAGGAAATGGAAATCGTTTAACGGCATTGAAATGGCTACGATTGGTGATTGAATTACCAATAGAAGCACCGTTACGAAAATTTCATACCGACACTGCCTTGGACCAACTTTCAAATTTGCATTCTTTGCATCTGTACTTATGTTACGTTATGTTACTTAAATTTTAATATATGTGAACAGTCATTTCGATTGAAAGTGACGCGTTTGAGTTATGATTTGTTGAAAACTTTAGAATACGCCATTTGGAAGTTTTATGAGAGATTCAAAATGGCTGAATTATTGAACATAACAAACAATTATGCAAAATTTCATGCAAATCGGAGAAGGTTAAGTCTGAAATCATTTTTTTCATTTGCTATTTAGCCTGGCAATGCACTATGGGGTATTTCATACAACCAGGCGGTCAAAAATATTTCTAGCATTTTTTCACAATTTCTGCTATTATTCTTGCTTTGTTTCATCAATATAAGGTGTGCGTTATCACTTTTCAACATTTTCACGACCAACTTTTGAAAAGGGCCTAACTTTTGAATAATTAAAATTTAATTTTTACGATTTTATAACGGTTACAGTTTCAAGCTTGTTTTCTGAGAATAAAATCTATTGAACAAAGACAACCTACCATGGTTTTATTGGGGGGAACACCGTAAAAAATAAAAAAAAAAACCCTTTTTTTTAATATGTTTATTTTTTTCAACAAATCTTCTGTAAAAAAAATACAAAAAGCCATGATACAATAATCAAAATCAAATATGTTTCAACGAATTTCATTTTATTACTCTGTTACAATATCATCATGAACAAATTCTTCTTCAATTTCATCGACTGCTTTCATAAGTTCCTCCAAGGCATTGAAGTTATTAGTATCGACTGCTGAATCACTTACAGAATTTTCAAATATCATGAAACTTTTCACGATGTCGGGATAATCCATGGATACTTTTTTTCTGTCGTCTTTTTGCCATCAAAATGGAATTGATCAGTGGGTCCGATTCATTAATGGCACGAATAAAGACATCATGTAAATTTTCTACTCTTGATCGTTTTCTTGCATGATGGGTTCGATACTTTTTCAATTGTTTATGTTGACTTTCTGCTGCCTCTTCCGCTAATGAACCAAGTGGTGCTGGTGAATGTATGATTATTTCTCCGGCATGAGCGAAAACTTTATGCACGGTTGCAGGAGTTTTGTACCAATCATACAATTTAAGATAGAGCCTATATGTTTCCTTGCAATATGCATCAAATTTTTCCGGGTTTATTGGCTCTTAGCAGTTAATAGCAATTAATATATTCCGGAATCTGAAAATTAACTCATTATCAATGTTCAGCACGGAGCTTAAAAGCTTGGGATTTCCAAATGCTCTTCGACAAACGTTTCCTGCAGTACTGGTACCTGCTCCACCCGATCGTGGTTGATCTACTCTTACTCCAAATTTTTCGTAAAGCTGTGTCGTCACATGTTTTTTTCTTTGTTCATATAGTTCTTTGAACGGTTTCGTTACCTTCCATTTTTTGATATTCATTCTGTATGCAATATGCAAAAGGCATTCTAAAAATCTTATCCAAGCATGAAGTGGAGATATGCCGTAATGCAAGGCTTCTTCGTTTGATATAAATCCTTCCTCGAATTTCTCTGCATCATTCATTACATTTGGTGTTGCCCCACATATTGGACAATTCTGCATCGACGAATTTCCAGTGATATAAGTTAAGACTTTTCCGTCTTTCATACGGAGGACAAAATCAAAATCAACAAGTATAAACTTGTCGTTTGAGAGTTCAATTTTCACTGGCGTTAGTTCACTCATTTCTTTTTCTACATCCTGTTTTGTAGCCAGAATAACTTCTTTACTCTCTTTAATGAATTCAAGGATGAATGGCCTACAAAATCGAATACTTTGAGGCATGGGATTAAACCACATAATTTCCTTTCGATCATTGTACACGAACAACTGAATTGGTGTTAAAGTGGACGAAAATACATCTGAATCGTCCTGACATCCTTCTGGTAGCACTTGATGATATTGCGAATATCCAGTTGATCCGTCCATACCCCAGCAAAATAGAAGAACCAGTTCCGTAGAAACTAGATCGTTCGTATCCATATACTCGTTGAGCTCTGCATCAATTATTTGGACGATTCGTTTCACTGTATTTTCCATCAGTGCCTGGAGTTTCACTCTTATTTTCAATGCACTTTCTTCGATGAATTCACTAGGAGGGGCGCATATTTTTTTCACTGCTCCGATCACATAAATAGTAAGGTGGAAATCTTGAAGGTTATTCACTATGTATTACTTCGTATTGAAATCTACTTAATCCAGCCTCGATAAGTACACTAAAAGCCTCTTCTGGTGACATCATTCCTCGTTGATCAGTTAGTTGAGCCAGCATGGTTTTAGAGCTTTTTTGGTTTTTTTTTTAAATATGCCCAATAACTTTAACTAAATTAAAATCCTTTCGATTGTAAGCGGTCCGTCTTGCAAATAACAAAGCTTTCTCGATGGTATCGAATTTTGGATCAACTGCTTCTTTATAGATGACGCGGCGTTTTCCTCTTTCACTCAAATCCAAGAAAGGTTTTGAAGGTCGTCCACGTTTTGTTCCCGAGGCCGAGGTTGAGGCAACACATTGCTCCTGTTCGATGAATTCCTCGATGCCAAATTCTGCATCAAGCCAATTCCGAAAATACGACTCAAATCGCTCTTTTGTGCGATAGCTTCATGCCATTTGTTGATGTATTTAGTAACGATTTTATGGATCTTTTCATCGAGACGTTTACGTTTTTCCAGCGAGATGTTATAATTTTCACAAATGAATTCAATGGCTCTGTGAACATTGTCACTATGGCTTAATTTTGCGTCTAATAGATTAATAATGGTTCTATTATCCATGCTCACACTTGGTCTCAATCGTAAATTTGAATTACACTGTAGTAGTTTAAATAAAAGCTACACAAAATACACTATGGCTTCAAATTGACACTACAGTAGGTTAAGTACAGACTAAGGTATAAATTAAACTCATCCGCGCATATGCGTAGGTACATACTTACGCATATGCTTCTATAATCGTCATAACCCAGGTACTTACTTTAGAATAAAGCACAAACGAATGTAGTTTTACGTTCATCCAACAGTGAACTTTATGATAATGATGACTTCTTTTTGTACAAAAGCTTAAGCCCTTTTTAAAAGTTGGTCATGAAATATTAGAAAATGTTCTTTAACAATATATTTCGACTATACCAACCGAATATAACTCCAAAAGTTGCAAAATAATTGTGGAAAAAGTTTGTTTCCAAGCCGGCTCTTGTACAATTTGAAATCTCCCATAATAACCGAAAATTTTCAAATCGCTTATATTTCCAATGGGGCAGGTTGGGGCAGGCAAACTCTTCAGTAATTGTTAGGGTACACGCGAAACTTCATCCAGAGCTGAGAATTAGCCTGGGAATGTGCGAGACTCGAAAGTTTGTGATCAATAAAGTTAAATTTTCATTAATTTTCAATTATTTTTTTTCTATTTTAATTTTTAATTTTTTTGGTTTTTTATTTTTGGATAGCTTATTAAATTACCTTTCCAAGGATGTATAATTATGTGGTAGTTATATGATAAATAGTGGATGAAATTTTATTTGAGTGGTAGTGTATTTTTGCGGCAAAATTTGTACTTTTCTTACTCTTTTTTGACTTCGACATCCGATATCTCAGAAACTAAAACTGCTAGAAGCTTGAAACTTTCAGATTCTCTTAGTTAAAATGTTTACTATCGACCAAAAATAACGAAATAAGGATTAGTGAAAGTCAATTTTTTGATTTTTGACCGCCTGATATCTGATAGTGAATGCTCTGTAGCAGGCCTGCCCAACTTTTCTAAACTTGCTTTTTTAAATGGCTGTTCGATGTTCGATAAACATGATTCATGCTGCATTTTTTTATATCTCATTCATTCTGGGCTAAAATCTGTTTTGATAAATAAAATCAGAGATCACGTCCGACTTTCCTTTTAAAAAACTGAGGACACTTAATTTTCTGTTTGGCGTTTTGCGTGCTCTCAACTTGTAGTGTTCTTTGAAACACTTCCACAAGTTACTAATTGAAAGATTTCAATGCCAATCAATGCATGAACTTGTATATTATGTGACATGCACAATAACACATGCCCAAAGAAATGGAGAAAATTTCAAACCTGAATTTTGGTTTTTGAAGGCCAAATTTCAATTGTAAAATCAGAATTTCAGAAATGGATCAAGTTTATGACCCATAATATGTAATATTACTGTAATTTTACTGTGCGTGTCACTACAATTTAAGAGATAACTAACTACGTATCTCTAGAATAGATTAATTGTTTGAATCATGAACAGTTCTTTGGAATTATTTGCGTAGCACTTCTGTATTTTCATACTTAACTCGAAAATTTTCTAAACTATATTTTGTAAACTTTTATGTTGGTTTTTCGAACTTATGTCCACTTCTAATTTTTTTCCATGTAAACCATTTGTCCATTCGACCTTTTGTCCTCTATGTTAAAATCAACCTCTTATTCAATCGACCGTTAGTCCCCCTAAGTTCAATTCGACCTTTTGTCCCTTCGGCCATTTGTCCCTTCGGCCATTTGTCCCTTCGGCCAGGGTGCCTTCCATTCATTTTGGCTAAAAAATGTCTAATGAAATTATGGAATGATAAGATATTATGATGATATTTGGTATGTGTAAGTTAAAAAATAGATTGTAAAGTTTGTGTTTGACACATAAAACCTGAAAATTTTGCTTTGAAAGAGTCACAATGAGCGCTTTTCTGATCGCCTCTTCGCGACAAAATCCCTTATTTTGACTCTTAACCAAATTGGCAGGTTTTATGTGTCAAACAAAAACTTTACAATCTTTTCTTGTTGCTTACTCAAATAAAATAATATCATAATAGGGGAAATGGATGTAATGTCGGCCTAAATGCCAATAATTTGGGCCCATACATAAATTCAGCAATCGACTAAATTTTCAATAGTGACCAAAAATATCCATTAGTACCGTCCCAATGACGCGTTTATCTAGATAAAATAATAAATAGCAGATTTTTAGCGATGAGCTCAATCTTAGATCCATAGGCCAACATTAGAGCCATTTCCCCTATCTAATTATTCCATAATATAATAAAACATTTCTTTTTTTCTTTTTTTTAACTCTTTATTTGTTCCAAATTTAAAATAAATTACATTTCATTTTAACCTAGGTGCTCCAGTTACTACAGTAACTTACCAGCCTTAATTGTTATGATATAAAGATATGGACACACGCATGCTCTACCTATGATCAGCCGATCATGGCATAGATGCAACCCCAGCATTATCTACCGAATTCCAACGACAACCAGCTGCAACCCGACACTCGTTGAGCAACAGCAGAACGGATGCGGTTCTCCTGACTCAGCACGACACACGCCGGACGGAACATCGCTGACGATGACAACCTGGATTGGACTTGGACTCCTGACGCAGCAGATCGCAAGCCATCGACAGGTTGAAGGAAATATTATTCAATTAGGAGTAGTAAGCAGTGATGAAAAAGTTCGTGAAAACTCACTATGACTCGCGAACTTTTCCCTTGGTGAACTTCGTGAAATATCGCGAACTTTTCCAACACTGGTAGTCAGTTGAGTTTAGTTAGAGCCAGTGGCAAGACATAGTGAGATAACGTTAGTATGTTTGTGAAACCTTTTTGCTAGAATGAAACAGTGATGAAATCTTTTGTTAGATTGAAAAAGTGATGAAACATTTGATGTACAGAAAAAGTGAATAAATCTGTCCTTTAGGACATAGTGAAACCATTTTTGAAAAGATTTCGATGACAAATCATACATAAGTATATAGCAAAGTGTTTTTACATTGTTCCTATCTTGGCAAGTCAGTATTTAAAAAAGTTTTTTTTTTAAACCTTCATGTCAGTATAACAAAAAACTAAAACTAAATCTTATCTAAGTATAAAGGGAATTAATCGTTGCAATTGAGGATTGCAACGATTTTTGCCTGAAATTATTAATTATTTTGTTGGACATTTGTTCTAAAGCCTCAACATTCGAAATTCTATGTACTTCGGTAGTACTGCACCAGGGAGGCAACTTCAAAATCATTTTCAGAACTTTGTTCTGAATCCTTTGAAGTGCTTTTTTCCTGGTAGTGCAACAACAAGACCATATTGGCACAGCGTAAAACATGGCTGGTCTAAAAACTTGTTTAAATATTAGAAGTTTATTCGTCAGGCAAAGTTTGGATTTCCTGTTTATAAGAGGATACAAACATATTATATATTTGTTACAGTTGATTTTTGGAAGCGTTGGGAGAAATCTTCCATTTTTGTAAATAAGAAGAGAAAATATCTAAACTTTTCTGCAGTCTGCTGCAAATAACACGAAGAATTCTTCCTTTAGCGGAAATGCCTGTGTCATCAGCGAAGAAAGATTTGTGGCAACCCTGAGGCAAATCAGGGAGGTCCGAAGTGAAAATGTTATACAATATAGGCCCAAGAATGCTACCCTGAAGAACTCCTGCTCTAACAGGTAGTCGTTCAGATTTGGAATTTTTATAATTTACCTGCAGAGTTCTGTCAGTTAAATAAATTTTAACTAATTTCAGAACATAAACTGGAAAATTAAACTTTTTCAATTCAGCAATCAAACCTTCATGCCTAACACTGTCGAATACTTTTTCTATGTCTAGAAGAGCAACTCCAGTTGAGTGGCCTTCCGATTTGTTTGAACGAATTAAATTGGTAACTCTTAAGAGTTGATGAGTAGTTGAATGCCCATGGCGAAATCCAAACTGCTCATCTGTAAAAATTGAGTTCGTATTAATGTGAAGCATCATTCTATTTAAAATTATATTTTAAAAAGTTTACTTATTGAAGAAAGCAAACTTATTGGACGGAAGCGTCAACTGGATTTTTATCCGGCTTCAAAATTGGAACAACTTTTGCATTTTTCCATTTATCAGGAAAGTATGCCAAATGGAAACATCTGTTAAATAATTTTACCAAGACAGACTCTCTGGGAGTTTTTTGATGAGGATATAGAAAATTCCATCATCACCTGGAGCTTTCATATTTTGAAACTTTTTAGTTATAGATCTTGCTTCGTCCAAATCAGTCCCCCAGGAATCATCAAAAATATTTTCCCGAGAGAAAATATTCAGAAAATGCCGAGCAACCTGATTCTCAATAGGACTAGTAAGACCCAAACTGAAATTATGGGAACTCTCGAATTGCTTAGCAAGTTTCTGAGCTTTTTCCAAATTTGTGATCAAAATTTTACCACCTTCTTTAAGCGCTGGAATTGGCTTTTGAAGTTTTTTTCAAAATTTTTGTGAGTTTCCAAAAGGGTTTGGAACTTGGGTCTAATTTAGAAACATTATTTTCAAAAGTTTTGTTCCTCAGGGCAGAGAATCGCTTTTTAATTTGCTTTTGCAAATCCCGCCAGTTAACTTTCATGACAGGGTCGCGTGTTCTTTGATATTGTCTCCTACGGACATTTTTAAGACGGATCAAGAGCTGAAGATCGTCGTCTATTATAATTGAATCGAATTTAACCTCGCATTTTGGTACCGAGGCAGCTCTTGCTTCAACTATAGACGTAGTCAGAGATTCAAGAGCATAATTAATTTCATCTTTGGTTTGCAAAGGAATGTTTGGATCGAAGTTATATTCCATAAATGTACGATATTGGTCCCAATCAGCTCTGTGGTAATTGAAAGTAGAGCTGTTGGGATTAGAAATTATTTCTTGGGATATTTCAAAAGTTAATGGAAGGTGATCAGAACCGAAGTCAGCATGGGTAACCAATTGGCTACAAAGTTGACATGAATCAGTTAAGACCAAATCAATAGTGGAGGGATTTCTTGCAGAAGAAAAGCATGTTGGGCTGTTTGGATATTGAATAGTGTAATAACCTGCAGAACAATCATCAAACAAAATATTACCATTGGAATTGCTTTGAGCATTATTCCATGAGCGGTGTTTTGCATTAAAATCACCAATAATGAAGAATTTAGATCTATGACGGGTAAGTTTCTGAAGGTCACCCTTGCGGAAATTCTTTTGTTGGCCTACGCATTGGAATGGCAAGTAGGCAGCTATAAACGTAAGTTGTCCAAATTTTGCTTCAACAGAAACTCCCAAAGTTTCAAAAACTTTGGTTTCAAATGGAGAAAGAATTTTATGTTTTATTCGTCTATGAACAATGATGGCAACGCCACCACAGGGTTTATCAAGACGATCATTTCTATAAATGAAATAATTTGCGTCCTTCTTAATCTTACGGTCAGGTTTAAGGAACGTTTCAGTTATAACGGCAATATGCACGTTATGAACTCTCAAAAAGAGAAATAGCTCGTCTTCATTATCTTTAAGAGATCGAGCATTCCAATTTAAATATTTAATGCTTTAAAATCCATTACTGAATTTTCAAGTCATGACATGACAATATTATTTGCAAATTTTATTCCAGTTTGAATAGCATCAAACATGGAGTTAGATTCAAGCATATCAGAAATCATGTCAATTAATGATTTCTGTAAAAATTCCATTTTAGGGGCAGTAATGCTTCCTAAGTCAAAATTGTCATAATTTCCGTTAGAATTACGTTGGTTAGCATTTTGATTTCTACCAGCTGCAATAGCAGCATAGGTAGCTCCATTAACTTGCTGAACATTTTTAGCAGCTAAGGGAGTAGGTACAGATGAGAAATTTGAAGCAGGGGTGATATTTGTGACTACGGGTACGAATGTAGAATTTGTTCCTAGCTGACCGTTGTTAACAGCAGAGGAATTTGTACCTGGTCGGAAACGTGGAGCGTTTCCTACCTGACGGTTAGAACGAGATTGTAGGATCGCTTTGCGAGTCTTACATTCCCAAAAATTGGATTTGTTGTTTTCACCACAATTTGAACATTTAAATTTCTTAGGATCTTCCTTCACAGGACAGTCGTCCTTTGCGTGAGAGGAATCACCACAATTCATGCATTTAGCTGGCATGTATCAATTTTTAGTTCCGTGACCCCATCCCTGGCACTTACGGCACTGAGTGAGGTTTTGGAAATTTCCTCCAGTCTTCCTGAAGTGTTTCCACTTCACTCGGACATGGAGCATAAGGCTAGCTTTTTCTAAGGCCTTAAGGTTGTTTAGTTCACGAGACTTGAAGTGAACTAAATAAAAATCATTAGAAATCCCGTTGCGCGAATCGCCAGGACGGGATTTCATTTTCCAACTCCAAGTAATTTTGCCAGTTCATCTTTGATCTGATCCAGGGATTCACCACTGGGCAGTCCTTTCATGACAACCTTGAACACACGTTCAGTTTTGCTGTCGTAAGTAAAACATTTGTGCTTCTTCTCAGTAAGATACTTGAGAAGACATTTAAATCCGTCCAAGGTTTCAGCCAATACACGGCATTCACCCCGACGTCCAATTTGTAGTGAAAACTTAAGTTTCACGAAATTCATAAGTTCCATGCGAAGAGCATGGAAATCGGAAGTGGTTATCACAATAGAGGGAATCTTTTCCTTCTTGGCATTAAGAGTTTACTAGAATTTTTCTTGGATGATGGATCATTCTCATCATCCGTGAGCAAATCAAATTGATTACTCAAATTAATTTCATCAGAAGGGGGGTCAAGAGTTTGCCCCTTTCTTTTGCGTTTAGGCGCCATGGCGGCAGTATATTTTTATCCAAATCGACTTCCAAGCAGATTACTATAAGAATCTGAAGGATCGAAGAGGAATTTTCCAAATCGATATCCAAGAAGGATTACCTCGGGTAGGGTCCAAACAAGGATCGAAGAGGAATAAGAGTTGAACAAGGTAGAAATTTTTTACAGGTTGAGCACTGAAAAGTGCTGTTTAAATTTGTTGTAGCTTTAGGTAGTAGTAACACTTCCTTCAACAAAAAGCAAATAGATCCGCACGGCAAGAGAGCACGATGCGGACTGAAAAACATTTCTTTAACAAAATTAATGGAAGGCCTTTGTCCCTTCGGTCATTTGTCCCTCTAAGTTCAATTCAACGTTTTGTCCCTCTAAGTTCAAATCAACCTTTTGTCCATTAGACTTTTTGCCCAATTGACCTTTTGTCACTGCGAGCTTTTGTTTTGACAGTTCGAGATATTGCATAAAATGATTTATTTTTGAAAAAAAAATCCCATGGGAATCCCAATCCATCTAAAACAATACATATCGGAGATAAATCAGCGTCTGACTGAAAATCTCCTTAATAAAGACAACCAACCAACCAACCAAAACAATACAAAACTGATGTATGTATAATGATCGAAGAGTTAACAGTCGATGCTGTTAACAAGCTCGCTTCTCGGCAAGGGGACAGGCGTGCTGTGTAACAGTAGCGGCACACAGTTTGCATTCTTGATTTTCTGACAATTATCACTGAAAAATTGAACCAAAGAAAAGCCATCCAAAATAACTCTTTAATCATTTTGTGGACCAAAAGTGTGTTGATATTTTCGAAAACCTGACTGGATTTACGACAAAATGCAATTCTATTTAAATCAACATTTTCTCTGAGCCTTGGAACCGATGATGTCCACATATATGGGCGCATTGACCAAAACAGCTTTCAAGTGCACCTTTCTACTGCATTGTTCTAATGTTAGTAAATCAGCAAAAGCAAACGGATAGTGCACCCACTTGACTAACTTCATTATATTCCCACCCCAGCAAGCCTTCACATTCACATTGCACATCTATGTAGCTCACTTTCAGTTTTCAACAGCACTCAATGGGTTCTCGATTACACGGCCACCGTCAGGTCGCTCGGGTGGCTCAGATGGCTCCAGTTTGCTAATTTCCATCGACGTTGGTGTCAATAGAAGAGTGCCTCGCCGCTGTGGTACCTACTTAAATCTTTTGTGTTTCGTCAAGCAGGTCAGCTGTGCGCCCGCTCATTGAGTTTGCTGTTGTAACAGACCCTTACTGAATTACATCTGTCAAGTACCCGCACCAGTCACCTTCTCCAGCCACACAACGAGCTGGACGCGATTGAGAGAAGGTGTGAACCATTTTGTTACTGTCCCTCACTTTGCGTTTTCCGCCGGGCGAAACGGTAAAAGCTTCCCATCCATTTAGCAATTGAGGTCATCCAACAGAGGGCTTAGTTTGTTGCAGAAGCTAAGACTTCTCCTCGAAATGTCGACCACACATTGATCTAATTTCCGCGAAATCGTCGCTTCGTGCTATTATTTAATAATATGCCCTATATGTGAAATTTGAAGCCCCATTCCAGGTCGGTATCATTAGGGGGAAAAAAATGCCTCCATTCCTTGCCATTAGCAAGTGGGCAACAAAGTTTGAATAGATTGCTATCGATCGGCGGAGAACACATACCCGTTGATCTCACCCGAACGATCTTGGCATATAATTTAGTTCTTTCACTTGTACAAACCAACGAAACCGACCCGCAAACGTGGGGGCCCAGCCCTTCCGAGCATGGCAATTAGTCGCTTTAATATCAGCATAATTTTTCTTCTCGTGCTTCGCGGCGGTTTGTGTATGCTACTGCCGTGTGCCAAAAGCCGGTTGCACTCCTCTATAATGCATCAAGTCGGGTGCGCAGGCGGGAAAAGGCCATACCAAAACGCTCATTTTCATCTCGGCAGACTTCCTGTTACGCGGAGAAATGGTAACAAAGTGTATGCAGTGTGTGGTCAGAGTCCAAGTAGCACTTCGCGTGGCTTGATGTTTGATGAAAAGCGACTGCAATGTATGGTTGTGATTGATAGAAAGCACTGTACGTACTGCGAGTTTGATTAGGGTCTTTTCTGTTTATCTGTACCGACCCCATAAAAAATAAGTGGGATGAGGAAACGCATTTACTAACCACACAAGTAACATTGAACCGATTCATAACATTACAGCTCATTGTTATAATTCTCGATATTGCCGATAATTGTTTCATACAACAATTGCTTCGCATCTTTTGCTATTAAGAAATCTAAATGATTGAACAGTTTCATCTCTATCAGATGATTCTCGATCAGATTGGGCAACTGTTTAGCCAATCGCTGCACATCCTTCTGATGGGTGAGGTAATCATTTGCACCGTAGTGTAGAATGACCGGTGCAGTCACATAGGTAAGGTTGTACGCCGGTGGTTCCGTTTGATTGTACACGAAGATGTTCTTCAGCTTCCCGTAGTCAAACTGACGGAACTGTGCCGATTGCACTTCTTGCCCGAAGTGAATGAGCTGCTTGGTGGCTGATCCCGCCGGTATGTGACCCAGTAGGATGGGAATCATTTTCTGGCAAAGATAATTATCGATATCGCGATCGAAACATCAAATTTATCATAATCTTACCGGTTCAACTTGATCCGGATTAGCACCGGTCAACTGGAAAAGCAAGTTCACACAGAGGTTATTACTTTGTGATTCAGGACATAGGTGCTCAGCAACTTCGAGAATCACTGCCGGAATAGGTTTGAATTCTCCCAAACCGAAAAGGTCTACGATTGTCTGAAAATCATTCACATAGATCATATCTTCTGGGTCTTCAAAAACACTCACATATTTTACTTACAGAAATTACACCCAAGTGCTTTACCACAACCTTCAACAACGGGCTGTTCATATGTTCCATATAGGCCACCGGTGCTAATTCCTGGGCCAACACGAACTTTTCATTAAACTCCGGTCGCTCCGAGCACATAACGAAGAACACCGTCGTCCCCTGGGAATGACCGATGTAGTGCAGCTTCTCCTTCACGGTCACATTCAGGGCATAGTCCACGATAGCCGGAAGGTCATAGATTCCGATTTCATGCCATGAGAAATCCCAAAACTGGTTCATATCAGGTGTATAGCTGATATGCTTCCGGGAGTAACGATTTCCTCTAGCGTTCCCAAGCCACACGTCGTACCCCATGTCGCTGAGCAGATAAGCCAGGGCATTTCCCGGTCCGAGCAGCACCCAATCTGCAGACGATGCGAACACACCGTGCATCAGCAGCACCGGTGGAAGCTTCCGGTCGTACATCGTGGATCCACTTCTGGTTATGCGGTGCAGTTCCAATAGGTAACCATCTTCGGTTTGCACTTCGTGCGTTTCGATTCGATAGCCATATTTCGTAGCCAGTTCGATGGTACTCAGCTTGCCATCCACATCTTCAACGTGCAGACTGCGGTCGTCGGGTAGGACAAATGCTCCGGTTAGATAGAGGTTTGCAACTACACAGAGTAGAATGACTGGAATCCGCATGTTTCTGGTGGGATCGATTTGCAGTCACGGTTTGAAGCAAACTGAGATCAATTCACGAGTTTTGTTCGAATTTGAAAAAAAGCCATTATCTCTTATCAATCCATCAGTGTAGATTAACTAAATCCATCATACCGACGAGATTCACTGACAAGTTCGTTCTTATCTTTGAACTATTTGCAGAACGTAGAGCGCTTCCGATAGTGATTTCACTAAAGACCTCGGTTTTAAATCAAGGGTATCTGGTTATTCAAAAGGTACTTGAACTTTCATACTACTACGGAACTGTGCTCAATTTATGGCTAAGCAGCTCGATAGCCGTGAGCTAATACGGGATTGATTTCCAGATTGTTCGATGGTGTTTAGAAATCATAAACACATTCAAGTACAAAGGTTGTTTTGGTAGGTCTAGAAAGCTCATGATTAGAATATAACATATTATTTTTAGTTTTGGGTTTCGGCTTTGCAGTCTTATAATCCTCAAATTGGAACGAAATTGTTATAGTTCCACAAAGAACGACACAGCAAAAAATAAATTTTAGTGTTACATCCAAGAGCAGGCACTTCAATCATGTCGAAATCTCATGTAATTTTTAAGGCCACAAAATTAAACAAATCTAGTTAAAGCATCGAAATTTCAGTTCATGTTCATTTTGTCCTTTTTGTTAAGTAATATTACACCATATTTTATATTGAAGTGTGCATCCTCTTTGATGAGATATCAAAATTAATTTTTTGCTGTGGAATTACTAAATTGTAAGTACAGAAAATATGTAAACCTAACGAAGATTATAACAATACATACTTCCCCCAGCTTCCCCTGAAGACAGCCCTAAGCAGAGTCGAAACGTAGCGACGAACCACAAGAATTTCATTCTGATTTGAGTATTATAGAACTGCAAAGCCGAGATCCAAAAATTAATTATGTGCACAGACGAACACTCCATTCAAATACAGACGAACTTCACGCCAACTTGACAAATGGTTGGCAGCACCCTCTCAGACTTCCATGCAATTTTTGTGGATGTAAAGAGATATATTTTAATTAAGAAACATTGCATACTTGCATACAACAAATAAAATCTTGACCACCATTTGAAAAGGGCTGATTTTTTGACGTAGGATTACGTCTTTCGGCTACATATTGGGGGTGCAATTTCAAATATACAAAATCGACTGCGTTGCAAAAAGTGGTCAAGTTTTGACCACTTATAACTCTGTCAATAGCGGATGGATTGTAATTCTAGATAAACCAATCAGTTCGAAATTTTTCTACGAATCTGCTAAAATAGAATATCTCGTGATCATGGTCATATAGAAAGTTGCCGTCTTGAACAAAGCTGTTCAGTTGACCAAGTCTTTTTGGATGGTGTTCATATTAGCTCAGAACTTCCTGAATATGCTATGTCTCAAAGCCTACCTCATTTGTTATGTTACTGTGCACGATGAGTATTTTCTGAACAGGGGTTACGTGTAGAGGCCGAAAATCGATGTTGGATGCCATTTTAGAATCCAAGATGGGAGTCTTTGTTTTTATAGATACTGTCAAATACCCAACAATATAGGTATTTTCAGAACGACGTGTAGAGGTCAAAACTCGATATCCACCGCCAGATTGGAATTCGTGGCCATCGGTTTTAGTAAAAAATACTAGCAAATCCTACAATAAAGGGCGAACACGAAATTATTGCTACACCGAAAATGTCATGCCAATTTTCATATAATGTTTAGAATCAAACCAAAATTTTAGGGTAGTTTTATACATATATTTACTTCAAAAATCAAAAGAAAAGTTAATCGATGGAGCCTTGAGTGTAAAATTGAACGCATTTTCGCTTAATGCCCTCCATCAAAGTCTTTACAGTGTCATCCGGTACCAGTTTCTCAGTTTTTTCCATTTTCTTAACATGTCTTTCTCGTCTTTGACTGTCTTCTTGCTCTTCCGAAGTTCCCGCTTCATTATTGCCCAGTACTGCTCCACCGGGCGCAGCTCCGGACAGTTTGGCGGATTCATGTCCTTTGGAACAAAAAACCGACATACCACTCCAGGACACTTTTAGAATAGTGGCATGATGCCAAATCTGACCAAAATAGCGGAGCTTCGTCGTGCTGCTGCAAGAACGGCAAAAGGTGCTTCTCGAGGCACTCAGATTTGTAGATCTCGCCATTTACTGTGCCCTTTGTCCCGAAAGGCTCACTCCTCAGTCCGCAAGAGCAGATGGCCTGCCAAATGAGATATTTGGAGGCGAACTTCGACATTTTCTTCTTCTTAAATTTGTCGTCCACATCGAACTTGCTCTTGCCGGTGAAAAACTCCAACCCCGGAATTTGCTTAAAATCGGCTTATTTTGCAGCCATATTTTGTCAGCATCTTCTCGTAGAGCTTCCGTGCCCGAGCTTTAGCCGTCGATTGTTGCCGCTCATCGCGGTTTGGGAAGTTCTGTACCTTGTATGTATGTAGTCCAGCTCTCTTCTTTGCATTCTGGACGTAGCTCTGCGACATGCCGATCTTTTTAGCCAAATCACGGCTTGAGACGTTGGGATTCGCTTTAATCATCCGCTTCACCTTTCCCTCCGTCTTTTTGTTCTCCGGTCCCGGTTTTCTTTCAGCTCCTTTGCCGTGGTCCAACGTCAACCGCTCCTGGAACCGCTTCAACACTCTGGAGACGGTTGAATGGTGAATGTTCAACATTTTTCCCAACTGCCGGTGCGACAGGTCAGGAAATTCCAGGTGTTTGGAAAGAATTGGTTCTCTCAACTCGCGTTGGTTCACCTCCATTTTCGTTGAATCGAAAAACACGACTTCGAGTTTGACAGCATGTACACAATACACATCAATGAGAAAGTGTGCAAAATTTGGTTGATTTTTACCCAATGGTAAAAAAGTTATGCCCTGTTGAATGTGTCGCAATAATTTCGTGTTCGCCCTTTATTACTTGTAAACTAAGACCACAGTTAAAACAATTCGGATTAGATTTAGTTTTCACCAGTAGGCAATATTAGTTGAAATCATTGTTAGGATCCACTAAAGACCCAGTTAATGTTTTAGGTAAACCAGGTGTATATAAAATAAGCTGTAATCATTGTAACAAAGTATACGTAGGACAAACCAAGAGAACTTTAGCAACTAGATTTAAAGGACATATCAAGCATAACTTTTCAAAAGGACGTAAGTCGCAAAAATAAACAAATCGATATTTTGCATCTAACCGAATATAAAATACATGCTTTTCCTACGAGTTAATGAAAAACAAGGTTTGAAATTCTAATACATTATGGAAAATATATTTTATGAACGCCCTATGTGACTTTTTTCATTGTTTTTAAAATGGTGTTGATACACCCTATTATTGTCAACATGACTTAACTGTTAAAATTTGATGATAACACAAAAACTGCAGATACGCTCACAGTGAAGCGTCGTATGTGGAAAAAACAAAGCAACCACTATCAATCAGCAAATGCGTCAAGTTTGTATGTTTGTTTTTGTATTTTCGGGAGCAACATGTTTATTATTTCAAAAGTATTCTAATAAAATTGCACTTTAATCTTGACTTCAATATTGAACTTCACATACCAATCTGACCAGCGCTTTCTTAATACGAAAAACACAAAACGTATAACATCTGACAACAGACAGGTGACCCTCTCATCTCCGCTTTTAACATCGATTATTTTACAACTCTGGGTAGTTATGTAAATAAATCAACCAAGACAATTCCTCAATGCTTTTCTAGCTGCCGACGTATCTTCACTGCAAAACAAAAACCGGTGTATCTGATTTGACGTATGTGAAAACCCTTCTGTCAAATAGACGAATCATGCAGGGTGTATGTAACAATCAAGGTGTGATACCGACGAATCAATCAGGGTGTATGTGAGTAGTACACAAGTAAAAGGTGTATGATTTTGTTTTATCAAAAGTATTGTCCGTGTTTGCAAAACTCGAAATTTTTCACAATTCTCTTAAACGCAATCCCTTTATCCAACTAATAGCACAAACAGATTTAAAGAAATAGCATTAACTAATAAATAGCATTTAATAATCTCATATAGACATTGCTATCCAATGTTTCTAATTTCCTATCCAATGTTACATACGTCCTTTTGAAAAGTTATGCTTGATATAGCGGAAGCTAATAAGGCCAAAAAGCAAGAGAAAAAAGGCCTAACATATGATTTCAAATCAAAGGTTGCAGAACACATCATCACAGAGGACCACCAATTATCGACGGAGGACATCACGATTTTACAAACCGTATCTACCTCTAAAAATAATAGTATTGCTTTGAAAAGATTGAATTCATCAATATCAATCAGCGAAGAATACAATGTATAACTTTTATGTATTGGGCAACCTTTCATAAAATGTTACATTCTACAACTTTACCAAAGACAGCAAACCTCTAGCTAGCGAAATACAAAAAAAAATGTATTGCTGCACCCTATTTGCGGCCAGAATATTGACTATTTTCATTCTACAAATTGTAGCTCTAGCTAAGCTGAAAACGTCAACTCAATTGAATGCAATGCCTGAGCGTAATTATTTATTTAGTGCTAGATTTCAATCCTGGTCCACTACCCCGTACAGACTATGGCTTATATCATGTAATATAGGCTGTCTTGCAATGAGCACTTATACATCTAGTTTTCACTGGAAATACTATGTATGAGTGCTCATTGCAAGACAGCCTATATTACATGATATAAGCCATAGCATAGAGGTAACTCTAAGACTAGAAGATCCCGAAGAAACGTGCTCAACTTTTTGGCTCAGTTCTGGTACTCTCTTCGGGCTCAGTTCTGGTACTCTCTTCGGTCCCAAGCTAATCGATGCACCTCTCGAAACATAGGAAAATCCACGAACACCTCATTTTAAAGTCTGTTTCATTTAGAATTTGGCCGCACAAAATAGGTCATTTCTCCAAGGGGAAATAAATAACAAAAACGCTAAAGGTATCATTTTGTAGGATTTTTATTTAACTTTAAGGGAAGAATACAACAAAAATTATTCGTCAGATTTTCGGATGAATTTTCGAACTTTTCGTGGAATACCTATCATCATTATTTGCACAGTAGTACTGTCAACCTCATCTACCTTCCTTTTCCACCACTTCTTCAAATCAGATGGTGTTTTGATTTTTTGCCACATTTCTTCAATTTAAATAAATGTGGCAAAAAAATTGATAATTGCCCAAAATTTTTCAATGGTACGAAAATCTGGACAATTTGAAGAATTCATACTTTTCTAATTAAAATCGACATTATTCTGCTTATACCATTCTATGACATCGCGGCTGTTATGGCAGCTGGCTGAGGGGTGCGACACATCTAAATCTCACACTAGCGAATCAATCTACGAAAAATCTTTTTTCATCTCTTGCATCTAAACCCATCTACTCGCATCGATCTCCACCTTTTTGCAGGAAATCTTCAAAATCATAATCAATCGTGTTTCTATCTATTAAGCGCGAGTGCATCTCACAACAGCCAAGCAAAAAAATTTCTGCATTTTAGATAGAGTCGCCCCCCTCGCAGCTGGCTAAGTCAGATCAGGTCCATTCATAGTCGCTCCAGCGATAAAAACCTTTATTTTCTTTCCGAAACTGCAGATGCCTTGCCAAATCATCAATTTGCGAGCGAATTTATCTGCAAAGACAAATTTGAATTTATCCGGAGCATCCCCCTTACGTTAAGCAAAGTAAAAATTTTGGCCAGCCTGCCACCCCTTTCAAACCATGCCTTCAACGAAGCCTTCAACGTCATCCGTTAACCTTAATTTCTCATTATCTGCTTTGACAAATATAAACACAAGGCGCAACTATTTGTCACCATTTGTCATCGGCCCAAAGCGCAACAAATCCACAAATAAATTTCCAGCCCATTTGTTTCATTGCATTATTGCTAAGCCCTGAGCCACCGTTTAAGTGACACACTGCCAAGACCCAAGTGAGCAGGCGGCGGCGGGTGGCATGGCAACTAATGGCGGTCATTTTTATGAGCTGCCGAAACCTTTACCTTAAAGATTGAACCGGCCGCCCGTTACCGTTTGTTTAGAGCTACCCTACCCCGTCGAAATAAGGAGAAAAATGCTAAACCTCGAAGGCCCTTAAGCCAAGTGACGAAATGACATTAAAAAGCGAAAACTGTATCACTGCATGTTCGTTCCTTCCCCGTCGGCTTGTGGTGATTGGGTTGTTTACCTAGGTCGCTACGTTGGTTGTTTGAATTTTTAATACGAGCCACAGAAACGGAGGAGAACAATAAACAACTATCAATGTGGAGCAAATATCCAGCGTTTGGCTCCTTTGGGCTGTCGAAAGGCATTTAGCTGGGCGCGGTTCGCGATCGTAAAGGTTGCCCAGAGAATAGAGAACCTGATTTCGAAGCTCGCTTAATATTGGAAGGTAGGTGTACGTACCCCCGTCATGTCAGTGCACAAGTACCCTTTTACCTTTGTCCGAAGGTGGTAGAATCGGGACTGCTGCCGCAAACGATAGCCGGGTCGACATTTATCCACCGGCCGTTGCTGTTGTGCAGAACTTCGTAATCACGTAATGTGAACTTCAAAACTGTGCTGGGTGAATGGGAAAAGGCTCAGTAGGGAGAAAATCTAGGCTGTGCCAACAAGGTTGAAACAACGGTCAATGGAAGGTGGAGATTTAGAGAGGCGGTAGGATTAAGCTTTCATTATATAGACAGAGAATCAAACAGTATTCTTTGTTCGTTTCCAAAAAAACGTTCTATAGGTTTATTACTGCAGGACTGTTCTATTTCGATAAAAAAAAACACGACTAAACTGACGAAAGGTCCAGTCCAGAACAAAATAAAACGATTAATGTGTTTCTGCAAATGTCTAGTATGAGAATTTAATTCGTTTGTCTTTTGTATCTCTTTATTAGTTTTCGTTTGTCTGGGGGACTGAGTCTCATCGTCGTCCACTGGTCACCATAGCCGGTCGAACTACAGATGAATCTAGAACCACACTACCGTTCATACTGGTGACATCGCTCTGATGAGACAACAAAACCCTACCCAAAGCTCCTCCCCTTTTCCTATCCTTCGACAATGTACCCCTCTAACCTCGGGCAAGCCGCTTGTATTTGGCCCAACTCCTACTAGACATAGAATCAAGTAAACTTTGTTACAAAGAACAACGAATTATCGGCTCCGCAAAGCTAACGCGATTGAGTCTTACAAAAATAAAGAACTAGATAAATAAAAGCAATAAAAGCCATGCAAGAAGGGGCTGAAAATCAGCTCTAAATTAATTTCATTTGGACGAAACGTCTTTTGTAAACAACGCCTTCAACCGCCGAATTTTCTTAATTAAAAGCTCGTTCCTTCAAACTAACGATGCCACTTGGTAGAGGCAACGTTCATCCAACTTTTTTTTTTCCTTGGGTTTGTTTTCCGTCGATCTTGTTTTCCGTGCTGAGCACCAATGCTACCGACGCCAGGAAGGCAGCTCCCACACCTGGACCCTACCTATCGACCCATCAACTCATGAACCGGGAACCAAAGGCTTTACTTCCCTTCCGAAGGAAGGCGTGATCAGAGATGTTATGCCTCAGAACATCCCGGCGGCGCCGACTGGGATTGAACCCAGGCCTGCTGGGGTGAGAGGCAATCACGCTTACCACTACACCACCGGTGCCGCTAACGTTCACCTACCTGATGATGTCGTTACTTTGCATGTGTGAGCTTACATTCGCGAGAAATAGACGGCTAAAGCCATTGCTTACAATAGCAATTTCGACCTTTTGAAATGTTGATGAAATAATGATCCTTGAACATCTACAAAGATCCTTAATCATAACTTCTTGAAAATTTCTCAACTTCTTCCAAGTTCCATAATGATATCTTTTAAATTTCTATCATTTCGACCAACATCTTAGAATATCCATGACTTGCTCCAAACATCAGGAACGACCTTCGTCCTTTTCTACGAATTTTACAAAGCATCTGGGCGAAACTAATTTTTAATTCCAAACAAAAATAAAGCAACAAAAAGTAAGCTGAACTTCTACTATTCTCCCCGAGCTTCTGCGAAATTTCCTGACCTTCTACGGAATTCATTGAGCTTCTAGAATTTTTACTGAAATCATACTCTTTGAACTTAAAAAATCCCAGCGCTTCTACGAAGTTTTACGAAGTTCCTGGAATTGCTGCGTTATTCGATTGACTTCTACAAAGTCATCACAATTCCTGCAAAGCTCCTTGAACTTTTCAAAATGTCGTAGATTTTCTACAAAGTTCCCTAAAGTTAAACAAAGTTTCCTGAATTTCTATGGAATTTCCAGATTTTTTAACCGTTTTGATACCAAGGGGTCAAATATGACCCTTACGCGGAATAAGCTTTCAAAAACCACTGTCATGTAGTTTGTTGAGCACTATTGTTCAACAAGTATTTAAAAAAAAATACAAAATGGGATTTCCCTGAACACTTTGATGATCTTGACCTAAACCTCATGAAATAATAAATATGCGTAAATTTGAAGAGCTTTCTTCCAATAACGAACCTATATGCTGTAACAGTATGATTATAAAGACGTATCTCAATACAAGACACATACCTACATATATACACATGTATACAGGACAAACATGATAGTACAAGCTATCCAGATCATCTTGAAGATTCGATCTTGAAGTTCTGCAGGTTCAACAAAGTATAATACGATGTCCCAAAGTAACATACAATGTCCCGATTGATTTTCTGATCCTGAAGAGCTTGTTTAGGCCCAATAGCATACTATAGGATACAAAGTTATGTTGACAAAATATCGCTGGTCCTACAAATCGTCCTGAAGTTTAGCTCTTCAAGTTCTACAGGCTCAACGGTGTCTTGTATGATGTACCAACAGATTTGTATAACCTAACCCGCATCGTAGAGCCCCATAGCATCAGGTATGTATATAACGGTGTTAACAAAGTATGTACCATTCTTCAAAATGTCCTGGAGATCAGGTCTTGAAGTTCTAAACATTCAACGAGGTATTGTACGATGTCTCGGCTAAATTGGTAAGCCCAAATAGCTTCGTGAAACCTCATTATATAATGACGGATATGTAGTTGTAATGATAAAACATGTTGGTGTCTCCAAGATATCCTGAGGATTTAGTATTGATGTTCTACAGGGTCAACAAAGTCTTATATGATGTGCAAATTTATTATACGAATTCAAGCAGCTCCACAGGACCCCATCATCAAGGGTGATAAAAAGTTGAGCTAACAAGATATGTTCCATGCTTCAAATTAACCTGGAGTTCAGATCTTGACGTACTACAGATTCAACGAGGTATTGTACGATGTCTCGGCTAAATTTTTTAACCCAAGAAGCTACTTGGAGTCTCATAATATCACGTGTAATATGTAGTTGTAAAAACAAAACATGTTGCAGTCTTCAAGTTATCTGGAAGATTGGATCCTGATGTCCTACATTGCTAACAAAGTCTTGTATGGTGTCCAGATTTATTATGCGAATCCATGCTGCTCAGTGTGACCTCATCACATCAAGTGATATAAGAAGTTGTATTACCAAAACATGTTCCATTCTTCAAATTGTCCTAAAATTCAGATCTAGACTTTCTACAGATTCAACGAGATATTTATTTGTGATCCCAAATACATCGTTGAGCCCCATATTATCATGACAGTAGGGATGACAAAACATGTTGGGGTCTCCAAGTTATCCTGAGGATTTAGTATTGATGTTCTACAGGTTCAACAATGTCTTGTATGTCTTGCTCCGTGGGATCTCATCATATCAAGTGTGATAAAAAGTTGCTCTAACAAGATATGTTCCATTCTCCAAATTAACCTGGAGTTCAGATCATTACGTTCTACAGATTCAACGAGGTATTGTACGATGTTTCGGGATAATCTGAAAACCCAAAAAGCTACGTGGAGCCTCATAATATCATGAAGGATATGTAGTTGTAAAAACAAAACATGTTACTGTCTCCAAGTTATCCTGAGGATTGGATCCTGATGTCCTGCATTCCTAACAAAGTATTGTATGGTGTCCAGATGTATTATGCGAATCCATGTTGCTCCATGGGACCTCATCACATCAAGTGAGAGCTGTATTACCAAAATATAATCCATTCTCCAAATTGTCCTGAAGTTCAGATCTTGACGTTCAACAGATTCAACGAGATATTGTGCGATGTCGATGTGCGATATTATCATCATAGTTGTAATGACAACACACGTTGGGTTCTCCAAGGTATCCTGAGGATTTGGTATTGACATTCTGCAGGCTCAACATGATGTCCAAATTTATTATACGAATCCAGCTGATCCTCAGAACCTCATCACACCAAGTGCAATAAAAATTTGTTCTAACAAGATATGATCCAGTCTCCAAAGTTCTGGAATTCAGATCTTGATGTTCTACAGATTCAACGAGGTATTGTACGATGTCTCAGCTAAGTTTGTGAACTCGAAAAGCTACGTGGAGCCAAACAATATCATGTAGGAATTGTAGTTGTAAAAACAAAACAAGTTGGTCCGTACTAGTTATCCTGAGAGTTGGATCCTTATGTTCTACATGCTTAACAAAGTCATGCATGATGCCCATATTTATTATGTGAATCAATGCTGCTCCGTGTGACCTTGTCACATCAAGTGATATAAGAAGTTGTATTAGCAAAATATGATGCATTGGCCAAATTGTCCTGGAGTTCAGATCTTGCCTTTTTACCGATTCTACAAGGTATTGTAGGCCGTTGCGACTAAACCTATGAACCAAAAAAAACTTCGTGAAGCCTCATAATATCAACTGTACGATATCTCGACTAAATTTGTGAACCCAAATTCATCGTTGAGCTCCATATTATCATGATAGTTGTAATGACAAAACATGTTGGGTTCTCTAAGGTATCCTGAGGATTTGGTATTGATGGCACCAACTACAGGCTTAACATGATATCCATATTTATTATGCGAATCCAAGCAGCTCCGCAGGACCCCATAACATCAAGTGTGATAAAAGTTGTTCTAACGAGATATGTTTCATTCTACAAATTAACCTGGAGTTCAGATCTTGACGTTCTACAGATTCGATGAGGTATTGTACGATTTCTCGGCTAATTTTTTTTCCTTGATTTGTTTCCCGTGGATTTTTTTTGCGTGCTGAGCACCAATGCTACCGACGCCAGAAAGGCAGCTCCCACACCTGGACCCTACCTATCGACCCATCAACTCATGAACCGGGGACCAACGGCTTTACTTCCATTCCGAAGGAAGGCGTGATCAGAGATGTTATGCCTCAGAACATCCCGGCGGCGCCGACTGGGATTGAATCCAGGCCTGCTGGGGTTAGAGGTAATCACGCTTACCACTACACCACAGGCGCCGCTGACTCGGCTAAATTTGTAAACCTGAAAAGCTACGTGGAACCTCATAATATCATGACGGATATGTAGTCTCCAAGTTACCCTGAGGATTGGCTCTCTAAAGGCTCAACAAAGTATTGCAAGATGTCCAGATTAAATATATGAATCCATGCAGCTCCGTAAAAGTTGTTCTAATTAGATATATTCCATTCTCCAAATTGTCCAGGAGATCAGGTATTGAAGTTCTTAAGATTCAACAAGATGTTGTACGATGTCTCGACTAAAATTGTAAACCCAAAAAGCTTCGAGGAACCTCATAATATCATGATGGATTTGTAATGACAAAACATGTTAAGGTTTCCAAGTTATGTTTGAATCCTGATGATCTACAGACTTAACAAAGCATTGTATACTTTAACTATTTCGTTTGTATTACTTCTGCGTGAAGTTAACGACTTTACATAGTTGAAGATGCAAAATTTCAAATAACAGACTTAAAGTGATAATTTTATACGATAGATGAGGAGATGAAAGTATAGAGTTGATAGTTCCGTACAAATGGGGAGTTTGGTAAAGATAGATGAACAACCCGATTCGTATCTTCCTCAAAGTTGCCCTTGCTTGCTTTCTTCTCTCTATATACAATTTTCACACTGCCGTACTCTAACGGAACTATCAACTATATACTTTCATCTCCGCATCTATCGTATAAAATGGCCACTTTAAGACTGTTATTTGAAACTTAGCATCTTCAACTATGTGAAAGTATTTTTTGATTTTCAGATTTATTATATGAATCCACACTGCACCGTGAGACCTCATCACATCAAGTGAGATAAGAAGTTGTATTAACAAAATATGTTTCATTCTCCAAAGTGTCCTGGTGTTCAGATCTTGACGTTCTACAGATTCAACGAGATAGTGTGCGATGTTTGGACTAAATTTGTGAATCCAAATTCGTCGTGAAGGCCCATATTATCATCATAGTTGTAATGACAAAACATGTTGATCAAATTTGTCCAAGACAGAAACCTTCTATATGGCCTAGATCCCAAGATATAGCACATTCAGATAATTTACTTGCACACTAGCGCCACGTAGTGAGAAAATTGTGATCAAACCGAAAAAAATTCCGCATACAGAACTCTTCTATATGACCTGGATACCAAGATATAGCATATTTAGGAAATACACTTGCAGCTCTTAATTCACCAAACATAGACTTCTATCTCAGGAATTTATAACATATCCAACTGTTTCTATCATGCATTATTTAACCTGTTACGGAATCCACCGTTTTCCACATTCCATTCATTTACGTCTAATTTATACTCCATTCGTCAAATTTCTCGTTCTACCTTAAATGGTAACAACCTGTAAATTTCTGTTTCTACTGACACACCGATTAGCCCCCGCATGAGAGTTTGCCTTCCGCCTTCATCATCAACGCTGTGTGCCGCCGTCAGGCCCTAGTCAATCGAACATTCAGTGGCCCAAAACAACAACAACAACAACAACGGTGGTGTAGTGCAGCTAGCAGCCGTCGTCGTCTATTTGCCAATTTTAATTTCAATTTACAACTCTCATTTCGAATTGCAACAGCTGACTGCTGGCTGCGAACATAAATATACAAACAGCACCAAACTGCTCTAACCACATCAACATCAACAATAACAGCTCACAAACAGCAATGCATATTTCATGCATCAATCAGATCAAATAACAAACTCCGGTCTTTGGTTGGTTGGTTGGTTGGTTGGTCCAAGCCACGAACGAGGCGCTCTGGGTTTAGTAGTCCGGCTATTCGACCGGTCAATTGACATCAATCTGTTTCGGGTGCCGTTGCTGCACCGTTGTTTTAATAGCCACCTACCAACCTACCAGCAAGATGCAACAATGTGTCAATTTGATACCACAAGCAGGAAAAGTTGCATTTTAGAGCACCACACGCTGGGAGCTGAAACTGATTGGATTAGGACAGCAGATGGGTGACGGCCGTTTGTACTGCCCTGGACTTCACACGTGCGATACTCGGGAAACAATGTAGCGGGTCCATTAAGAATTGGCAGCAGTACCTCAGGCCAACGTCGAACGCTATAAACACCTCCTCGGTTAATACACTTTCGAGGAATTTTAATTTGATATACATTCCACTTGTGGTTATGCCATTTTTAAACATATGCTATCAACACGCATTCATCACAATCAATTCCGTGCTTCCTAAATGGTTAGTTGGGGGGCTGCAAAAGTGCAAAGTGATGTTTAAATATATATAAGGTGTCCATAGACCACGAAAAATTGTTGGGTCTGTGTCATGTTTCCATATCAAATGTGTTTGCAATTATCAGCTAATGTTAGTTCAATGTGAATTTTTATCATGAAAGCAAAATACTTGATTTGATACAGGTCCAAGCTTGATATAAAGGGGTTGGGCAAAATAATCGGAACTAGCAAAATGTTGTTCAACTTTAAAGTGCCACAGTTCCATGAATAATGAACTTGATGCATTTGGCGCTGAATATGCTATATCTTGGGTGCCTGGTCATGTAGAAAGTTACAGTCTTCGGCAAAATTGTTAGGTAGGTCATGGCCTTTTGATTGGTGAAAATTAGCTAAGAATTTGCACATTGTGTGCAAGTGTGCATGTGAATTTTTTCTGGATATGTTTTATCTTGGAATCCAGGTTTATGTCGTAGGCAAATTTTGATCAGTAGGCCAAGAACCTTCCAAATTAATCATTTTGTTCGATCATTTTCCACAGAGATGGCGCTGTTCCGCTAGTAGGAAGTGATAAAAATCCCCATATAGAAATCGAGAAAAGTGGGAATAATTCGCTTTCGGTGCATATTCAGGTCAAAAAAAGTGAACCACAACCTAAAGAAATTAATCAGGGACGTTGTCGTTCAGCTTTTTCCCAAAAAATATTGTTAAACAGGCTACAATTAAATAAAAATGATTTTTCCTCATACAGTTTTTGCTGCTTTACTATCAGTCCCCAGAGAGCCAAAAAATTCAAATTTGAGATAGAAAATTTGTCCTCACGATCTCAATTTCTCGACATGCCATGTATTTTGTTGACACTCGATTTGTGATTTCCCTTTCACAGATTACAAAATAGAGTACCTGTCACTACAAAACATGTCTGGTACCTCTATATATGCATTTACTGTAACATTTGAAGTCCCTCCTTTTTTACATATTCTGCGCAAAAGATACTTTATGCCCCGCCCCATACATTAAAACCGGCGGGAAATTCTGTGAGGGGTGAGCTATTTTGTGTGCAGGATGTGTAAAAAGGGATGGACTTCGGATGTTAATATAAATGCATATATAGAGGTACCAGACATGTTTTGCACTGCAGTGTCCTCTGTGAACAATTATAGGAAAACAGATTGTGTCTAGTTTCCGATAGGTGTCACCGCAAACAACAGCAGTGACATCTGATGGAACATGAATGAAGAAGCTTGACAAAATGATTAATTCCCTAGAAATAGCTGATCATGGAACGTAGAGAGAAAATTTTGAACTTCTGTCAAAAAACAGAAAGCCTACTAATCACATATGCCGTAGACCTTCTATATGACAAGGATCCCAAGATATAGCATCTTCAGGAAAATTACTTGCACACTAGCGCCATGTAGTAAGAAAATTCAGAACTTCTGTCCTCCCAAGTAACAATTTGGGTTTTATAAGGGTACTGTAGACCATGATTTAGACTTATAGAGTGCTTTAAAACCTAAATAAAACTTACAATGTTACTTGGGCTCCTCTCAAAGGTCTTTGACCTACTGAACAAATTTTCCAATTAATTAGCACACTAGCACCGCGTAGTGAGAAAATTATAAACTACTGTCCACCAACCAAAAGTCCATGAGCCACTGAACAACTTTTCCGAAGACAGAAACCTTCAATGTGGACGGAATCCCAATATATAGCATATTCAAGAAATTCAATTGCACATTAGCACCGCGTGGTTAGAAAAATCTGACCTACTGAACACAAAACTCCTTAACCTATTGATCAAATTTGAAGAAAGAATTCTTCTATATCACAAGGAGCCCAAGATATAGCATATTCGGAAATACAGTTGCACACTAGCACTGGGTAGTAAGAAAATTATGAGCTTCTATCCATCAGTCAATAGTCCTTGAACTACTGAACAAATTTGCCGAAGATTGTAACCATCTATATGACCTGGATCCCAAGATATAGCATATTCAAGAAATATATTTGCAAACTAGCGCCACGTAGTGAAAAAAATCTGAACTTATGTCCATCAATGAAAAGAACTTGACCCATTGAAATCTTTTTCCCAAGACAGAAACCTTCTATATGGCCAGGAGCCCAAGATATAGCAAAACCAGGAATTTCACATGCACATTACAGGGTGATTCAGAATAACTGTCACTTTTTAAAATGGTCATAGCGATTGAACGGTTGCATGAATTTTTTTATATCAGTTTATTCCAGCTATACCAGCTAGCTTAAATTTTAGAAAAAACAGCTTTAAAAGCACAATTTAAATAGATACGTTTCTGAATTTCTAGCTGCTGAACCATCGAAAATTAATCAATTATTGGTACAGGGTTGGACTTATTTTCTCATTTTTAGTCATAATAAAGATCATTCATATTCCACTAATTCTTCTAAAATTCGTCCACTTGGTAAAAAGTTGCAAATCGTGTGTTTTACTAAAATAAATCTAACTTCATACAGTTTATTCCAAATAAGTCTGAAACTAAAACGAACTAAAACAATAAATTACAACTAGTCAAGATTTAAAAAATATATATATACATCTATTCAGAATGTTTAAAAAAATGTTCCACTAGGGTGTACGCTCAATTTTGCGATACACTGTATAACCTTCAACTTAGTATACTTCAATTCAAAAATCTCTCCTTTTACCTTTAGCTACCAGCACATTTATCACAAAAATGAACCGCAGCTGGCACGCAAGTTTTAGTTCCAGCACTTTTGGAGTCCTGTCGATACGTCTAAGCTCTGATATTGAACGGATTTTACACGCATGGTTCCTTTTTACATCTATAATGATGCGAAAAATAAATGTTTCATTCTTTCGAAGAGATTTCAGTTTCTAAAAGATAACACACGGATTTATACAGATGTATGATATGCACAATACAAGTTGATATTTGTACACACTGTAAAACAAAAATACTTGAACGTATACCCATTTTACCCATTGAGAATTGCATATTTTTGAAATCGGTGACAGTTATTTGTAGAACCGCGTGGTGAAAAAATTCTGAACGAACCCCTCATTATATCTGTCAAACTTTTATAGCGAATCAAAACAAACATAGTGTAGTACTAGAATTTCGACTAGAATGGGGTACGTTAATCGATTTGCTTGGCACCAAGAGGCTAGTCAAGTAGTGAACCAATTTTAAATCGTTAGTTTTCACCAAAAATTATGCTATTTTGTTCAAAACAAGTTTCTTGAGGTTTGACATCGATAGGAGATTTTGCAATAAAATGGTAACGGAAAATCCACAAGTGTTGTCCAAAGTACAACAGCGCGAGTGTTCAAAGGTTAACGAAACGCAGATTAGGCCATTAGACCTCTAAGCCTACGGGACCTGGACTACTATGGTCGAGGAGGACCAACGCGCCTGGTGTTTTCGAACGAAACGAGTTGGGTACCATCTACGGAGGAATTCAGATCGATAACGGCGAATGAATGGTGAATGGTTCCAGCTGCTGGTAGAACCACCCATCGTCATCACCGCAAAAATCGGGCGACTACGGTGGGCTGGGCACGGTATTCGAATATCAGACGACACTGACGACAGCCCGATGAAAAAATTTCTCGATAACGAACCGATTGGAATAAGAATTGGATCAAGTGAAAGGCTACCAGAGACCAATTAGACCCAAAAGTTGTTGACCTATACACACTATGAAATAACTTATTTTATACTTGATGAAATCCTTCGTCGACTTGAAGAATGAGACGTGAACACACATATCATGTGAAATTAAGTGCTTCGAGACTGAAAACTTCAATACTCGACGAAAAGTACGTTTGATAGAGCTGAATTTCGCGTCTGTTATGACTGAATTTGTACATCAAAATTATGTTGCTCGTATATGCCAGTCTCAGAGCACCCCAAATTAACATGTATTTGTCTAAGTGTGTACGAGTTTTGTAAATTTTTTAGTGACCAAGGTTTTCAATATTGCAAAATTTAACATTTGTGAAGGTCGATTCTGATCGATTCGTCATTTGTCGTGGAACTGCTCAGTAGAATCTTCCAGCGAAAATCGAAATAAACTTTCTGGATAAAATTTCAGGGGAACACTGGAAGAATCTCCCGGAAGAAGTGGCAAGAAACTTCCCGAAAAGTAGTAAGACACGTTCATGGAAAATCAGAAGGATTTTAAAGGGGAAGTCAGATAACTCTATCATGGCAAATTGGAAGAATCTTCCGAGGAAGTCAAAAAATGTCTGTATGAAGTTAAAAGAAAACTATTTAACGTTTCATGGATCATTCCGTAGAAGTAAATAACTAAATGAACATTCTGACGTATAAAAATCAAAAACATTATCTACATGGTAGGGTAGAGAACTACTTCGGCCTAATCGCCCATTTTGGGCCTATCGAGCAGAAAACTTCATATAAATCCATGATTTAAGAGTTAACAAGTCAATTATGCATTTGGTACGATACTTTAGCTAATAAGCTACAGAACGAAGTCAATGAGAACGCGTGATATGAAGGTTTGCACCCATTATTCCCAAAACAAAAGAAGCGCTCTGACCGAATCCATTTTTATCTTCATCCGATAGGCCGAAGTGAATTCATTGGCGTTTCAATGCGTTAGGTCGAGTTTAGAATCCGTAGGCCGAGTATGGCGTCAAGAAGCAGTGTTAGGCTTTTGACAATATCTCAACGATTGGTTTCTCTTTATCAAATCTTCGTACGTACCGGGAAGGTAAATAAATTTGGAACCCCCCAGTAATAATAACATTCTGTTTGGTGCTAAACTGCGCTAGATTAAGAAAGACTAAGTGCGGGTTGTGCTTAATAGGCCGGAAATGGGATAGTTAACCCTATCTATAGGATAAAACTGTACACTCAAAAAATTCCACACGTTTGATCGAAGTGTTTAAACACTTGATTTTTTTTAAATGCACAATCACATTAACTTTAAGTGTATTTCACCTTGGTTAAATGTGTTATACACGTTAATTTAAAGTGTTTCAAACTTTGAAATGTTGAAAATCTTTCACTATCTATTAAAGTGTATTGCACATTGAATCACACTACTGTTCATAACAGATGGATTTAAAGTGCTTTGCATTTCAATACAATGCGAATTTCTTGCTCAGAAAGGTAAACATCGAAAACAAGAGTTGTGACTTTATCCTATCAACCCGCCTCATATATGAGAACAACCGTGGCACAGTGAGATCGAACGAAGACTCCGGCAGCAGCACACCCCCCAACAGTCCATGATCGAATCCCAAATCAGACCCATTAAAAAGATATGTGAAAGCTCTGGCCTCTGGAAGTTTTGTTTATATATTTTTCGATTCATTTTTAGAGTTGGTAAAGTAGAAGTTGATAAAGTAGAATATTGTAGAATATTGAACTATGATGTGCAAAGCAATTGATATCACCATATGAGGCACATAGAATCCAAGTATGTCACAATTCAAATCCATAGTGTTCAGGCATGGTTCATAGCATAAGATTCACACATGAAATGGATGTGTTTCACAATAAGCGCAAAATTAAGTGTGAGACACATGATGATGACGTGTGAAATTTTTTGAGTGTATGTGAAAATTCCATCGTTGTGTCATCCTCTATTTCTAGATTCTGGCGGGAAAACTGAATTATTTGCATTGCATTGATTTCTGCTCTTCTTGACCGTCTCTGCTTGACCGTCAAGCAGTACAGTTCGGTTTCTACTCGCTCTCTCGAGTTGTTCGCTACGTTCGTTTCCATACTGTTCGTGCTCCTTTTTCGCGGTGTTTGGTGAAGCATCGCCCGACCCCAGCATGGGGAAACCGCCGCGTGATAACGCGACTGCTATTCCGGCCGGGAAATGATCCCGATCGGACACAGTCAGCACACAAATGGCACAATTTGCCAACAATCGATACGCCATCCTGGAAAACGGCGAAGAACTGAAAGTGGAAAAGAAGGAGAAAGTGGAAAAGAAGGAGAAAGTTCCCGGAAGGCTTCTGAAGATGAACCAGCGTCTGGCTGAAAATCTCCTTAATAAAGGCAACTAACCAACCAACCAACCCGGAAGGCTTGAGGAAAAAAAATCAACTTTTACATTGGTAAAGGTCTCAAGTGCACCATGCGCATGTGTACTGAAGGCATCAAGCTGATGATTCCAGCGATGAACCACTACAAGGCCGTCAAGCCTTTGCTGAAACAAAAAAACGTGGAGTATTTGTCCCACGATATTGAGGTGACCCGCTTGGTCAAAGTGGTCCTGCGCGGCCTTTCCGACATGTAAATAGTCACACTGTCGGATGAAATGATGGATTCAAGCCGATCCAAATCTTCAAAATGAATCGTCATAACGCTTCACGTAAGTACCGTGAACAGCTGTATCTGGTCCACCTGGAAAGGAATGCAACATGCTTGAAGGACCTCCAGAGGCTTCGGGCCCTTTTCCACATCGTGGTGATTTGGGAACAATACAAGCCAGTCCACCGTGCTGTTTGGGCATGAGAACGAGAAACTGCCACATGTCTTTCCGTTGCAACAATTGTGGCAATCAACACGCACATGATGCCTGCGAATTATTGGAGGAAGCAGACCCCAAATGTGCCAATTGTAATGCAGCACATCTAGTGACCAGCAAGAAATGCCCGAAGCAAGTGCAATAAAGCCTCTACAAAGAATCAAACTGTCCGCAGAAGAGTGCCTGCAAATAACCCATCCTGCAACAGCGCCAAATTCCGGTGCTTCCACTCAATAACCGTTTTGCTGGGGGTACATAACACTTCGATAAACTCAACTCATTCGCTGCATACCGGAGCACCTCTCCACCTCCGGGGCTATCGTAGCAGCATTAGGTGCTCTCCCTGCACTAGCAATCAAGAATGCAGACACTCTGCTTACATCGGTGGAACTTGTTACACTCGTGACAGAAGTAATCATGATTCAGCCCACCTGCTGGACCCGAACAGAACAGCTCCATGCTGCAGTATCCCTTATCAATAAGTATGGACCGTGAAGCAATCAAAATTACCAATTGGAACGCTTGCTCGCTCAGGAACAAGAGCATCGAGCTCGTTGAATTCCTCAACGAACGAAACATCGATATCGCCATCATCACCGAAACGCACCTGAAGCCCGAGATTAACGTCTTCCTTCCCAATTTTCAGCTTGTGAGGCTGGATCGATCCAGCTTCGGGGGAGGAGGAGTTGCCATCGCTCCAAGGAGGAACATCAACAGTCGGTTGCTGCCTAGCTTTCAGCTGAAGGTTATCGATGCCATAGGGGTGGGAATTTCTACTCTTGTCGGCCCCATCACCATTGTTGTGGCTTACTGCCCCAAACAAGTCAACATCATGGACGGGTCGGCAGCAGTCCTGCGACGAGATATTGTCAAGTTCACACGGTGGTGCGATGACGGTAAAACTCCATCATCGCCTGCGACCTAAACGCCTTGCGGCAACAGTCAGCGCAATCAAAACGGCACTGTCATGAACAACGACCTGCAGGAAGCGCAGTACAATATCTTGAGTTCAGACACTCCCACCCAGTTGATTCGGTCCGAAATTTACGCTACTATCGATATCTTCATTAGCAACATGGGCAATAACATCGCTCAACCTATCACCTACCAGGACTCAGCTCGGACCACTATCCGGTGGTGGCCGAAGTTGGTTCCTCGGTGAACCGATTCGAAGCTTCACGGCGCAACTACCATCGTGTCGACTGGTATCAATTTCAACACTGCGTGGACACAACCATCGACTACGATGTCCAGCCGGAGACGTCCGAATACGTTTACCGGTGTCTGCAATCTATCGAGGGGGGAATATCCTTGGCCAGGGAACAATACGTCCCAGTATCCAGACAGGTGAGCAATACTCTGAACCTTGACAGATCTACCAAAGACCTTATAAGACTCCGTAACGCTGGGATTCGAAGGCAGTACCAACGCTCTGATCTGCCTGTCCATAAGACCAATTACAATCACCTTACCAAAATTATCCAAGCCAGGATGGTGGATCTCAGAAATAACGACTTTGCTAGTAAGATCAGCTCTCTCCCAGATTCTGCTAAGCCGTTCTGGAAATTTATCAAAATTCTTAAAAACAAGCCTAGGTCCATTCCACCAATGATAACCCCTGAAGAGAAGGCTGCAGTGATAGGCCACCCTATACTTCTTCAGCTCACTCAATCTCGGACAGACCTCAGCCAACCTCCACCAGATTCCCAACATCTTTCGTGAGGAATCCAAGATCACAGCTGACGAACTGTTAGCCTATATCAAATCATCCAAAAATATGAAGGCCCCAGGTTTCGACAACATCCTCAATCTGGAGCTCAAACATTTGAGTGCCAGATTCTTCCGCCATCTGGCACAGATTTTTTTCCTCCGGCTTGGCTACTTCCCCTCGGGATGGAAGTCAGCTAAAGTCATACCCATCCGGAAACCTGGGAAAGATCCTTCCTCTCCTTCATGTTACCAACCCATCAGCCTTCTCTCAGGGTTATCCAAGCTGTCCGAAAGAGCAGTTTACAGCCAGCTTCTAACATCTGCCGAAGAAAACAACAGCTTACTCGAGGAGCAAAAGGTTGATCGACCGTCCACCAACTGACCAAAAACATCTACTATGGCATTGTTAAAAGTTGAAAAAGCATTTGACAATGTCTGGCATGATGGCCTGGTGTACAAGTTGCATCGATTCGGTCTTCCGATCTTCCTCGTGAAGGTCATACAAAATTATCTATCGATCAGGACGTTCTAGGTCTCCTTGGGCCCATCCTGTTCAATCTATTCACCTCCATTATTCCGATTATTTTTGATGGTGGATGGGTGTCTCGGTTCGCAGACAACACATCCGTCGTCTACGAGGGTAGGGTCATCAGAGCTCTGACTACCAACTCCAGAGAGGCTTGGATGTCCTGTCTGAGTATTTCAACAGCTGGAAGATCTGTATCAATGTGGCGAAGACCCAGGCCATAATTTTTCAACACTCAAAATCCCCCAGACTTGGCCGTCGGAAAATAACAATATCTGCCTAACTGGCACAGTGGTGGAATGGTCCAAAGAGGTAGCCTACCTCGGACTGACTCTTGACAGTGGGCTGCTTTTCAGGGAGCACGTTGACAAAACGAAAACCAAGTGCAACATCTTGATAAGATCATTGTTCTGTTAAAAATGCATACAACTACAAAAACCTGAAATGCTGTATTTGGAAGATGAGTGTATATACAATGCTTGCTATGATTAGTTTTCACCGTTTGCTCTCCAGTTTTCAAAATGACGACCAAGCAAGAGGAGTAATGTGTCAAAATTTTGCCCGCGCAGCAAGAGCATCCGACGTTCTCCCACGCCAAGTTGGCAAAATTGCTGGAAGTATCCAAATCGACCATGACAAACGTTTTAAAAGTGTTCGGGGAGCAGGAAGCCTGGAAGCGGCGGCAATTGTAATCCGGACGTGGCAGTGACGACGAAGAAGGTGGCGATGAAATATAAGCGAAATCCTAACCTCTCCATCCGGGACGTCGCTGGCAAGCTGAATGTCTCCCATACTACTGTGCAGCGGGCCAAGAAACGAGCCGGGTTGTCGACGTTTAAGAAGGTGAAGGTGGCGAACCAAGATTACAAACAAAACACGTCGACAAAGCAGTGGTCCCGAAAGCTGTATACGAATCTGCTCACAAAGTTCGACTGTGTCGTCATGGACGACGAAACTTATGTGAAGGTGGATTTCAAGCAGCTTCCGAAACAGGAGTTTTATATCGCATCAGAAAAAGGAACTTTTGGACTATAATCGGAAAATTCCGGAAGAAAACTCCGGAACTGTTTGAATGAGCTTCGGGAGGAAGCTGAAAACAACATAAGCAAAAGAAGAAAGAAGCTCACCGTGAGGAAATTAGAGGAAAGTTCTGAGAAAAGTCAGAAAAACATATGTGGAACTTCCAATACATAAATTGAGAAACTTCTGGCGAAAATTTAAAGAAAATTTTAGGCTTAAATTGGACTTCACATTCAAAGAAAGGCAGAAAAGTTTCGGAAATCGGAAATAACATCAAGCAGAAGTCATTTCCAGGGGAAGGCAGAAGAAGCTCGGAAAAACCTTCCAATAGAAGTAACAAGAAAAACAACTGGACAAAATTCCAGAACTAGACGAAAGAAATTTCTGCGAGAAGTTTAATTGAACTTCCTGGGGAAGACGGAAGAAACTTCCTGGAGACGCTAGCAGAAACATCCTAAGGTAGATTGGAAAAAAAATCTGGAGGAAGTCAGAGCGCTAACGGAACAGTCGAAAGAAACAAGGAGATAATTCCGGAAAAAAAGAGTTCTTGGGGGATGTTCTAATGATCCATAATTTTTTTTCAAATGGTCATAAAACATCTCTGGAGACCCCGCAATGCCCCTGAAGTTTTTGGAACATTCCTGAAATTTACTTAGGAATATTCCATATTTCCTCGGATTTTCTTAAAAGTTCTTGTAATTTTCCTTAAGTTAATAGGGTTGTTTTGGCGTACTCTGATCATCTTTGAAATACTTGGAACTTTCCTAATTCTAAAGAGATTACCGGAATATCTCCAGTCAACTTTGAAGGTCTCTAGACTTTCTTGAAGATTAAAAAATTTCTTATGTGCTCTCGCAATTTTCTTGAATTTATTGTAACATCAGCATTGAAGTTCTCTGATTTTCCCGATTTTTCTAATTTTTAAAAGTTATCGACATTGCCATTAATAAGCACGGAACTTCCCATAAAATGTTTTAACAATGTGCTAATGTTCATGTAACTTTCCTTAAGTTTCTTAAATTTGCATGAACCCCTCGGAACATTGCTGAAGTTTTCGGAAATAGCCTGAGTTTCTCGGAACTCCTTTAAAATTTCAACGATTTCCTTGAAATTTAATAATCTGTCCTGATGTTCTTCGAGCTTATTGAAACATTCTTTAATTTATCGAAACTTACTGGAAAGTCTAGACTTTTCTGAAGTTTCAGAACTTCTTAAAAGTTCCTGCAGCTAGTGTGGATCCGCAATCGAAATCCGGAATCATCGCGGAAGTTCCGGAAGAGTTGAAAAAACTGGTGAGAGAAGATGGAAGAATCATTCGAGCGAAGTATGAAGAAGCTTCCAAGGGAAGTCGAAATAAGTTTCCGAGAGGAATCGTAAAATAATTAACGATGTAAGGTAAAAGCAAATCCAGGAACTTAAATAATGCTTAAAAGGTATTTCCCGATTCCCCCAGAATTACCACAAATAGCCATCGACTGTTTATCGATTCATGGATTGCCAAAAACGATGATAAAATTGAAGCATTAATCAACAAAGTATCCATAGGACATTCTTGAGGATGATTTTTTTTTAGAATTTGAGAAAAATTTGAGATATTCAAAAAGATACAAGTCTCTCAAAACAATTTTCTCCAAAAATTCTGAGCGTGGGCAGGCAATAATCATTTTAATTATTCAAAAAAAAAATCGGTATAAATCGGTATAAAACCTCTTAAATCGGTATTCTGAGAAACCTTATCTGTACATCGGTATCTAGTTCGGAATCGGTATATCTGGCAACGCTGCTGCTACAATTCCTAAAGCAACATAATAGACCTGTGCTGTTCTGGCCGGACTTGGCCACTATGGGAAAAAGGCAACAACGTGGTTGTGGTACCGATAGACCAGAACCCTCCCAACAGCCCAGAACTCCGCCCTATCGAACGGTATTGGGCCTTGATCAAAAGGAATCTAAAAAAACTAATAAATCTATGGAAAACGAGCAGCAGTTTAAATCTAACTGGTGTTCGGCGGCGAATAAGTTTGATGAGACCACTGTGCAAAATTTAATGGAAGGGGTTAAGCGGAACGCACGGCAGTTCGTATTTGGCAAACCAAAAGAATAAACGAACATTTTTATTCCTTTAAATATATGAATTGAACTACCAAAAGAAATATAAGAAGATTTTTGTGATATGAATTTTGACTGAAAGAAACGATTTTTTTGTCGACCATTTTTTGCGCGTTCCAGTCTTTATCCACTTATCAACAGGTAGTCCACCCTGTCCCTGGAAAATAGGCTTGCAGTCTACAAGCAAATCATGCTTTCCGAAATCGAGTATGGTATGCCAATCTGGGAAAGTTGCGCCAAATGCCATCACCTTAAACTCCAATGGATCCAGAACAAGGTCCTTAGGATGATCCTAAACACTCCTCCGCGCAAATATTAAATTAGAATATCCAATTAAACAAAGATGATGAGCCAGGTAGGATAATCAATTGAATTTTTAAATCATTGTACAATCATAATCAGCAGAAATAAACGAAAATTTACTGCTCTTGTTGTGTATACCTTTTTGGTAAAACAAATGCTAATCGTTCGATTGAAGAGCCCAGAAATGGATCACCCATTAAAATACACTAAGTTTAGTTCAAGTGTAAGGTTTCAGTTGACACGGTGAAAGTACAACCACATTTTTTTCAAGCATGCGTGACTTCATTAAAATTGTTGCAGTATTGCACCGCAAGCGTTCGTTTGGCTAATACGATCAAACATTAAAGCATTTGATAAACCCACCATTACCACTTGCCAACACCCAAGGGCGGTCTCGCATTGTAGGGTACCCGCGAATGTTCCGGTTGATCATTGTTTGCTATTTCAAGAATGTTTCCCTAATTTCAACTTGGCAGCGAGGTGAACGGTATTCTTTAATGAGCGGAAAATTTCAGTTCATGCTTTCGGAAGGGCCTTTCAGAACCAACTCCACACCAACCACAGCCGATTGAAATTAAATACTGTAGGTAATGTGTCCTAATGAAGTGATTTCGCGTTTTTTGGTTTGTTGGTCAGTGTCACCCACCGCGTGAAAGGCGGTGGTCAGCCAGCTCCATATTTTTTGTTGTTGTCTCTATTCTAAATAATAATGAACAAAATCGAAGGTTTCCGCCGAGTTGCCGACACGAGTGCAAGCGTGCGCGCCTCTTGGACTAATATTAATAATGATCGCAATGAGCTACGGGCGCACGAGCACTCGCGCATGGTCGAGAGAGGGGCGAGGGCTCTGAGTCAACAGAAGGCGACTCGAAATTAACAGCTCGAAATTGGTTTCAACAGCATCATTGAGCTGTCGTTTTTCATGCCCGTTTTTGGGTGGTTAGAGAGCCGTTTGGATTGATTTTCTGTTTTTTTTTCGGTTTGAAGAGAATTAATTTCAAGCGGAAGGTTTCGCTTGTCTCGAAACCAGACGGAATGTGCCACCAAGACGTATTGACGAATTGACAGTGGGTCCGTGTTTACCTATGATATGCAACGATTGATTGCTGGCTGGAACAATTCATAAATCACGCTGGTGCACATTTTTATGGTATTCGATGAATGAGTCGCTAGGGATAGTCAGGTTTGTTGACTACGCGTGCTAAAGGTGGATGGGAGCCAAAATTGTCCTGATTGTTTTAGCTGTCTGACTGGACATATCCACCTTGAATCAAGAGTAAATTGATTTTTGACTGTGCTTGACATTTGCGTGCAGTACAATCGATGTGTAGCCAAATCTATTGTATTGTAGCCTGATTGATCGCCTTCAGGAATAATTTGTAGCACAATCGAACATTAAGCAATAAATGGAGTGCAATTGATAAAACACTTTAAATTTGAAAAATTTAGTAAAATTGTAGCGGGAAAAAATCTACAATCCCAATCAAGAAACGCCTCTTAATTTTTCCCAAGCAACTATACCATTGAACATCTATTAGCTGGTAGTCTTTTTATGAGCCAATACAATAGGTCTCACCTACCGCCCATTTACAGACCATTCGATGGATGTATATTTCGTGCCTCGTTGAATTTTGTTAAACCACCTTTATTAGCTTAGTAGCCGGCAGGTAATGAACGTTTTCTTACACTATTTGAAGCAACCTACCCACATGCCAAACTATTTTCTAACACACGAACGTTCTCTCGAACTCGTGCCGTATCAACAACTTGCTTCCATCAGTTTGCTAAACCACACATTTATCGGCACCCGATCTAGATGTTGCTACAGAAGACAGCGTTTATGATCACTATGACCGATAGGAGCCCCAAGTTGTTTCCCCCTATTCCCAAGCAGATATTTCAAAACCCTTCGAGGATTGCCGGCCTCAGCCATATCGCTCGCTTTGCAAGCCAAATCACAAAGGCCACGGACGTGGCGATGGCAACCACGGTACAATTAGATTCAATTATTCCAATCAGCCCAGCTTTCCGACTAATCCGACCGAGCTATCGAACAACCTTGCCAAATACCACCTTTTTGCTGTTAGCTATTGTTGTAATCGTTGATAAATTGGGACCGTTTAAAATTGTACCTATGCTTTGCACGAACGGAAATTTCATATATATTACACCAAAATCCACCACGAGACCACGCGAACATTTAATTGGCAAATGAATCGGCAGAATTTGAACGATTTCTTCCTCTTCCTTCGAAGAGGTTTTGCTGCTGAGGATTGCCTGCTTGTTTGTTTGGATGGGCGCTGGTAGCATTGAGTAATGTAGTGCGGTTTTTGGTCATATTTACCGCGTAGGATGTTCAACGTGGGACCTCGGGCGGTGGGTTCAGTGAAACATGCGAAATCTGGATTATTGAAATGAAGCATTTTTTGTTCGATTAAGAATGTTAATTTTAACTAACAGAAACCACCAATAGGTGACATGGGACGTAATACAGTCAACGCTCGCTAATTCAATGAAAACTCTCATGATTACTTTGACAACCATTCCCATACAAATTTTCAAAATTAACCTTCGTAACTCGATATCTTCCCTAACTCTATGGCTCCATCAGGACTTTTTTTTTCGTCAACGAGATTTCATCATCTCAAGTCGTCGGGTAAGGATCACGACCTGATACGATGTGGTAAGACAAGAGATGGAAGTGTACGAGTAGCTGCTCTGTTTTGGTAGATGTAGATGCAGAACATATAGATCCTAGACTTAAGGTCAAGATTGACTAAATCATTTCACTTTGCGTTATCAGAGGCACTAAGCATCGATTAGCTTGAGATCGAAGACAGTACCAGAACTAAGCTAAAAAGTTGAGCACGTTTCTTCGGGACCTTCTGGTCCTCGTTCTGGTTTAAGAGTTACCTCTATGATACAACTTAGAAAGCACGCAGTCATTATCTCTCGCATAGTAGATGTAAGTGTATTCAGTCATGCATGCGGAAGAAGAGTACTAGACCAACAATTCAAATAGGCGGAACAACCAAACGTAACGCTAATTTCCAGAGAATCAAAACACACCTACGCAAACTAACAATGCCATTCGATTAAGGAAGTTTGCTCTTTCCGATGCTTGTGTTAGATTAAATGGGTGTGTTTTGATTCTCGAGAAGTGTGAGTGAGAGCCATTTCTTACGTTTGGTTGTTCCGCCTATTTCAATTGTTGGTCTAAATATTCTGCCTATTATTCTTTTACACTGAGGCAAGAAACGTAAGAATTCCATAAGAACCAATTATGAATTTAAGCGACAAGAAATCGGTATGCATTTCAAAGGCCTTATGAAAAATAATGTCGACAAAAAAAATAAAACCGAGCAATCTGGAAGCGAACCATGGACGTTGAGATTACGGGTCCTGTGTCCAGACCACTCGTCTGTCAACGCTTGGTAAAATGGAATGAATAATGGCGTAGAACACTTACCTGATGTTAGACAAAATCTTTGATAAGTCGTGCTTATGAAATTCATATGTGTCGTTCATAAATCGAGCCTTATGAAATTCCTAAGTCTATTTGCTTCAGTGTAGGATCTGCTATCGACGTTGGAAGCCGTCTTCGAATACCTACTTCTATCTTGTTCAACGAAGCCAGTTCAATTGAAAAAACACCCAATACATTCCAGAACGATTGCCGGCGCCGGTGGTGTAGTGGTAAGCGTGACTGCTTTCTCACACCCCAATGGGTCTGGGTTCAATCCCAGCCGAGGTCGGTGGGATTTTTCTGAGGCATAAAAATCTCTGGTCACGTTTTCCTTCGGAAGGGAAGTAAAGCCGTTGGTCCCGGCCCATGTGTGTTGAATGGGTGCGATATCCTACGCTGCCTTCCTGCACATTCGATTGCCGTCAATGGATGGCAATCGATGTCCTTCGGTGATTGGCACTAGATTGCGGAACAGAGACCGACGTTAAATAAAGGAATGAAGATTTCAGAACGATTATGCTATCCAGGACCAGGAGACATAAAACTATGGAGTGATTGGTGACGGTCCGGCAAGCATGATTAACTTTGATCATGCCGATGTGTTTTTTAGGTTGCTGGGTGAAGTATGCAACAATAAATTTCTGAGGCATCTGGATATTGTAACGTCGTGAAAGAAGATTATTTTGGAGATGCTGTACTGCGGGTTGATGATCAATGATCACGCTTCTCATCGACAACATAGCGTGATCTCCATGGACTTTTGAGGGTAAGCAGTTTGGACTGTTCAGCACATAGCTGGGTCTCGTCAATACAGGACTGTTTAATTAATAAGAGGGAGATGTTCTATAAATGACCTAGATGGAGCAATTATCCCAGGATATCCAAGCTCTCCCGGACCATCAGAGTCCCTTCATTTACCGTCATTTATAGAACACCTCCGTCTCATTATTCGAACAGACTTACATTTGTTAGGAGATGCCTCTCTTACGTACTCTCAAACGAGTCCCAGCGATTTGCCAAACAGTCCAAAACACTCACCCTTAAGTCACTAACAAGTCCTCATCTCTAAGCCAATCACTAACAATCCGAACTTCCAACAAGAAGTTCACAAAACTTGCTCCGACGAAAAGTTTAGAGAACTTCCGATGAAAGGTTCAGAGAACTTCTGAGATCTACCGACGAGCAGTTCAGAGTACGTCTGATGAGAAGTTCAGAGATCTTCCAACGAGAAGATCAGAGAATTTTCAACGAAAAGCTCAGAGAACTTTCGACGAGAGGTTCAGAGAACTTCCACCAATAATTTCACAGAACTTCCTTGAATTTCATGCAAATAGTTTAGAGAACTTCAGCCGAGAGGTTCAGTGAACTTATGATTAACAAAATTTCTGAATCTACCCTGAAGTTTCACAGAATTTTCCTGAATTAAAAAAAATTCGGTGAAACTTCAGGGTTGATTCTGAAATTTTGTTAATCATAAGTTCTCTGAACCTCTCGTCTGAAGTTCTCTAAACTTTTCGCAGGAAATTCAAGGTACTGTGAAATTATTGGTGGAAGTTCTCTGAACCTCTTGTCGAAAGTTCTCTGAGCTTTTCGTTGAAAATTCTCTGATCTTCTCGTTGGAAGATCTCTGAACTTCTCATCAGAAGTACTCTGAACTGCTCGTCGGAAGATCTGAGAAGTTCTCTGAACCTTTCGTCGGAAGTTCTCTAAAATTTTCGTCGGAGGAAGTTCTGTAAGAAGTTTAAGTTGGAAGTTCGGATTGTTAGTGATAGAACTTCATTCAAGTTCCCTGAAGTTCCGACGAGAAATTCAGAGTATTTCCGTCGAGACGTTAAAAGATCTTTCAACGAAAAGTTCACCAAACTTCCGACGCGAAGTTCAGAGAACATTTGACGAAAAGTTCACAGATCTTAATTACACAACCTAAGAATGCATAGAACATCATCTGAAGTAAGAAAGTACAGTCAATTTCCATGGAGAAATTTAGAGAACTTCGGACAAGATGTTCTGAGAACTTCCGACAAGAATTTCAAAGGGTTTCCGAAAAGAATTTCACAAAAAAGTTTAGAGAACTTTAGACAAGTGGTTCAGAGTACTTTCGACGACAAGTTCAGAGATCGTCTAAAGATATATTCAAGATAAAATCCTTGAAGTTCCAATGGGAGGTTCACTGAACTCTCGATAAGAAGTAAACAGAACTTTTGACGAAAATGTCACAGAACTTCACTAGAATTCCCTGAAGTTCACACGAGAAATTCAGAGTATTTCTGTCGAGAGACGTTTAAAGATCTTCCGATGACAAGAATTTCCGACGAAAAATTCACAGAACTTCCGACGAAAAGATCCCAGAATTTCCGACGAAAAATTTACAGAACTTCATCACACTGCCCTAGAACATCATCTGAAGTTAGAAAGTACAGTGAACTTTCGTCTAGAAATTTAGAGAACCTCCAAAAAGAGGTTCAGAGAACTTCAGGCAAGAAGTTCCAAGAAGTTCAAAGAATTTCCGAAAAGAAGTTCACAGAAAAGTTTAGAAAACTTTCGACGAGAGGTTCAGAGTACTTTCGACGACAAGTTCAGAGATCTTCGAAAGAGATGTTCCCATAAGTTCACAGAACTTCATTTATATTCCCTGAAGTTCCAACGGGAGGTTCACTGAACTCTCTCGATAAGAAATAAACAGAACTTTTTATAGAAAATTTCACAGAACTTCATTAAAATTCCCTGAAGTTTCAACGAAAAATTCAGATGACTACCGTTGAAAAGTTCAAAGAATCGCTGACAAGAGGTTCTGAGAAATTCCGACAATAAGTTTGGAGATCTTCCGACGAGATGCTTAGAAATCTTCCGACGAGAAGCTCAGAAATCTTCCGACAAGAAGTCCAGTTAACTTCCGATGAAAAATTCTAAGATTTTCTGACGCGGAATTCAGAGAATTTCCAACAAGAAACTCTTAGTATTTCTGACAAGATGTTCATAGTACCACAGACAAACAGACGTAACTCTTCATTGTGTATCTTCGTTCACGCATTTAACGGTTGATTTGAATATTATTAGTTCCGCGAACTACTCGCCGCAGCGCTGTCAGCGGATCACTTTGACGTTTCTATACATTCTATAGAACTTGTATGCAATATTGTTTGCGAGTTAGCGAGCAAGCTTGTTTTCCGCGAGAAGCCTGAAAGATGTCGCTACTGAGGTCCTATGTTTTGAGATACTATGTTTTCAAGAAAAACTTTTTCAAAGAGTTACGTCTGTTTGTCTATGATAGTACGTTCAGAGAACTTCCAAGGAGAAGTTCACAAAACATCCAACAATAAGTACAGAGGACTTCCGATGATAAATTCAGAAAACTGCCAAGGAGAGGTTCAGATAACTTCAGAGGAGAAAATCATAGAACTTCCGGCGATAAGTTCAAAGATCCTCCGAGGAGAAGTTTAAAGTTTCCAAGGAGGAGTTCAGAAAACTTCCGGTGTGAAATTTCCGACGAGAAGTTCAGAGAACTACTGACGACAAATTCCGAGAACTTCTTATGTAAATTCACAGTACTTTCGACGAGAAGTTCATCCAGAAGAGCAGCATAAACAGAAGTAATATCCATCCCAAATATGCAACAAGTTTCTAAGCAGACATACATGAAATATGATATTGTGGAAAAGTCTGTTGTGGAATTTCATATCTTGTCGATACTTCCAATCACTTGCTGCTCCCAAATAAGATGCGTGTAACTTTTCTGAATTTATTTGCGGCAGCTGATCTTGTCCAGGAAGATAATGAAGATGATGAAAAATTATGCAACCCGCGGAAGAACGTCCCGATTGGGAGTAATCCGTAACAAACAATCTGGTAGCTGCGTTCGGAACAGCTGTGTAGCGATCAGCGAATCGAATTCCTCAAACATAAACAGACAAATTACATTCGATGCTCGTGCATATGTGTGTGTGTGTGAGAGAGCAGTGAGAGCAGCTTTTTTGAGTTCTTTTGAAAATCCGAGATTTTCTCTAATATGTAACCAGTTGGTTACAATCCGTGGATTTTCTTCTGTATGAGCTATTGGTGGTTGGGAAAATTCACGTTTTGTTAAACCTAAAACAGTAGACACACACAAGAGCGAGAGGGTTTGTGCCGCTGCAAAGAACAAGAACGTTACTGAAGGGAAAAACTATTATACAAAAATGGTTGTGCGAAAAGAGGGAGAATGATTATTATTGGATATATTGGAGAGGCCATCTTTCAGTGGAAGATTAACAACAAACAAACTTTCGTCCGTGTGCAAAAGACCAGTATTTTTAAGTGCGGTGCCAATTAGTGTACCCCCCCCCCCCTTGTGGGATTTCTGGAATGTTGGACTGCCTCCGTTCAGGTAAATAGGCTTAAATTATTGTTATCAGCCAACCTGACGGAAATATTACCCTACAATAGGACCTCGTACCGTAAATAAAACGGTCTTACACGGCTCGGCTCGGAAGTCAAGATGGCTTCCGAGCCTAATAGTAAATGATCCTCGATCGTCCGTTAGGGACGATTCCCTCAGGCCAGTGGCCTTAATTACCAAGGAGGGTCCCGTCTCGGCTCGACCAAGGTGGCCATGCCACGGTCAGCCGATGCCGTCAACGACTGAAGACGGCTGATGAACGCCACCAGATCCGCCATTCTCCTAAAGCGGCAACAACACTGTCTGCAGCCCGCGCCGCAAGTTTCCGGCCACACGGTAGTGCAGGAGCAGCCGTGTGGGCCAACGCCAGCGTCGCGACGCCGAAGGAGAATCTGCTGCAACAGTGAGTACCGTACCGTTCATAAACTCTCGCATACACGCCACATAGGTAGGGTATACGTCCCTAACCTCGGTCTAATATGCAGCCATAGATTACGTTTTTAATCATAACTCATCAATTAATTTACCTGCAAACGATATTCTACTGCTAAATGGTATGCTTAGATGTATGCTTATCATGTCGTTTGCTATCAGGAACCGCAAAAAGTTGAAAAACTTACTTTTTTTAAGACAAAAACTCACCAGGGAAATGTATGTAATATCGGTCTATTGTCCCCAAATTGGGTCTATTTATGGATGCAACTTCGTCCTATCCTGTTTGATTCTCAAAAAAAACGCTCTTGGTAACGTTTTCTTATGTATTTTTTTTTATCACTATCACTGTTAACTTAATACTCTTCATTCCTCAAAACATTTCTTAGAGAAAATTTTACGAAAACTACATTAAATCACTCAAGTTAAAAATTAAAAATTAAAAATTTCGCTTATCGTCTTTCGACCGCAGAATATCTAAATCAAAACATTGTGATGTTCATTATACAGATTTGGCAGAAAAAATCTCCCTTCCTGTTCGTTCCTTATCATCCAAATGCAAACCACATTGTTGACGTTACTCTTATTGCTATATGCTGTCAAATGAATTTCATGGGCCAAAGTTAGGAACATAGAAAAGAAATGTGTCCCTAAAGTTGGGTCCATGATTTACTTGTGAAAACGTTGTTAAACAATTAAAATAAACATAAAATATTCAAACAGTAACTGTGAGTTTTACGTCTAGTGTGTATTATCAGGTAATTCCATTCAATAAATGCCATAATCAGGCCATTTGATGATCGTCAGTGCAACCTTCCCATCTTAACCTTAGAAGTCATGGCGGCTAAAAACTCCGAACAGAGTGATATTCTCAACCAGTTTTATTACTTACGAGAGCTGAAAATGTATTGAAATGTTGTGATATAAATTGATTTGTGTGTGGTACACATTTATCAATCATCAGTGATCAATATTTTCCTTATTTTTTGTGTAATATTCCTTAATTAATTATTTATTTGCGTGATAGGCCGAATGAAAGGACTAGACCCACATTACATACCGTAACCCTATATGTGAAAACCCACCCACACCCACACGCCACAGAATAGGGCAATAAATGTTTTAGAAAATGTGAATGTTCCTGGTTTCATACTTTGTCCGCGTAGCTCCTCCGAATACCCAGTAACATGCCGGCCCTGCGACACAGTTCAGGGGTCTCATGCTACTGAGTTAGTTACCCGGGAGTGTCTGGTCATGCCATAGTCACAAATATTCTAAACTCGGAGTATTAAAGTTATATCCGTGATTAAAATCGAAGATAATTCGAGATTGGCGTATTATCCTCGATGGAGCTTACCGCTATAAGTAGATCACCAGATGAGAACCCGAAACAAGGAAAATTATAAAACAAATTGTATTAAAAAGGGTTTCCATAAGACGAAGGGCAAACGGGCGAAGTACAGCAGGTGGAATAGGCAAAATGACGAAGCACAATATCTCGAAGGACAACAATTCGAAATGCAACAGGTGGAATAGACAAAAGATCGAATGGATAAAAGGTCCAATGAAAGTTAGGAGGTAAAAAGCTAGAATTGACACATGGTGAAATTGGACAAAACGTCGAATGGACAAAAGGTCGAACAAAATTAAAAAGAAAAAAGGTCGAATGGACAAAAGGTTGAAAGACAAAAATTCGAAAATCAAATGGTCTAAAGCTTTAAATGGACAAAAAGCCGAATGGACAAAAGGTCGAAAATTTATATTTTAAAGGGAGCAAAGAATGACATCGTGGTTAATATAAAAAATCAGAATGGTTGAAACACCTACCAAATGAAATCTTAGATGCTTCTCTGCTAGTTTCAAAATGTTTTATCGGGGGTTATTTTGCCACAAATTTGTTGGGTTTTAATGAACTTCATAGTAAATTACGATTTTTTTTTTAATTGTTTGAACATTTCGATACTAGCCTCATATGAAAGGGGTGAGCCTAAGCTTTCGGTTGGTGGGTGTTTCTACAATACTATTTTTTTATAATAAGGTTTTCTTTCAGAGACATCGTGACGAATGGACAAAACGTCGCATGTAATTTTAAGGAACAAATGGTAGAATGGACAAAAGTTCGAATAGTCCAGGCCAAAAATGAATTTTTGACTCGACATTCCCCGATTTGCATGAAACTTTGCATAATTGTTGTTGTGGGAAAGCATTCACATTTTTTATTTCAAAATTTCGGTAACAGCTTCAAAATGGCCGAGTTTAAGCTCCAAAATGGCCAAATTTTAGCAAAACTGCCGTCTACATTAGAAAAGTCGAGGTAGTCAGATACGTCATTTGGTGGGGAGCTGCTCTAAATAGTTCCACGTTCCACGTCAAATGACAAACCAGAAAAACTCGACCTTCTTCGATTTGCATGAAACTTTGCATAATTGTTTGTAATGGGCAAAGATTCCCATTCTGCAATATTTCGTCAATTTTGAATCTTGTAAAATTTTCAAAATAAAGTATTTGAAACTTTAAAAAAATATTTAGTGCAGAAACGGCCCTTCTGATCAAGATGACGTCTGAGACAAAGTTGTACAGAAAAATTATGTTTTTTTCTGGGAAAATATGTAAACAAAATATGTTTAGTCAAATCAAGTAAAAAAAAATCAAACCTTAATATCTAAAAATGTCCTAGCCCGATTTTTTTCAATAAAAAGCTCATGAGAAATGCAATTTTTTTGAAATATTTAGAATCATTGATACTTAAAAATATACTAAGATCAAATAATAAGAACTTAAGGATTTTTTATCATTTTATTGAACGTTGTCTTTTGTCATTAAACCGCAGACAAGAAAGTTCGAGTGATATTAAATGTTTTTAGTGAAAAAATAAACAAAAAAGCGTACTAACGAAAAGTTCAAGTAGGGGAAATGGCTCCAATATTGACCAATGGGTCTAAGATTGGGCCCATCGTTAAAATCTGCTATTTATCAATTTTATCTAGATGAACGTGTCATTAAGACGGTAGTCGCTATTGAAAAATTAGTAGATTGCTTAATTTGTGTATGGGCCCAAATTAAGATCATTTAGGCCGACATTACATCCATTTCCCCTATGTTACCAAAAGCTCTGGTTCTACGATTTTTGTCGGTTTTCATGTGTTCATGGTTTTAAACATTTCAGTATTTCAAAAATCGTTCAAGAACAATTTGAATTACTTGGGTTTTAAAAAATTTTTAAACCAAATAAATAGGGGAAATGAATGTATTGTCGGCCTAAATGTCCCTAATTTGGGCCCATACATATATTCAGCAATCCACTAAATTTTCAATAGCGACCAAAAATATCCATTAGTACAACCCCAATGACGCGTTCATCTAGATAAAATTGATAAATAGCAGATTTTTAGCGATGGGCCCAATATTAGATCCATAGGCCAACATTAGAGCCACTTCCCGTACATTTCTGAATATTTTTTTTTCCAGAAAGACACTACTAGTGCAACACAATTCAATCTTTTCAGGGGCAAAAATGGCAAAATTATAGCAAAATTATAGCAAAAAATGTGAAAGATAGCCTATAACAAACAATTACGCATAATATCTTTCAAATCGGAAAAGATCAGGTTTTTCTATTTTTTGCCTTAAACTGCTCATTCGGCCATTTTGACTCTCGCATTTTTCAAAATGTTGTGTTCGGTATTTTTCGAAAATTCATAGCTTATAAACTGCTCATGTAATGAAGCCTGAGACAAAAAAAAATATTTCTATAGAAGGCTTTTTGATTTATTTGCAATAAGTGCTCCTAAGGTTCCTAATTAGGATCGTTGTATTACCTACAAACTCCCCAAAGAATTTTCCTGAAATAAACTCTCTTCAGTGTTCACTAATTATTCTGCTAAAACGTTTATGGAATTATCTTTGGAATTCCTTCAAAATTCCTCAGATGTCTCGTAAATATTTGGAAACACTCTCCAGATTTCCGAGAGAACTCTTCTTTGAGTTCTCTAAGATGATAACGGGAATAACCTTGAAACTCTCCTAAGTATTCCTTTGAAATTTACCTCTAAACTCCGTTGAAAATTGCTTTGAATTTCTTTTGGAATCCTCCTTAGCATTCATTTGATATCAACCGCAGATTTTTCATTGAATCCGTGTCAGAATTCCTTACTCATAAGTACCTTGGAGATTTCCTCAGAACTCTCTTGAAAGTATCTTTGGAATTACCGTAAAAAGGGGTATCTTTGAAAATGTGGATAACTGTGATAGTATAATATAATGATTAAATTTACTCTCTACGATTTTGCAGAATTAGAAACATTGGGCCCATATTGTAGCTAAGGGTATTTCCGTTGATATCGTAGGGGAATTTACGTATTCTCGGCAACCTAAGCAGCGACCTTCTTTCTATAGCCTTTTTCTCTACGGAACGCACACATATGCAGTATTGGTTTGTTTACAATCTTTTGCTGCCAGCTGCTCTAACAATTTCAGTCGAAAGGATTGTCAAAAACTGTTTTGAAACGTTTTTACAAAGCTCCAATCTTCTCTAGTGAGAGCGAGTATTGTCGGCAACCAGTTTTTCTTCGGCAACCGTTCCATTTGAACTGCATGTAAATCTGCTGTTCTATTATCGGCAACTCGAAATCAGCTACAATTTGTAGTGCGTATGTTGCATTTCGAGAAAACCTTGCTAGATTGCTTTTTCTCAGTGGTAAAAATATAGTCAAATTGAAGCTGAAAGCATAAATAATCGTTTGCATGCATTCAGCGAAGTGTTTTCGTAAGAAAATCCAGTGAAAATAGTGTTTTAATTTGGGTTGCCGAAAATAGTCTGTCATGCCGAAGCCGTCATTTCCCCTATGTAGTTTTTATATAGTATGCGTTACATAGGGTAAATGATGGCTTCGGCAGCCATCGACTGTTTTCGGCAACCACAATTTAAACGTAAATTTCGATGTATTTTCTCACTAAAACACTTCGCTGAATGTATTTAAACGATTCCTTAGTTTTTCAGCTTCAATCCTTATACATTTTTACGACTGAGCAAACCTGTTATGCCAGGTGTTTCTGCAAAAGAAACATAAGCACATTAAAATACGGCTGATTTCGAGTTGCCGATAATAGAACAGCTGGCTTACACGCAGTTTAAACGGAAAGGTTGCCGAAGTAAAAGAGGCTGCCGACAATAGTCACACTCACCTGAGAAGTTTGTAGCGCCTTAAAAACGTTTTCAAACCGTTTTGGACAGTTTTGTTGATTGGAATGGATAGAATAGCTAGCAGCAGATGAATGTAAACAAACAGACACGTCATATGTGTGCGTGACACTGAGAAAATGCTAATAGAAATGCGGAAGCTGCTTAGATTGACGAGAATACGTAAATTCCCCTATTTTACAAACATATTTAAAAACATTTTTTTTTGTTTTTCGCCTGTTTGAAAAAAACACTCAAACCAATGTATTTCCGATATAGGGTAAATGTCGGCTTCGGCACCCATTGACTGTTTTCGGCAACCAAAATTTAAACGTTAATTTCACTATGTTTTCCCATAAACTCACGTCCCTGAATGCACCCAAACGATTCTTTAGTCTTTCAGCTTCAATCTGATTGTATTTGTACGTCTGAGCAGTCCTGTTATGCCAGATTTGTATTCAAATGAAACATACGTACTCTAAAATGGGGTTGATTTCAAGTTGCCGATAATAGAACAGCTTGTTAACACGCAGTTCTAATGGGAAGGTTGCCGAAGAAAAAGAGGCTGCCGACAATAGTCACACTCACTTGAGAAGTTTGGAGCGTTGTAAAAACGCTTTCAAACAGTTTTGAAGAATTCTGTCGATTGGAATGGATAGAGAAGCAAGCAGCAGATGAATGTAAACCAACAAACACGTCATATATGTGCGTGACGCTGAGAAAATGCTAATAGAAGTGCGGACACTGCTTAGATTGACGAGAATACGTAAATTCCCCTAGCTATCACAAATTCAATGTTGTATTCTTATTGCTAATGATGTTTTCTGATTATATACTCGTTCAAAATTTCACATTTCAAGCACTAAATTGTTTGAGTTTCACGCATTTTTTCTACATTAATTGAACATTATCAAAGTATCCCCAAATCAAAATACTGACGTTTGATGACAAAACTAAAATATAAAATTCAAATACTTAACTTTCAGTTAAACATATAACTAACGCATCCTCAGTACTTGTTTAAAAAAAATTGGATCCTCAGTACTTGTTTAAAAAAAATTGAAAAACATTTATTGCTGTAAAAAATATTTAGAATATACTTCAAAAAACTATCAATGTTACCCCGTTTTACGGTACCTTGGAATCCTCCTCAGAATTATGTCGTAAATTTCATTGGAATCCTCCTTTTCGATTTCAACTTTATTAAAGTGATGTTTATCAAAGGGCTAGTTCATCGCAAATATTTGAATCATACTTAACACTTTCTGAGGGTTCTACTCAGAATCAACTTGAAATTCTCCTTAAGTTTCACCTGAGATTTGGATTTCAACAGAACTACCTTGAAAGGCACCCTCAGATTTCACTTCAAGTTTTCCTGAAATTCTGAATTCAGGAAATTTAATTAGAATTATTACAGAGCAAGACAATGTTTTCAGGATAATTCTGAGGTAAATTCCACAATAACTTGAAGTAGCATTCCAAGATAATCGTTCTAAGTGAAATCAGCGTTGGGAAAGTTCGCAAATCAAATGACAAAATGACAAGCGATCAACGAACCGAATAATAACGCTATGTCAGAAGTGCAAAGCAATAATGATATAATCTTCTTCCTTCTTTTTCATGACAAGCAGCCCGTGCGACACAACTCACTCGGGGCGGTAGAAGAAAACGAGCAAATTGTTGGCAAGCTGCTTCACGAAGTAAAGCCGAACATGATACACGTGTGTTAATGGAAATTTTTTTGTTATGTCTTTTCTCGATTCATATCAAGCTATGTCCTCATCCGTGTATATTGCAACAAAGCAGGCAAGCAATATATCATTATCCTTCTACCACTCGGATCGAGCTATGTTACAGAGCGAGTTTGTCATGGTAGTCGTAGCAACCGTATTGTCTGTATCGTTGGTTGCTTTATGTGTTTGGATTCGCTGATAGTGAGTATTTGCGTACTTTTCCATCAATGGGTGAAATACAAAGTCACTCTGAAGGGTAAACCCAGTAAAATATATACGAATTCTTGTGAGATTGGTATGGTTTACTTTCACACGGTTTATCAGCTTCAACACATAATTTTATGAATCAAGCAATTTTCTCTACCACCACTTAGCTCTTGCCTTTCTAATGACAAAAAATTCAATTAACAATCGTAAGAATTTTAATAAACAAAAATCACCATCTCATTGCTCCTGATTCGACTAATCACCTTGTGATGTGTGCCTCACATTACCCAGGGTACACCCAACCTGGCGAAACACTTTCGATTTTCCAATTTTGCGAGTCTCGTTACTCACCCCTGTAGCCGAGCATTGGCATTAAAAATGAGCTATGCAACTAAAATTATGCCTCGTGGTTGGTAAATTAGGAAGAAATAGAAATAACGTCAGTCGCCTCGATAATGTTATGCTTGATTTGAGTGCCCCCAGATGCAATGTTCTCAACTGATTTGGTCGTAGGTACAGTGTATCGCAAAATTGAGCGTACAACTTCTTCTTTGGTTTTAATACGTCCCCAGTGGGAATTCGCATAGTATTGCTTTATTTGTGGCTGCTGGCCAATCAAACATTTATCGGTTATCGGTATAGTATTTGGTTGAGCGTGTAAAAAGTGAGAGCTATGTTAGGAAAATCACCTTTTCTTGAAATACAATTAATCAGATTTTTTGAAATTTTGCTGGTCCATTCAGGTGTACGCTCAATTTAGCAATACACTGTACGTAGTTTCTGCGTTTGTACGTGTGATTATCCAATTCAGCGCAAAAATCCCGCATCGCACTTATAGGTGATCAAGCTATAGGCTAGCAAACAGCCAATCGAATCTGGAAGGCGTGTGCCTCCGGAGGAATGTGTTTAATGTCGCGCGCGGGCGCGTGTTTATGCTCTCGCTGCTGGTTGGAGCCACAGAAAAGGCCTCTGGTGGTGCCCCGACTGCTGCCGTTGCTGTCACTCTTGTCAAAAGTCGTGAACATAATGTTGCATTCGCTGTCTCGTGCCGTCGTCGTCGTCGTCGTTGTGGCAGCTAATATCCATATAAATGTGGTTTACCATACCACCATCAGGCATCAGGTCGAAGCGTATGCTATCACGCCACAAGCCGCATTTTCTATATCGGGGCACTCGTTACTGGGCTCTTTTTGCATCATTTACATTAAACCAAACCGAAAGGCCTTGCATTTTTGGTTTGCTGATTTACTGGCGCCAAGATTCGGTGAAGGGAGTCCGACGGAAGGAATGTGCCAAATCAGCCTCCGTGATGATGGTGGTTGTGCGATGACTAATGTTCTAAGAATTTTGAACGTGACTGGAACTCTTCGGTAGAATCCAGTGCTGTGGTTGTGGGCGGTCATGGGTAGCCATTGACTACTTAGCACTAAAACTAGTTTTTCCATTTCTCAGCCATTTCTGGCTACCTGGGAATCGAGAAACAGCGGATGGCTCTTGCCAGGGTTCGAAAAGATTTTTATCAAGCGACCTGATATAATTTTTGATAGTTATTTATTATAATTATCACATTTGCCCGAGGTGATATTCTAATGAAACATAAAACGTTTTAAATAAATTTTAATAATTTGTTTTCTCCAGGAAGATTTGAACGAATTCCTCCTTAATTCACTCGGAAATTACATCTGACTTCTAACAAAAGACTCTTCTGCATTCTTCTGAAAGTTTAATCTTGCTTCCCTGTCCCTGTAGCTGCCTTTGCGTTGTTTTTTTGACTTCGAAAAAATCCTATCAGGTTTTCCTGAAAGTCTCTTCCAAGTAGTGTTTTACCTAACATACAATGAATATACGATGTGTCCGGGGGCCTACAACGTATACATTTTCCGGCCATTTTTAAAGCATTCCCGGAAATCGGGAAACATGTTTATTTTTTACTTAGTTATTCATTTGAAAGTTACTCATTTAAATTGGAGCTCGATCAGACTTTGCACAACAGCGTCTTTCGACATATTCTGGGGATTTCCTACATTCCAATCACAATACAATTATTCCATCTTCCAACTAACCCAAGTCCCACTGGCTTTCTCGGAAAAGGGAAATTGCATCCTATTTCACACGGAAGTATCCTTATGCCTTCCGGGGGACTGCCTTTTGACTTTCTTTGGAAGTGTCTTCCGACGTCCATGAGATATTTTTTTAAGGAGTTCACCCGGAAGTTCCTTCCGAGTTTACCTGGAAGTTTCTTCCAGCTTCCTCTTCAAATTTCTGTCGCCTTGCCACGGAAATTTCCTCCAGTTGATTTCCCCGGAAATTTCTTTCGAGTTCGATCGGAACTTCTTCTAACCTCGCAAGAAAGTTGGTTCCAACTTTCCTAGGAAGTTTCGTTCAATTTTATTTGGCAATTTCTTCCAACCTTCCGATAAGAATCTTCCGCCCTCGGAAAGCGCCTTCTGACATCCCTGGATTTTGTTTACCTATTTTCCTCAGAAGTTTCATCTGACTTCCACCGGAAAACTCATTCGTTCGCCCAGATGTTTCTTCTGACTTCTTCAAAAACCCTTCTTAATTCCCCTGGGAGTGCCTTGTTTCCTCGACCCATGGTACTCAGACCTCATTATCGTTTGCACTTCACTCATTCAGTCCAGTTGATGTACATTTATGGTTCCAACTGAGGCTCGAATAGTGTAGTAGTCAAGCAGTTTAGTCCGGTTTTGGCTCGCTCAGTCGAGTTGTTCGAGTTGCGCGTTTGTTCGTGTCGTAGTGCCGGTTGCATCGTGTGATGGGAAGGCAGCGCTCCCGGAGCAAGCTCCGTGAGAAAGTGGAGAATAGTGGTGAAGGTAGCTCGTGCGTACCTATCACAAATAGGTACGCTACTCTTCCCACCGATGTTGGGAATGCCCTACCAGCGGAAGTGAAGCGGACGAAGAAAAGGAAGAAGAATCAGGGCCAGTCCGATGGTGCGAGTGGCCGTGACACCATGACGAACGTCAGCGACATCGGTGAATTCGGCGGTACCGTCGAGCATGAAAATTCTGCCGTCCCGAGTACGGCAAAAGTCAAGCTTCCTCCACTGGTGGTGATGAAAGTGCCACTCAACACGCTCATTAGCGAGCTCACATCGCTGGGCGTTGCAGCTGAATTCAAGCTGAGCAGGATCGGCACCAAGGTGATGCTGCGTACCAAAGCGGAGTACGAAGCAACCGTGAAGTACCTGAAGGATTCCAGGGCGGAATACTTCACACATGACATCCCCGGTGAGAAGCCCTTCAAGGTAGTCATCAGGGGCTTACCGAACTTCAACCCCAAGTCGATCGAAGAAGAACTTAAGGACCGTTACAAGCTAGCCCCAATCGCAGTCTTCCGGATGACGAGGAGAGACGAAAACGTGAAAACGTACCCGGATTGCCTTTTCCTGGTTCATTTCCAGAAGGGAACGGTGACGCCCAATGCGTTGAAGGCCATCCGCTCCATCAACTTCATCATTGTTCAATGGGAGCCATACCGTGGCGGCCGTCACGACGTCACCCAGTGTCAGCGTTGCCTGAATTTCGGGCATGGCACCCGAAACTGCTACATCAATCCGCGCTGTGGCAAATGCGCCCAAAATCATGTTTCCTCCGAGTGTGTTGTCGACGAGTCGGAAACATGCAAATGCGCCAACTGTGGTGGAGCTCATCAAGGGTCCGACAAACAGTGTCCCAAACGCGAGGATTTCAAGCGGATCCGAAAGCAAGCGTCCACAAGAAGCCAACCAGGACGGAAGAAGGAAAACACTCCGGCATTCAGGGTGGAGGACTTCCCACCTCTTCGTGGTACGCAACACGGTCAAGCAAATCCACGGGTGCAATCCGGCCCCCGTCAAGAAACGTCTGGTGCCTCAGCTGGACAAAGCTCTCCATCCCCCCCCCTGGATTCTGGAGACAACCAGAAGCACAAAACGCCAATCCCGATCTCTTCTCTGCGGATGAGCTGATGAAGATTTTCGTCGACATGACCAGCGCTCTTCGTCAGTGCCGCAACAAACCCGAACAGATCCAAGTGCTCGGTAAGTTTATCATTCGGTATGGCGTCTAAACCGTTAACTATAGTCACGTCGAACGCTTGCTCTGTACGAGCCAAAAAGTTCGAGCTTGCTGACTTCCTCCTCAAGCATAGTATCGACGTGGGCCTCCTATCAGAGACCCATCTAAAGTCCGGCGACAGCTTCTGGTTGCCTGACCACAACATTATTCGGCTTGATCGCACCAGCTCCAGGGGGGGGGGGGGTGGTGTTGCGGTCGTCGTCAAGAAAGGAATAAAATACCACACTCTGTCTCATATCCGCACCTCTATCATCGAGGCCCTTGGTGTGGAGGTGGAGTCGTCGACTGGATACGTCCAGTTCATCGCCATCTACTGTCCTCGACAGTGTTCCGCCAGCAGTGGACTAGCGGCTAAATTCAAAAAAGACCTGTCCACTATCACCCGTACCGGTTCCCGCTTCGTAGTTGGAGGAGATCTGAATGCTCGCCATGAGGCCTGGCGGAACTACCAGCAGAACCAAAACGGTCGTCTGCTGTTCGACCACTCACAGCATGGGCTGTACTCCGTTTGGTTTTCGGATGAGCCAACATTTATCTCACCGGCTGGCAACCCATCGACGCTAGACCTGTTCCTGACAAATATCGGCTTGTCCAAGCCGGTAGCATTGAACGAACTCAGCTCCGACCACCAACCGGTGGTGGCTGAACTGGGTTGCAACGTGGCTCCTGCTTCAAGCCTGCGCAAGGACTACCATCGCGTAAACTGGGCCCAGTTTGGACGCGTGGTAGACAGGCACATCATCGACAACCCGTCGCTTGACACCGTGGAGGACATCGACCGAGCGTTGGAGGGACTCCACCAAGCCATAACCGTGGCTGACGAGGCGTGCGTCCGACGAGTTCCTGTGAGGGGTAAGTTTATTGCCATTGATTCCCACACCCAATTACTGATTCGCTTGAGAAATGTGCGTAGACGCCAGTTCCAGAGAACCGGAGATCTAGCGAGGAGACGTGAAATGGCCGATCTGAACAAGGAGATTGCTTCCAGAATGGTCTCACTCCAGAACGAAAGTTTCGGGTGGCTTGTCCAGAATCTGGACGACCGCTCCAGACCATTCTGGAAGGTAGCTAAGGTCCTAAAGACGCACCCCAAACCCATTCCTCCACTCAAAGATGAAAATGACGACGATCGGCTCATAATCACCCCTCAGGAGAAAGCAAATGCGATTGGTGAGCATATTGCCAAATCGCACTTGCTTGGCTTCAACATCCAAAGTCCGCTCGAAGTTCAGGTAGAGCAATGCGTACTCAACCTTGATTCCTCCCCTTGTGCCATCCCTCCGGAGGATAGAATCACAGTTGAACAGATTTGCTCAACGCTGAAATGCACCAAAAACATGAAGGCCCCCGGGTTTGACGGAATATTCAACCTAGTATTGAAAAATCTCAGCATGAAGGTTCACTCTCTGCTGGCTGCTGTCTTCAACAGATGCTTGGAACTGCACTACTTTCCAAGTATCTGGAAAACAGCGAAAATCATACCTATCCGCAAACCCGGGAAGGACCCAACGCTAGCTTCAAGCTACAGACCAATCAGCCTCCTTTCAGCGCTGAGCAAATTGTTCGAGAAACTTATTCTCAATCGTTTGCTCAAGCTTGTCGAGGAACACAACATTCTCCTACCGGAACAGTTCAGGTTCAGGAAGGGGCACTCCACAAATCATGAGCTAGTACGGGTGATGAATAACATCCGAAGTAACAAGGCTGTATCCAAGTCTACCGCCATGGCATTATTAGACGTTGAGAAAGCGTTTGATAATGTCTGGCACAATGGGCTTGTATACAAGCTTTGTAACTTCAACTTTCCTTTGCATCTTGTTAAAATCACCCGTAGCTACCTCCAGCAAAGGTCGTTTAAGGTATCGTTGAATGGTTGTCTTTCAGACACATTTTCCATCCCAGCAGGAGTCCCGCAAGGCAGTCTGCTGGGCCCCTTGCTTTACAGCATTTACACTTCCGACATTCCTCCCCTTGGAGACGGTTGCGTGTTTTTCCTGTTCGCAGATGATACCGCAATAGCCGTCAAAGGAAGGATGCCTCGCGAAATAACGAACAAACTTCAACGATGCCTTAACGCCTTTGCTGATTATGCCACCACGTGGAAAATCAAAATCAATGCTTCCAACACACAAACAATCATGTTTCTCCATCGGCAATCACCCAAACTAAAACCGGCTCCCTCTTGTACTGTAATCATGGATGGCACAAGGGTTGAGTGGTCTGCCGAAGTAACCTATCTTGGGATGTTGTTTGACGAAAAGCTCCTATTTTGCTCGCATGTGGAGAAAACCGTAGTCAAGTGTTCCGCCTTGGTTAGGAGTCTGTATCCGCTGATTTGCCGCAGATCCCGCCTCTCAAGGGTGAACAAACTGGCCGTCTACAAACAAATCATAGCACCTGCGATCCTCTACGCAGCTCCGGTGTGGGAATCATGTGCACAGACTCACAGGAACAAAATTCAGGTCGCTCAGAATAGAGTGATGAGGATGGTTCTTGATCGTCCTTTCGACACTAGAATAACAAATTTACATGAAGAGGCAGGCATTGCCAAAATAGATTCCAAAATTAACGAAATTAAGACTAAATTTGCACAAAAATGTAATTTATCAGAACATGCTTTGATAAGCAATTTGTATATAGTAGGTTAGGTGTACATAGTAGTTGTAGGTTAGTTGTAGTTGTAAATAGTAGTTATAAGTAGTCTCCTTTTCCAATTCAAATCAAACCAATCCCACCAAGGTGGTCATACTTTAAAATAGACCTGATAGGACTAGGAACTGTAAATAATAATTAAAATCTCAAATGTACTAAAGTTGAAAAGACGCATCTGTGTCACTTAAAAAATTCATACATGTAAACCACACAATCACAAGAAATAAAGATCATTTAAATGGCAACGAAAAAAAAAAAAATGGCAGCCTTGTTTCCTCGCATTTTTTGCTTAACTTAACTTTTTAATGCTTGGGCATGCTTAGAGCAGGTGTGGACGTCGATTAAACTGTACCTTGTTTCTTTGTGCGGTTTACTTTCCTCCCGACCGTATACGGGTGCGTGACCTCATCGAAACCCATTGCCAATCGGTTTTCTCTGTTCTGGATACCGCCAAAGCAACCAATGAAGTTATTGTGTTTGGTGACTTCAATCTCCCGGGGATTTCATGGAAAAAAAAAACTCGCAACGGCTTCCTCTATCCTGACATGGATCACTCTGTCATCCATTCCTACGCTTCGCTCCTTCTGGACAATTACAGCTCAGCCACTCTTTCTCAAACCAACCATGTTATTAACCAGAACAACCGCAGTTTGGATCTTTGTTTTGTAAGCGCCCACTTATGCGAGGCGCCCACTCCTCTGGTGAGACTGGATCGTCTCACGCATGATTTTAATGTTTCACCTGCCACCGTTTCCTACGATTTTCGCAACGCTGACCATGGTAGGACACCGTTGACATTGAGTCCGCCGCTCAAACTATTTCCAATGTCTTGGCATATATCATTGACAGACACGTTCCGAAAAAGATTCATCATCATACGACCCATCCACCATGGCATACGAGCGAATTTCGTCGACTGAAATCCAGAAAGAGAGTCGCTCTTAGGAAGTTCACCAAGCACCGCACATTATCCCTTCAATGTGACTATGTCAGGATCAATCACGCATACAAACGAGTTGCGAAACGGTGCTTTCTTCAGTATCGACGTGGATTGCAGAGAAAGCTTAAGTCACGTCCCAAGCAGTTTTGGAAGTTTGTCAACGAACAACGCCATGAAGCTAGTCTGCCGTCGTCTACGACACATAATGGTAACGTGGCCTCATCTTCGCACGATATCTGTCAGCTGTTCTCTGAAAAAATTGCTAGTGTCTTCACGGACGAGAGACTGAGTGACGACCATGCCCGACTGGATGCCAGTTACGTACCACTCTCTGGCCAAACCATGAGCAGAATTGACATCAATCCCGAGATGTTTCTCAGGGCTTCCTCGAAACTCAAGTCGTCGTACAATCCGGGTCCTGACGGAATTCCATCGGCGTTCCTCAAAACGCACTTGGACAGTTTGTTGTCTCCACTGCTGCACGTTTTTCAACGGTCTGTGGACGTCGGAGTTTTTCCATCCTGTTGGAAGCTAGCGCACATATTTAAAGTACATAAAAAAGGCAACAAACAGGACGTTGGCAACTACCGTGGCATTACTTCGCTTAGCGCTGTTGCTAAATTGTTCGAACTCGTTGTTATGGAACCGTTACTCGCTCACTGTAAGCCGTATATTAGTATCGACCAGCATGGTTTCATGGCTGGTCGCTCCACTGCCACTAACTTGCTGTGCCTTACTTCCTACATCTCTAACAGTATGTCGGATCGTGCTCAGACGGATGTCATTTATATTGACTTATCTGCTGCCTTCGATAAATTGAATCACCGCATATCAATCGCTTAACTGGACAGGCTTGGTATCCACAGCTGCCTTTTGCAATGGTTTTAGTCGTACCTCACCGATCGCTATCTTACTGTTGTCATTGGTGATTACCAGTCCCGTACGTTCGCTGCCACATCCAGCATACCTCAGGACCGCTGATTTTCCTGATTTATTTCAACGACGTGAATCTGGTAATTGAGGGACCACGATTATCTTACGCAGATGACCTTAAACTCTACCTCCGAATTCACTCAATTGAAGACTGTTGCTTCTTTCAACATCAGCTGAATGCTTTTGCTGATTGGTGTATTCTGAATCGTATGGAGGTTAACCCGTCCAAATGCTCGGTTATCTCTTTTTCGCGCAAGAAACAGACTATTATGTTCAAGTATGTTTTGTTAGGCACTGAAATTGAGTGCGTCAGCCAAATTAAGGACCTGAACGTGATTCTGGATACAAAACTCTCTTTCAAGCAGCACATCTCGCACGCCGTCGACAAAGCTTCCAGAATTCTAGGGTTTATCATCAGGATTGCCAAAAACTTCACGGATATCTACTGCCTTAAATCGTTGTACTGCTCCTTGTCTCGCTCCATATTAGAATACTGCTCGGTTGTCTGGACTCCTCACTACAACAACGGTGTCGAAAGAGTTGAGTCTGTTCAGCGACGGTTCCTGAGATATGCGCTACGTAAACTGCCGTGGACGGATCCCTTCCGATTGCCTAGCTACGAAAGTCGTTTGCAACTGATCCATCTGGAGCACCTGTCGGTCCGAAGAGAGCAAGGGCATTGCTAATTGCGGATATTTTGCAAGGACGCACCGATTGCCCTGTCCTCCTTGAGCAATTTGACATCAATGTTCAACCCCGAGCCCTACGGAATAATTCAATGCTGCGCCTGCCCATACAGCGAACTAGTTATAGCATGTTCGGTGCAATCGGTGGCTTACAGAGACTCTTCAATAGGGTCTCCGCACTGTTTGATTTTGACCTGACTCGCCAGCTGCTTCGCCGGAGGTTTAGTTCGTTTTTTTCTAGATCAGTTTAGTTTGTTTAGTAATGTTCTTTTTTTTTACGAGATGACTATCTATGTACTTAATGATGTTTTGTTTTAGTACTTTTCATGTTTAGTTTAAGTTACATCATTGGGGCAAATAACCCCTGTTGATTTTCAGTCATATAAATAAATAAATAAAACTCCACTCATTAGGTTCTGTAAAACATCTGGCTGCAGCTTATTCTGTACGGAAACCCACTTTTTCTTCATGTCTTCCTCAGATTTGACCTCCTTGGGATGCTTCCGTAGTGCCTGCTTCATAATAGCTCAGTATTTTTCGATGGGCCTTAGTTCCGGTGCGTTGGGGGGTTCATGTCTTTGGGTACGAAAGTGACCCCGTTGGCTTCGTACCACTCCAGGACAGCATTGGAATAGGGGCATGAAGCTAGATCCGGCCAAAAGATCGTAGGGCACTCGTGTTGCTTCAACAGAGGAAGCAGACGCTTCTGTAGACACTCCTTGAGATAATTCTCCCCATTAACAGTCCCGGTAGTCACGAACGGCGCACTCCGTTTGCCACATGAGTAGATCACTTGTCAAATCATGTATTTCTTGGCCAACTTTGAAAGATTCTGCTTCTTCACTTCCTACGGAACATCAAACTAATGCTGGGCGGTGAAGAACAGCAGCCTCGGAAGCTGCCGGAAGTCCACCTTGACGTAAGTCTCATCTTCCATGATAAGATAATGAGGCTACGTCAGCATCTGGGTGTACAGTTTCTGGGCCCGTTACTTTCCCACCGTATTTTGCCGTTCGTCACGATTTGGAGCCTTCTGCACTTTGTACGTATGCAGTCCATCCCGGTCCTTGGCTCTCTGAACGAAAAACTTGGACAGATTTTTTCTTATCCTTGACAGATACGCGTATTCCGTTTCCAATGGGCAGACTTTTTCAGTGCCTTGGACCAATACTCGACTGAAGAAACCCTTGCAACTTACTAAGCAAAGTTAGAGCGATGTGAGTGATTTTCTAATTTCTTCCATAGTAATTTCCATAAAAACTTCAAATCATATGGGCGACCTCTAAATCTCCATTAATATGTACCATTTTTAACCCATGCATATTTTGGGGCAGTGATACGAATTGTAGAGTGGTATATCAGAAATTAATCACTTTTTTTTCAAAATTAAGCGCCCTAATAGAGACCTCCAGAGAATTTATGAAAACTTCTGAGAAATCTAATCTAATCTAATCTAACTCCAACACAGCCAGTTCTTGAAAGCTTTCTGGAAAATGATATATATACATACATCTTTTTTCTTGTCTATTTGATATATGTTTCACATCGAAGATGCGTCACACGGCGCAAATCAAAACGGCCAGGTCTACTGTGCAGCATTTAAGGGACAAGATGATTCAGAAAACAGTGGGCCTGTTTAAGTTGAAGTACGTACGTTCCGATTTTGATAATTATATGATTGGTTAGTCGTTGGAAGCATCAAAGCTAGAAAGATTAAACGATGCTCCATTTTCTTCTGACGGTTGGGCAAAAGAGAAGGACAAAGGGAAAAGGATTATGTGAAATCTATGAACATAAACAATATTTTTGATTTGGTCACTACCCGAGTCTTGTCACTATTATAAAGTCATAATAAGTAACAAGAACTAAAATGTGACCCTTTGATTACTGGAAAATCGTGATTCTCAAGTTTGAAGTTGTCACGACTAAGGTTCGGTGATGGATCTTATACCAGTAACGCACCACAAAAAGGTGATCTCCCAACGTTACTGGTTTGAAAAGATAAAAGTTTACAAAGTGGAACGAACTCACCAAGTTTAGCCAATTGAACCTGAAGGCTGCCTGACATATGTTGATGTAGAAGTCCAAATTGTAGACGAAGCTTGAGAAAGATCAACATGAACTAGTCCGGTTTATGGTAGTTGCGCGGAATTTCTTCAAATAAACAAATGTTCGGATGTATGTAGTCGATTTTTGATATGCATTGGCAAGCATTTTCGTGGCCAATAGTCAGGTTCAACGCTGCGACTCAACGAATGATGGAACTAATGATGGGACGAATGATGGAACTAATGATGGGACGAATGATGAGATGCCTCGTGGTGGTTCTACTTGGCTTCGGAACAGCTTCTCAGTGGCAAATAATAGGGACCTAGAATGAGGAACTAGAAGTTGTATCCTGGGTCTGGTTATGGTCACATCAGCAACCGATTATAGATATAAAAAAAAAACTACTAGGGACAACCCTATGGGGTTGTACGCAATGGTGACGTAGGACTACGTGGTCTTATATAATAAATATTATTTGTTAACTACAGCTTGTGTTTTGTGTGGGAATAGGGATTTGAGCGGGGTTCTCTCTTTTTATACTCTTTAGTATGACGTGCTTGACATGGATGGCCCACAGCGACTCACGAAGAGCTGCTGATTCCGATCCATAGCGGTGTGGCTTCTTCCTCCTTCTATGGATGCTCATGTGGCAGGCAGCCTTTCGTTGTGTATTGGAGAACAACAAACGCCATGTGCCGAAAGCACTGCTGCTGCTGCTGATGCGGACGATCGGACACCACCACACACGGTGATTGGAACTGAATCCGATCAGCGGTTGAGGCCAGCCTTGATAGCTAGCTGCTTGTGGGGAGCCTTTTGTTGTATACTGAAGAACACTACCACTCACCACGCGGTTATTGAATAAATACCGTATGGTGAGACCAGATGGAACTCATCTTTGAAATCTGTCTTAGAGAAATCGCTTTTCACAGGCAATAGTTGGTAATTTTAATTATCATAGCAACAGATGCACATTTGTGGAATTTTCAACAGTGAAATTTTGAAAAATGATTAAGTCTTAAAATTAACAGATGCGTATAAATATTTCTGATCGATTGGTGATAAAATTATTGAAATTGCTCAAGGGGCAGCTGAGATATTAACGTTCAAAATCTTTCATAATTTTGTTACATGCTCCATTTTCGGTTTTCACTAAGTGTACTCCCATATAGAAATCACAGACGTAATCCTACGTCAAAAAAACTCCACGAAAAAAAAACAATCGTCAGGTTCGAACATCAGGTTGAGCATCTAAGATCCGTGGTACGTTACGGGATGTAAGATCTACCACCGATTCCTAGTCCTGACTACTTCAAATTAAGGGAACAGTATTTTTCAGTAATCAAAGGAACACATCTTAGTCCTTGTTACTTTTTATGCCTTGTTGATAGTGATAAGTCCTCGGGTTGCCTGGACCGAGTATGATCTTGAAACAAGGAAAAAATGAGTTACTTAGTCTTCATCTATGTGATTCTTAATCTTCTATTCGTTGTTCCATAGTTTGAAGGGGTTAAGACTAGGGTTCTGATGCATGGTCATTATCGGTGTCATTCCTTAATTTTGTCGCTAAGGAATCCAATTTTGACTGACAAAGGGCGCACCGCCTTTGGAGGGTGTTTCAACACTCCGAAGGGTATAAATAGCGGGACCTTTCAATTAGAGTCGGATCCTTGCGATAAATGCAAGAGTGGCAACTGTAAAAAAACGAATACTTCATCATGTTTCAATGGTGATGGAGTTATGCGACATGCACTAAACTAAGGACACGGGATATACTACAATATTTAGATCAAATTACTGGTCGCAGTGGTGTTATATCCCGAACAGAGAAAAAAATCACCTAGTTGACGATTATGAAGTATTATGAATTATTAAGGTAAGTCACTCTTTATACTTTTGGTAATCGTAAATAAATGATCGATTTTAATCACGTAAGCGCTTTTTTGATCTTGTTTTAGTGACGCCAAATGAAAAAAAATAGAGGAAAGGTAACTCAAATTTTACCACAAAAGCACAGTCAGTTGACTGCAACCAGATGGATGTTCCCTACAAACTATACTAATTCACTGGAGTATAACATGATCACACTAGAATCCACTAGAGATTTGGATTTATCGAAGTTTCAGAATTAAATCTTCAGGAATTACTAAATAAGATCCTCCTGAAACTCCAGGAGAAATTCCCTCTTCTTCAATCTTGAGAACCAAAAAAATGGAGTAGAACGTATATCCACACTAATCATCATTTATATTATCGACTGACACAAAGCTCCAACAAACCCAAACAAAAACATTCCCAGCATATTTACCAATAATTTTGTAATTATGCTACCTAATTGAAATCTGTTTCGCAGGTGTTTGTTACTCTCCAGCCAAACAAAATAGAATTCACTTTCGAAAAATGATGCAAACGGTAGCTGTATGCAATTTGACAGCGGGAATCAATCAGCGCATTCCGGTACACGGTGTGGTACAGCCTACAGCTCCTTGGTATTGTTACAGGTGAGACCCAGTAGAGTAACAGTGCAATCAATCAATGCGCGAGGAGCCCTGGCTCGTGCCCATCCATACACACCGTATGATTGCCACTATCATCGCGCCTGGTCGGGCGTAATTGATAAGCGCAAAAAGGCGGCTAATTATGGGCCCTCCGCTAAACGTTACATGATTTGCAAAGGTGAGGTACTTGCTTTCTGCTGCCCGTCGTGTAACAACACCCCAACCGGGCGGCTCATTAATGATGAATGCTGCTGCTGCTGCTAACAGACCCCAGAGGCCGCAGAGTCAAATGAATGCACGAAATGTGAACCCGATGCCAATGCGATGCAATGGCGATGGTGGTGTGGCGCCCACCCATAATTACCATCATTTGTATGCACTATCACAAGTTGAAAATTGAACTAAAGCAGCAAGGTGGAGGCGAGGGTGTCTATTATTATCAATGATATACATATATTAATTTGTAGCGCTCTGCATAGCATTCCATATGTGTGAATTATGATATTTGATACACATCTGGTTCATAAAGATATCAATGCATTGAATGTGAATGCGGAAGAAAGGAACAGTTGCATTATGTCAGCGATATGCAACGGAATACCGTAATGGTAATAAATAGTGCAATGAGATCAAATTTTAAGGTGCCAGTCCAGCAGCGCGATGGAATAGGATGATTTGCAATTGTTTTTTTTTTTTTCATTTGTGGGTCACCTTCACGCGAAAACCTTCAGTATTGTCCATTTTGCTTTTCGTTAAGTTTTCACCACAACGACACCGGTGGTGTAGTGGTAAGCGTGATTACCTCTCACCCCAAAAGGCCTGGGTTCAATCCGCCGCCGGGATGTTCTGAGGCATAACATCTCTGATCACGCCTTCCTTCGGATGGGAAGTAAAACCGTTGGTCCCCGGTTCATGAGTTGATGGGTCGATAGGTAGGGTCCAGGTGTGGGAGCTGCCTTCCTGGCACGTCGGTAGCATTGGTGCTCAGCACGGAAAACAAGATCGACGGAAAAAACAAACCAAAGGAAAAAAAAGTTTTCACCACAGTTGAGGACAAGCTCAAAAATCCATTTTGGATATAACATCCAAAGATGGAGGAAAACTGATGTGTCAATTTGTGCGACTGGTATTGTTAAATCTAGAAATTTTGTTCCAATATCGAACCGCTACAGCACGGATTCGCAAACCGTCGATTTTATTCGAATTTTAAAAATAACCTACCTCTAATTTTTTAATATTATTGAGAATAAGATACGCTCTTTCAAATGCCGTAACAACACTTTTTTTTGCCGTAACCAGAGATTTTAACATTTGAAAAGGACATATTTACAGTAGAAAAACGTCAATAACTCTTGATCGGCGAAAGATATCGACAAGCTCTGTGGAGCAAAAATTTGCGACTTTAAAAGATCAGAAAGTTATTGACATCTTTGCTGAGAAATTTGACATAAGAAAACTAGAGCAAAACTACTGTTTTGAGAGACACCCTAACTCAATTCAAGAAAACAGCTCTAAATCGGTCAATTTAAGAGATACAAAAAAGTTCTATTGTACAAAGTTGCTTCAAATTAGCTTAGCTATAACTTTGTCCAAAATGTATACCTTAATTTCTTCAAACAAAAAAAAGCTAGATTTTTAATTTCAATGGTAAAAAGAACCACCCTAGAATTCATTGTCATAAAAATGAGGGCCAACTATAAGGAACAACTTTGCAGAAAATACTTAGTCTAAAGTTTCAATTTAGACTTCAAACATATCATTCCACCTAAATCTGCATTCTGGACCACTGTGCAATGGTGGCCATTTACGGCCTAGGAACGTGACACAACTTGGGTGAGCTGCGCACCCAGAGGAAAGAGTGGATCACAGATGAAACCTGGCGGAAGATTGAGGAGCGTAGAGAAGCAAAAGCCGCGATAGAGCGGACGAGAACAAGAGGAGCCCAGAACGAAGCCCGTCAACGGTACTCGGCTCTAGAGAAGGAAGTCAAGCGCTCTTGCAGACGGGACAAGCGAGCGTGGGTGAACTCCCTGGCCGACGAAGGGGAGAAAGCCGCAAACATTGGCGATATACGCCTCCTCTACGATATCTCACGACGCCTGAGTGGAGCAAGAATGAACTCGAGGATGCCAGTGAAGGACACGACTGGACAATTGCTTACCGACCCCACTGACCAGCTGAAACGCTGGTTTGAGCACTTCGAACAACTTCTTCAAGTTTCGACGGCCAACCAGCCATCAACATCTCGACATGATCCGCCTAGGGTGCGGCGCATCACTCGCGTCAATTCCACTTCAGGAGATTTAAGCAGCTATCCGAAGCATGAAATCCAACAAGGCTCCAGGGGTCGATCGCATAGATGGCAGAGATGCTCAAAGCTGACCCCATGCTATCCGCACAAATGTTGCATCAACTATTCTGTAATATCTGGGACACCGCGACTTTTCCGGCCGACTGGATGCAGGGCATCTTAGTGAAGGTCCCAAAGAAGGGGGATCTGACTGTGTGCGACAATTGGCGAGGCGTTATGTTACTGTGTATTGTTCTCAAAGTTCTGTGCAAAGTTATCCTGAATCGGATACAGGAGAAGATCGACGCGACTCTCCGACGGCAGCAGGCAGGATTCCGTGCCGGAAGATCTTGTGTGGACCATATTGTCACGCTCCGCATCATCCTGGAGCAGGTCAATGAATTCCAAGAGTCCCTTTATTTGGTATTCATTGACTAGGAAAAAGCTTTCGACCGTCTCAATCACGACAATCTGTGGGGCGCCCTGAGACGCTAGGGAGTCCCGGATAAAATCGTCAACCTCATCGAAGCGCAGTATGAGGCTTTCACGTGCAGAGTTCTGCATAACGGAGCCTTGTCCGACCCTATCCGGGTAGTCGCTGGTGTGAGACAAGGATGTATACTATCACCGCTACTGTTTCTCATCGTAATCGACGAGATCATGGTAGGTGCAATTGACCGTGTACAGAACCATGGAGCATCTCAACGACTTTGATTTGGCTGATGATGTTGCTCTACTAGCACAACGGCGCTCTGATGTGCAGAGTAAGCTCAATGACCTAGCCGAACGCTCCTCTGCGGCGGGTCTCACCATCAACGTCAACAAGACCAAATCGTTGGATATCAACACGGGCAACCCTTCCAACTTTACTGTAGCGGGGCAAGCAGTGGAGAAGGTCGAAAGTTTCCAATATCTTGGCAGACAAATAGCGTCGGATGGTGGGACCAAGACCGACATAGATGCACGAATCAAGAAGGCTAGGGCTGCCTTTGCGAGTTTACGAAACGTATGGAGATCCAACCAGATAAGTCAACGCACCAAAGTCCGAATTTTCAACTCGAACGTGAAATCTGTGTTGTTATACGCCAGCGAGACGTGGTGTGTATCAGCGGACAACACTCAAAAGCTGCAGGTCTTCATCAACCGATGCCTGCGGTATATAATTTGTGCCTGGTGGCTCACAACTGGATCTCGAATGCCGAGCTCCATCGTCGATGTCATCAGAAGCCGATAGCAACAGAAATTCGAGAGCGAAAGTGGAGGTGGGTCGGCCACCCACTTCGACGGGGCGGAAACGAAATCTGCAGGATGGAAGTCTTTCACGTTGGCCCTTTGCACCGCTGGTGGTGCACAGGACCCTTAAGTAAGTAAGTAAGTAATGTGACATTATTGTTGTTCAAGGAACATTTGTAAAAAAAACTTAATAAACATTTGCTTAGAAAATTTGAAAACGATGTTTCAACCCCTCATGTCGATGATATTCCTAATACTTAGGCGATATCGTTAAGAACCTCTGTGTTGCAAGCTCGCTGATCTCATACACGGCTGTAGGACAGTGTAGCCTCATAAGGAAAGCGGTACCTAAAAAACGAGACGTGTTAGGTAAAAAGTATATTCTAGAGCAGAGATGCCAGATTTGCAGACATGTCTGTGAATTTACAGACATTTATTTTTTTAACAGACATTTTTTTCGTTACAGACATTTACAGACTTTTTAGTTTTTCACAGGTATTTTCAGACTTTTGAAATCAAGGGAAAATTTTAAAATTTATTTCGCTACACTGTTTTACATCTTTAATCAAACTACATGTGCGATGAATTTTGCAACACGCATTATAAATTCGCGCGTTTTCAAATCCACCACACGAACGAGCTGTCATTGTTATAAACCAGTCAATGTGCTGCCATGTTGCATCTAAAACGAACATTTTCCATACGATTTGACGGTTTGTTTGGATACATCAACTCACGTTGGCCGGTCTATAACTTGACTGTCTATAGTCACTGTCACTGCAAAACTCAAATGTGCGGAGCCCAATGTGTGATCAGGATAAATTTCAATAGTGTCATATGGGAGAACAGTTTAAACAAAATGGAATTGGTTTTACTCAAATCGGTTCTGCCAACGTTGAGAAAAGTGAATGAATTTTACTGAATTATTTCACTTTTTTGGCAATTTCTCCGAATCCCACTGTGCGATCTGGATAGAATTCAATAGCGTTCTTGGAAGAACGGTTTAAGGTGATTTCTTGTTGAGTCCCCTAATAAAAAAATACCATAACTGAACGAGAACCCAAATTATAGAACTATTTCACAAATGGTTTGGATGATACCCAGAACACTTTGTTAAGCAAAATAATTATACAAAATTTATTAGGGTTGTAACGTTTTACGTTTATTTGTAAATAGTTTTTCGTTGAAATCTAATTTAATTAACAATTAAATCCTTTTTATGTCAAGTTTGCTAAGAAATGAAATATTTCAACCGTGTAAATAAAATCAGACCATTACTGTGTCGATTTAACAACTTTGCCATATTTACTGTGTCTAGGCTACAACTTCGCCATAAAAGCTCAACTTATAGTGAGCTGTATTATATTGTACATGCTTTCTGGAGGCGCCATGAAGTCCGTCGCCATTCGAAAGGTTTGGCGCAACTCTCGAATAAAGAGAGAGTTTTTAAAAGATGACCTATCTGAATAGGAAAAGGTCGTTAGGAATTTTCCTGCTCGCAAAATTATTCTGACTCATCCATTTCGCTTTCGAATCGGCTGGATAACAGAAGTGCGCGAATTACTTTACGTTCTCGAGTTATATTAAATCAAATTGATTTTGTGCGATAAGTTTCTCTAAAGGTACTAAATAGTAGTGAGTGAGTTTTTATCAACCAGTGGTTTTTTAAACGTTTTCTTTCTTTTTGTACAGTGGACATAAGTCCGTATTAAGTTCCGCGTAGTCTGTTCAGTGCGTTTATTTGTGATATTGTACAAAAAAGGTAATTTTATTGAATTTTGTTAAAATTTAGAATTGTATGAGTAATGTGAGTTCGCGTTGGATTTCCAGCGCGTTGCGCTTTTTTTGTACGGGCTGGATATACGTTCCGTTCGGCTATCGTCAACGCCGGATCGGGTTCCATCTGTGGCATCGCCATCATCGTTCGTGGGAGACGGACATTTCCCGTGACTCGTGCGCCCTGCTAAGGCCCGCCTTTTCGAAGGTAGCTAAACGGAGGTTGGTGAAGTTCGCTAATCTTCGAAGCGAAATATCTTCCGACGGTCGCCAATCATCCGTTGACGAGGTCCCTTCCACTGCAACCCCGTGGACCATTATTTCCGAGAGCTCGGACCGTGTGAGTGCGTCGCCAAAAGCGTGCCGCGGTCCGGATTCAATCCAACGGGAGAGGGGGTTCATTTCATCACGGATGGTCATAGCGGAAACAAAGTACGCGAAGCCGTCCGAAGGTAAGTTGGCCTCTTCTCTTTGCGGAGCGAATCTCCCGGGACAGCACGACTTCTCGTCGTAGCTCAGCTCTCGATTGCCAAATCGGAAGTCTTCCGTCCAGCCGCCACTCCCTCCGCAACTCTAATTCGGCCATACCGCGTACGAGTCACCTTCCGTTGCTGCGCGCCATACTGCAGCACGTGAGCGGCACCATCACGTTTACGCCGCCATCGCTACACCGCCATCATCGAGTCATCGAGCCCTCATCGGTCAGCAGTCATCGATTCATCGTTTCGTCAAGTAAAACCTGCGCAGGTATGTGAGAGCATGTTTAATTCATGGCCATGATTTGCTCTTTCCCGTAAACCCCTCTCAGAAATCCAATGCGAATGAATGCTAGAATATAGTTTAAAGAAAAAGTTGAAGATTAGTTTTTCGAACGTTTTCAATGCTACTCCCTGAATAAAACACACTTACTACGTTACGTTCTGTTTTCTTTCGTTTCCGCTCAGTTGAGTCAGCATTCCTTCGTTCTCTTTCCGTTTCGTTTCGGGGGTGAGTCAGAGTAATACCTTGGTTTATTTATTTGGTCCATGCGCTCCATTCCTGTATTACTGAAGGACTTGGCATTTCCAGAAAGTTAATAGTTTTTTTTTTCATTGCCGTTAGTAACCAACGACCGTTCAAGAGGTCCTCTGAGAGAAAAGTCTCATTTGTCGGGCAAAGCTTTAACACGACCAGTGGTCTCTCTTAATAGAGAGTGGCGCTTAAGCCACTGAGTTAAATCAAAACCTCAGCGAAATTTCACGAACGGTTACAGGGTCCACAAATGACCGATACGTAGGCTATACATTAGAGTGATGCAAAATTTGAAATTTTCACTCCACAATACTTAAACGATTCCAAATCAGATCCTGACTAACCTCTCAAAATTTGAAACCATTTGGTGAGTAACTGAGATGGCACAAACTATTTGAAGTTTGTATGGGAATTGCTATGGTAAAACCAAGATTTTTGTTCATGTCTATCTAATAATTCACCATATCGGTTTGCTTCGAAAACTTTCAACTGTTCTTGTAGGAAATTTTTCCAGCTACAACTTTGCTCAAGACCACTTTTTGATTAAATGCAAGGATCGAAAGTTATCAATGGTTCAATGCGCTGATGTCTTATGATCATGCTCAATCAACTGCTCAGCAGGCAACATTGGTGTTTCTGGGACGTTGAATAGGACACAAAAATCATGGCTTCTATGTCACACTGTAAAATACAGTGTTGCCTACAGAGCAGCTGCTTGATCATGTCATAAGTTTACCAATCTCTTAAATAATTAATAACTTTTTCCTGTCTCGTTTTACATAGAAACAATCTTCAGCAAAGTTGTAGCTGAGAAAATTTTCTATAAGAATGGTTAACAAACTGTTTCGCAGCTTAATATGGAAAAAGACTAGAAGGCAATGAACAAAAAGTTGAGATTTCCCATAGTAGTTTACATGTAAACTTCAAATAGCTTGTGCGAAGTCTGTTTCTTACCAAATGAGTTGTAACTTTGGGAGGCTAATCAGGACCCGATTTGAAACCATTTAAGCACTGTGGAGCGAAAAAGTCAATTTTTGCATCAGTCTACTATACATGCACTTCCACTTCAAATTTTCAATTACACAAATCTCGGAAATCAGTGCTCAATTTCACCTGAAATTGCTACTTCATGAATGCTGCAGTAATGTGATTTGAGATATAGCACGATGCATTTCGGCGCATGTCAGAATCTGTCAATTTCCCGGGAGTACTCGGTACATCTGAAAGAGGCCATTGTGATCATTGGGTCTGAATATGTCCACAATTTATCTTATAGTAAAATTCTAATGTAATTTGAGGTGTCGCATTATGAGTTTTTAAAAATCCATCTTTTTTAAAATTTCCCAGTAAAATCTGGAATTCACATATTTGTTCATATCTGTGGAAACATAATTCCGATCGGGAAAAATTCAATAGCGATCTATGGGGATCTAAAAACATCTTATGAAACTTGTTCCACTCAAATTGGTCCAGCCATCTCTGCGAAAAGTGAGTGAGTCACACTCATACAAACTTACTTACATACATATATACATTAGACTGATGCAAAATTTGAAATATTCGCTCCACACGCTTTAAAATCGGGCCCTGATTAGCCTCCAAAAGTTTAAACTCATTTGATAAGAAACTGACTTGGCACAAACCATTCGAAGTTTATATGGAAATTACTATGGTAAAACCAAACTTTTTGTTCTTTGTCTTCTAGCCTTTTTTCCGTATTGTACTGTTAACATGTTCTGTTGCTATTCTAATGCGAATTTTTATTAGCTACAACTTTGCAGAAAATTGTTTTTCAGCCAAACGTCAAATTAAATAGTTATTAATTGTTTAAGAGATTGATAATCCTATGGCAAGTTTAAGCAACTGCATTGTGGGCAACACTGTATTCTGCAGTGTGACATAGTAGCCATGATTTTTGTCCTCTATTCTACGCGCCATAACCACCAATATTGCCTGCTGAACAGTTGATTGAGCATTATCATAAGACATCAGTGACTTGAATCATTAATTTTTTTTTTCGAGTTCGTTTATTTGTAAGGCTCAATCGCGTTAGCTTTACGGAGCCGATAATTCATTGTTCTTTGTTTGTAACAAAATTCACTTAATTCTATGTCTAGTAGGAGTTGGGCCGAATACTCGCGGCTTACTCGAGGTTAGAGGGGTAAATTGTCGAAGGATAGGAAAAGGGGAGGAACTTGGGGTAGGGTTTCGTTGTCTCATCAGAGCGATGTCGCCAGTATGAATGGTAGTGTGGTTCTAGATTCGTCTGGAGTACGACCGGCTATGGTGACCAGTGGGCGACGATGAGACTCATCGAGACGGGGGGACAAGACAAACAAAAACTAATAAAGAAATACAAAAGACAAACGAATTACATTCTTATACTAGACATTTGCAGAAACACTTAAATCGACTGCATATAGCAGAGATCGCGGGTACCCAACACGTCTCTGATAGGGATATAGGGTTGTCTTCCTTGGGCCTCGAGGGTATTCAAAAGTCGCTCTCTGGCGGTGTCATTATCCGTACATTGCCAAACTGCGTGATCGATGTCATCGTAACCTTTTCCACACCGACAGATGTTACTGTCCACGAGGTTTATTCTATTGAGATGAACATCTAGCGAGTAGTGGTTGGACATAAGTCTACTCATCACGCGAATGAAATCACGACTTAAGCCCAAGCCTTTAAACCACGCTCTCGAAGAAACAATAGGAATAATTGAATGTAACCACCGCCCAAGATTTCCAGTGTCCCAATCGGTTTGCCAACTCGAAAGGGTACTCTGACGCACTAAATGGTAAAATTCATCGTGTGAAATTTGCCTGTCATAAAATTCGCCTTCCTGCGCGCCCACCTTTGCGAGAGAGTCCGCCTTCTCATTGCCTGGGATTGAGCAATGTGAGGGGACCCATACAAAGGTAATCATATATGATCTTTCGACCAGTACACTCATCTGCTCCCTTACCTTTGAAAGGAAATAAGATGAGTGCCTACTTGGTTTCATCGACCGAATAGCCTCAATCGAACTGAGACTATCCGAGAAGATGAAGTAATGGTCTGCGGGCATGTTGGAAATCATCCCCAATGCGAAGTTGATTGCTGCCAGCTCAGCAACATAAACATAACAAGGTTCCTGAAGTTTGGCGCTAGAGTTTTCATTGAAGACACCGAAGCCAGTGGATCCATTGAGACGTGACCCGTCTGTAAAATATCTTTTCACGCAATTGACGTGTTGGTACTTTTCAGTAAAAATACGCGGGATAATAATAGTTCGAAGTTGATCTGGAATCCCGTTAATCACTTGTTTCATGGACAGATCATATTCAATTGAGGAGCTGCGATTGGTGAAGAGAGCACGGTCTGGAGTATAACAAGGAAGACACATATCCAACGATATGTAGTGGTGGTAGATTCTCATAAATCGAGATTATGTGTTCAGCCCAAGAATTTATTCAAAATTTTCAATTATAAGTGTGTTCGTCACTCCGCATTTGATTAGTATTCGGAGAGAGAGCTCCCAGAAACGGTTCTGGAGGGGTTTTACTCCTGCCAGAACCTCGAGACTCATGTTATGCGTTGAGTGCATACAGCCAAGAGCAATGCGCAGACAACGATATTGAATTCGTTCCAATTTTATTAGGTGACATTTTCTTGCCGAGAGAAAGCAGAAAGAGCCGTGCTCTAGAACAGAGAGAATTGTTGTTTTATAAAGCGTTATGAGGTCTCCCGGATGAGCACCCTACCATGTGCCGCAAATTGAACGGAGAAAGTTGATCCTCTGTTGACATTTTTGCTTCAAATACGTAATATGGGTATTCCAAGTGCACTTTGAATCAAACCAGACCCCAAGGTACTTGAAAGACAATGATTAAGTAATGTTTCTGCCCAAAAGATTAAGTTGCATTTGGGCTGGGTACCGCTTTCGAGTTAACACTACCAGTTCCGTTTTCTGCGGCGAGAATTCGATCCCTAGATTCCTAGCCCAAGAAGACAAGTTATCTAAGGAACTTTGCAATGGTCCTTGCAAGTCCACGGCATGTGGACCTCTTACGGAAACCACACCGTCATCTGCAAGTTGTCTTAGCGTTCTGCCAAACAGTTGTCGATATCTTTGACGTAAAAGTTATAAAGAAGAGGGCTGAGACATGAGCCTTGGGGCAGGCCCATGTAGCTAATTCTGGAAGTTGTCAGTTGTCCAAGGGAAAAGTTCATTTGCTTTTCTGACAACAAATTGTACAAGAAATTATTTAAAATTCCAGAAAGTCCACATCTGTGCAGATTGTCTGACAGAATTTCAATGGAAACTGAATCAAAAGCCCCCTTAATGTCCAAGAATACTGAAGCCAATCGCTCCTTGTGCGCAAAGGCCAGTTGAATATCTGTGGAAAGCAGCGCTAGGCAATCGTTTGTTCCTTTGCTATTGCGGAACCCGAACTGTGTATTTGATAGCAATTTCCTAATGCACGAAAGCATCATATGAGTTATGGTCAGACGCTGGTTTGCCAGGTTTTCGAATGGCTATTACTTTGACCTGTCTCCATTCAGGCGGTATAATGTTGTTCTCTAGTAAGGAATTGAATAAGTCTAGCAAGCGTCTTTTAGCGATATCTGGGAGATTTTCCGAAGATTGAATTTAATCATATCGCTTCCCGGTGAGGAGTTGTTCGATGAAAGAAGAGCCATAGAGAATTCCAGCATTGTGAATGGTCTATCCAGAGAGCTGCCGCTCGGAGACGCTTCTCGAAGAATGTGTTGTGCAGGAACTGAGTCCGGACAGACCTTTTTAGCGAAATCGAATATCCATCGGTTGAAGTATTCTTCACTTTCATTAGAAGATGAGCGGTTACGCATGTTGCGAGACACCCTCCACAAGGTGTTCATTGAGGTTTCTCGTGAGAGTTCCTCGATGAAATTGCGCCAATAACTGCGTTTTTTTGCTTTGCTTTGAAAGCATCAGATTTTTCTGCATACAATTTTGTGCATTCTTCGTCCCATCTAGGTGTGGCTGATCTCCTTTTGAAGGGCGCACTTGGAACTTTTCTTTTTTGTGCTTCCAGAGAGCTTTTGTGTATCAAATCGGCGAGGAATCGATATTCTTCCAATGGTGGGAGCGTATCTATTGATTCGATACCGATTGTCACCGCCGTTGCATATTTCGGCCAGTCGATCAAATGTAACTCGAGATGGTTCTGCAGATTGAAGGCCACACTTAATTGAAATGATGATTGGCAAATGATCGCTACCATGGGGAACATTGATAACCTTCCACAGACAATCCAATGATAGTGATCTTGAACACAAAGATATGTCGAGTCGGCTTTCTCGAGCCGGAGGTTTAGCTATACGTATCACTTCACCAGTGTTCAAAATAGTCAAGTTGAAATCGTCACAAAAATCGTAAAAAATTGCCGCTCTATTGTCGTCATATAGATCGCCCCACCCAGTACCATGGGAGTTCATATCACCTAGAAATAATACTGTGGATGGAAGAATCGAAACAAGATTCCAGAGTTGACTACGGCTAATGGAGGTTCTTGGTGGAACATATACTGAAGCCATGCAAAGATTTTTGTTCTTCACATTTATTTGTCAAGCGACGATTTCGACGCCTGATAGAGCAGGAAGGGAAAATGAATCATGAATACTTTTTGTTCCTTACATTAGATCGAAAAGTTGTCTTCTACAAAGTTGTATCTGAGAAATAAGCTCAGCTATAATTTTCTAAAGTAGAGTGAACTGGTGAATTTTGAGATAGATATGAACCGAAGTTATGGTTTCCCCATAGTAATTTCCATATAAACTTCAAATAGTTTGTGCCAAGTCAGGTTCTAACTAAAGGAGTTCAAATTTTGGGAGAATAATCAGGACACAATTTGGAACCGTTTGAGCACTGTGGAGCAAAAATTTAAAATTTTGCATCAGTCTAATATACATTCATACATACACACAAGAGTGATGCAAAATTTAAAATTTTCGCTCCACAGTACTTAAACGATTCCACATCGGATTCTGACTAACCTCTCAAAATTTGAACCCATTTGGAGAGAAACTGAGATGGCACAAACCATTTGAAGTTTGTATGGGAATTACTATGGTAAAATCAAGATTTTTGTTCTTGTCTATCTAATAATTCACCATATCGATCTGCTTCAAAAACTTTCAAATGTACTTGTAGGAAATTTTTCCAGCTACAACTTTGCTCAAGACCACTTTTTGATTAAATGCAAGGATCGAAAGTTATCAATGGTTCAATGCGCTGATGTCTTATGATCATGCTCAATCAACTGCTCAGCAGGCAACATTGGTGTTTCTGGGGCATTGAATAGGACACACAAATCATGGCTACTATGTCACACTGCAAAATACAGTGTTGCCTACAGAGCAGCTGCTTGATCATGTCATAAGTTTACCAATCTCTTAAATAATTAATAACTTTTTCATGTCTCGTTTTACATAGAAACGATTTTGAGCAAAGTTGTAGATGAGAATATTTTCTATAAGAATGGCTATCGAACTGTTTCGCAGCTCAATATGGAAAAAGACTAGAAGGCAATGAACAAAAAGTTGAGATTTCCCATAGTAATTTACATGTAAACTTCAAATGGCTTGTGCGAAGTCTGTTTCCAACCAAATGAGTTGTAACTTTGGGAGGCTAATCAGGACCCGATTTGAAACCATTTAAGCACTGTGGAGCGAAAAAGTCAAATTTTGCATCAGTCTAATACACACATACAGAAACATTTTCCGATCCCGTTGAGATGAGTATATTGATATATGCCATTCGTCTCTCCGGGTTTTGGAACGAAATTGTGTTTTTCAAGTGATATCATAGCCTTTCGGTGGATGCATTCCCAATTCTACTTAGGTTCAAATCGTTAAAAGCAGGTGTTTTGGTCGAACATGACTTTTACAAACATTTCAAATTTCGCATCTATTTCATGACCACCCCAATTACAACTCAATTACAGACATTTTTCGCAGACTTCTGAAACAAAAATCTGGCATCTCTGTTCTAGAGTCTAAATCATAAGTCAATAGAAATCCGTGTTGCACAGTGTAATTATTGCATGTTTCAAAGGCTCTGTCCGTAATATGTATTGTCGAAAATGTACCCATTAAGATATGTTTCATGTACGCTTACCCGCAACACTTCTTGCGCAAAGCACATTACATAATTTAAATGGACATTTACAATCTTATTAATTCAACATAAAAATGTACATTGTTTACCGCATAAACATGGACAACAGCCGCTTTAGTGAAAGAGATAATCTAATGAGCTCACACGAAACACTCCTCCAGCTGCCTGCAGGGATAATGAACGCTATCTCCAATGGCGAGCACTTTTTCCGATCCTTCAACTCCTCTCATTTTCCGAACCGGTTCAAATGATCATCTTACGGCAAAGCGTCAATATAGGAGCAACTCCACTGTGCTGCGCTTCTAATTTCGCCCAAGGGCCGTTTTCTTTGAGCTCCCCCTCGACTTAATTGCCCGACGCCAACAGCCGAAGCACATCGAGTTTGATCCACCATCCAGCCAGATAGTAAATCGCCCTATTTTCACTGATAAAATCGATTGTCCCCGGGTTGGTTGGGTCATGTTTTACTGAGGCCGGTTTATTTTTTGTTGTCGCCTTCCAATGAATGTTGCCTGGACTACCGTCCAGCGATTGGCACAACTGCTGAAAATCGAGCGTGTTTCTTTCAGCAACCGAAATGACACATAAAAGCGACAGCAGTCCAACAGCCAAGCAGTCTAACTACATATAAAAGTCGAGCAACCAGCAGTTAGTTGTAATATCATAATGTTGCACAGCACGATCCACAAAGCATGACGCAGGCGCCCCCTCAGTACCTGTATGTGCGTTAGGTTGGTTGGCCTCCTCAAAAATCATGTTTGAAACGAACCAATCCTGCCGAACAGAAAATTGCTGGACTATGCAAAAGATAGTTAGAACTTTAAAAGCTCGTCCATTACTAAATGTACCATTCGAGCTCGAATGTTGCGAAACCAATTTAGGTGACTGAATCTTATTTTCCGCGCTCTTTAAATTTCCCAACCAGTCTATCGCCAAACCTCCACAAGAGGCCAGGAATATAATGTAGATTTATGCTTAAATTGAGATACAGTCAGGAATCCTTATTGCCGGGGTAACGGGGGCGTGAATAAGGAACCGCGAATAAGGATACCCACAGCTTATGGGATTTTCACTAATGGGGGCTGTAGTGGATTATCTCATTTGTTTCAATACATAAAGCTATACTGTCTTCGACAAAGTTGCTGTACTGGGTTAGACCAACAAGCCTGTGCCATTGGATTCAGGTTAAATTGGGAACTACGCCGCTAGAGGCGCTTCACTTTTATGTTACTTATGACGGGCGCTATAATATATGGATCATATTTGCAACATAGAATATTTCGTGATCCTGACCATATAGAAAGTTACTGTCTTCAGCAAAGTTGTTCAGGTGATCAAGTCCTTTCGGATGGTGGCCATATTAGTTCAGCACTCTCTCACTACGCAGCGCTAGTGTGCATGTGCAATTCCTATATAAACTGTATCTCGAGAGCCTGGCCATATAGAAAGTTGCTGTTTTCAGCAAAGTTGTGCAGGTGATCAAGTCCTTTTGGATGGTGGCCATATTAGTTCAGAACTCTCTCACTACGCAGCGCTAGTGTGCACATGAACTTCCTTAATATGTTATGACTCCAAAACTTATCCATATAAGATGTTGCTGTGCAATGTGAGAACAGGAACTGGAAATCGATGTCAGATGCCATTTTGGAATCCAAGATGGCGGCCATCGGTTCAAGAAAAACTGTCAAATACCGTACAATATGGATATTTTTGGAATGGGGATGACGTGTAGAGGCCGGAAATCGTTGCCAGACGTCATTTTGGAATCCAAGATGGCGGCCATCGGGTCAAGAAAAACTGTCAAATACCCTATAATACGGATATTTTCGGATAGGAGATGACATGTAGAGACCGGAAATCGATGTCAGATGCCATTTTGTAATCCAAGATGGCGGCCATCGGGTCAAGAAAAACTGTCAAATACTCTACAATATGAGTATTTCCGGAAAGGGAACGACGTGTAGAGGCCGAAAATCGATGCCAGATGCCATTTTGAAATTCAAGATTACGGCCATTGGTTCAATAAAAACTGTCAAATACCCTACAATATGAGTATTTCCGGACGTGTAGAGGCCGGAAACCGATACTAGGCGCCATTTTAAAAACCAAGATGGCGGCCATCGGATTTAAGAAAAACTGTCAAATATCCTACAATGTGGGAATTTCCGAAAAGGGACGACGTGTAAAGGTCAGGTATACATTCCAGACGCTATTTTGGGATCCAATATGGCGGCAACATGTTTTCCATAAATAAGGCTTACCAAGCATATTGCGTATAATTTATTGTGTATAGCGTATCATTGAGCAAGATCGCAACATAACGTGGAAAATTCCGCAAAACAATAAAATGCTTTGCTACAGATTTATTCCACATTTTGTTTTCTCTTTCGATAACAAAGAACCAACCAGCGCTGTCATGTTTTATGCATTCTAGTCACTCTCGTTCTTCCACACCGTGAGATGGGTCTCGACTTCCCTTAGCAAATCTTGCATTTTTGCACTCCGTTCAACATTGCTGTCCAATGTGTAGAAACTTTCGACCTCGGATAGTTGATTTAGTTTTAACTCGATTTCTGCCGCACCAGGTGGTGGATGAAAATATCAACTATATTCACTGTAGAGTGGTCCAGGAATAAATCTGTAGTTTACGATAGAAAAAAACAAAACAATTAAAAGCGTTTTATTGTTTTGAGGAATTTTCCACGTTATGTTGCGATCTTGCTCAGTGATACGCTATACACAATAAATTATACGCAATATTCTTGGTAAGCCTTATATATGGAAAACATGTTTTTTTAACTAGTTCGTTTATTTGGAAGGCTCAATCACGTTAGCTTTACGGAGCCGATAGTTTATTGTTCTTTGTTAGTAACAACATTCACTTAATTCTATGTCTAGTAGGAGTTGGGCCGAATACTCGCGGCTTACTCGAGGTAAGAGAGGTACATTGTCGAAGGATAGGATCAGGGGAGGAGCTTGGGGGTAAGGTTTCGTTGTCTCATCAGAGCGTTGTCACCAGTATGAACGGTAGTGCAGGATTCCAAAATAGCGTCTGGAATCTATATCTGGCCTCTACACTTCGTCCATTTTCGGAAATTCCCACATTGTAGTGTATTTGACAGTTTTTTTTTAAACTGATGGCCGCCATCTTGGATTTCAAAATGGCATCTGGCATCGATTTCCAGCCTCTACACGTCGTTTCCTTTCCGGAAATACTCATATTGTAGAGTATTTGACAGTTTTTCTTGACCCGATGGCCACCATCTTGGATCCCAAAATGTCGTCTGGCATCTATTTCCGGCCTCTACACGTCGTCTCCTTCCAAAAATATCCATATTGTAGGGTATTTGACAGTTTTTCTTGAACCTATCGTCGCCATCTTGAATTACAAAATGGCATCTGACATCGATTTCCGGTCTCTACACGTCATCTCCTATCCGAAAATACCCATGTTGTTGGGTATTTGACAGTTTTTCTTGAAACGATGGCAACCATCTTGGATTCCAAAATGGCGTCTGACATCGATTTTCGGCCTCTACACGTCGTTCCCTATCTGGAAATACCCATATGGTAGGGTATTTGACAGTTTTTCTTGACACGATGGTCGCCATCTTGGATTCCAAAATGGCGTCTGGCATCGATTTCTGGCATCTACACGTCGTTCCCTCTCTGGAAATACCCGTATTATAGGGTATTTGACAGTTTCTCTTGACCCGATGGCCGCCATCTTGGATTCCAAAATGACGTCTGGCATCGATTTCCGGCCTCTACACGTCGTCCCCTTTCCAAAAATATCTATATTGTAGGGTATTTGACAGTTTTTCTTGAATCGATGGCCGCCATCTTGGATTCCAAAATGGCATCTGACATCAATTTCCAGCCTCTACACGTCATCTCTTTTCCGGTTCCTGTTCTAACATTGCACAGCAACATCTTATATGGAAAAGTTTGGAGACATTACATATTAAGGAAGTTCATGTGTACACTAGCGCCGCGTAGTGTGAGAGTTCTGAAATAATATGACGATCATCCGAAAGGACTTAGTCACCTGAACAACTTTGCTGAAAACAGCAACTTTCTATATGGCCAGGCTCTCGAAATACAGTTTATATAGGAATTGCACATGCACACTAGCGCTGCGTAGTGAGAGAGTGCTGAACTAATATGGCCACCATCCGAAAGGACTTGATCACCTGAACAACTTTGCTGAAGACAGTAACTTTCTATGTGGTCAGGATCACGAAATATTCTATGTTGGAAATATGATCCATATATTATAGCACCCGTCATAAGTAACATAAAAGTGAAGCGCCTCTAGCGGCGTAGTTCCCAATTTAACCTGAATCCAATGGCACAGGCTTGTTGGTCTAACCCAGTACAGCAACTTTGTCGAAGACAGTATAGCTTTATGTATTGAAACAAATGAGATAATCCACTACAGCCCCCATTAGTGAAAATCCCATAAGCTGTGGGTATCCTTATTCGCGGATAGCCCGGCAATAAGGATCCGGCAATAAGAGATACCGGCAATAAGGAATCCGGCAATAAGGATTCCTGACTGTAATTTCCTCACTCCGAAAGCGAGCATGCGCCAACTCTAGTCAGCCAGCCGCAGTCCGAAGAAAGTCCACAGCAAAGAACAGGAAAGCCACCGACTGCCTACATTGAAGCATAGCGAAAAAAAAAATATACCAATTTCATACTGGTTTGGTAAAGGCTGCCTCACTTCTTACCCACTGAGGCCGGGTTGGCTGGCTGATTGCTCTACATTCGCTTATGCAACGGCTGCGCGGCGCGAAAATTCACAAAACTCTATTCCTGCACACGAGCCGGAACATGCGCCTGCCTGGCTGGGATCATGGAGGCCAGTGCTGCCGGAGGTCGTTCCCTAATATGCTTGTGTGTTGGAAGCAAGGGGAAATGTTATGCGGTCTTTGATAGGCGATAATGCGGGCCGTCATCGGTGGAGAAAAAACGTGACCATTCTTTTGCATGATAATCTATGCAAGGTGGTCAGTACATTTTAATTGCATAACACATAAATTCAGGCATGTTGTAATTATGAATTATTTTGCTTAAATTACCCGGTGTGATCTCTTTTTTTTGCTTGCCACATCTTAAAGATTATCAAATGATGGAAAAGTTCTAGTTCTAAAACCGTTAACCAAGAAAGAAGTTAAAGATTAAATAGATATGCGGCAAAAATAGTAGATATTCAACTCTTATTTGTGAATCGTTAATTTACATCAGGTTCAGAAAATTCAATGTGATTTTTGCAAATTCCAAACTTATACACATCCAACAGGGAAACGTAAAATTCTTTAACAGATTTGCATGAAAAGTATGCAGAATTTGCAATGTTTAATAAACAGATTCTGCAATGTGGTCGCCGGAAGGTTTTTTTTTTAATAATTATGTAATTTTAATGTTAGCCTAATTTTCGAACAAACTTCGGTTCCCCAAATGCATTGCGTCTAGAAAATCATCTCGTAAAGAATTTATACTAAAATATGCATTCTAGATAGCATTCATTGTATATATGCAGAGTATGTAATAAATTCAACCCTATAATAATTGGCGTAGCTAGAAAATTTATCTGGAAAGGGCCTGCATTTTTTGGGTACATTTTTTCTGTGACCAATTATATGACATTGAGGCTTGCTTTTATTTTAATGATGAAACAATACATTTGATTATATTTATTTCATAGCAATGGTTGGGACCTCGATTGGGGGAGCCTTAAAAGCTTACTGAATTTGAACAAGCAATGATCCTTTGTTCATGCTTTTTTAATGAAATCACATAGCGTTCAGATGTCATAAATTTAAGCATCTCAAACTTAAGAAAATGTTCAGAGTTAGGTAATTCCATGAATTTTGTAACTAGCTTGTTTAGATTCTGAATATAAACGGCGCCGGTGGTGTAGTGGTAAGCGTGATTACCTCTCACCCCAGCAGGCCTGGGTTCAATCCCAGTCGGCGCCGTCGGGATGTTCTGAGGCATAACATCTCTGATCACGCCTTCCTTCGGATGGGAAGTAAAGCCGTTGGTCCCCGGTTCATGAGTTGATGGGTCGATAGGTAGGGTCCAGGTGTGGGAGCTGCCTTCCTGGCTGGCACGTCGGTAGCATTGGTGCTCAGCACGGAAAACAAGATCGACGGAAAAAACAAACCAAAAGGAAAAAAAAAAAAAGATTCTGAATATTTCATCATCATGGAGGCGAACCAACCCCAGGCTGAAAGCCTCCTAAATTTGAAACATGGTAAAATGCACACAGAATAAATTTCATACGTTTAGGACTTAAACAAGTTCAAGATTAAGACTTTAAAATTTCGAAAAATTTTGATGATCGCAGTGTGCTGTGCTCGCGAACGGAAAAGTTTTTTTGGTCGCTGTTTTTTCGTTGACTTCTGTCATTTTTTTCATATATTTTTGCATTTTTTTTTATTAATATCTAAAGCTATACAATAGGAAGTTAGTACCTTTGAATAGAACTTTTGATGTGTGCTGCTGCGAAAAAAACATCTACAAACAAGAGGAGAAGGAAGATGGCGACCATAATGTCTTGCGTCAGGATCTGTAGACACATAATTTGGTGAGATCTTTTTATATTAAATATTTTACTGACCATGGATATTCACAATCGTGTTTTACATCATGCTTTATTAAATACGCGCTGGATTCAAAGCATTGATCTGAATCGGAACTGTAGACATGTGGAGCTTATGGCTCCTGAAAGTGACTTCGGAATTGGTATGAACTATCAAACATTTTAAAATTGGTTTCTGGATCAACAGTAGAGCTATAACCTTCTAATTCCCGGACTAAAGCTGCTTTCAATTATCTCTTATATGATAATTTCAAGTATATTTCTTCCATAATACCCCATGCAAGAAATGTTGCATACAATATTTGGAATGTAAACTTGTATGATACATGACGCTCCTTTTATGTGCATCATAGTAATAGAAATTCACATTACTTTTTTCAACTGTGTATGTTAAGAACCATTTTCAACCAACTTGGCCAAATTCAAGAACGGTTACTCTCAAGGAAATGATCAAAATGTGTTTTGGAATAAAATTCAGCATTAGACATTTTTATTGCACTCAATTCTGTAACGCGGCTTTTTTTTATTTCGTCTCTATTTTTAATCGTGTAATCTTAAATTGCTACCAAGTGTAATGCAACATGTTTCAAAACATAAAAAAAAACCAAGAATAATATGATGGAATTAAAAAATGTGTACCCATCCTGCATAAGAGCAAAATAAAAAAATTAAATAGCGTAAAAACTTTAGACAATGCCACATTGGAAGAAAAAAAAAGTATCTGCTTTTATACATTATCTGAAAGCTCTTTTCTGAGTTTTCTGAGCACAACGATATTTTGTTCGATCCCACAAACTTTTATCTCGAGTTTAAATCAAGATTTAATGCAAGATAATAACTTCACTGTTTGACACTCAACTATCAAATTGACAGTTCGTTCCCATACTAAGTCCCACCGAGGGGCGCTAAGATGGTGATTTTTTGGAATGTAATCGCTCTATTTAAAATGGATCACATCATTCGAGCAGTTTAAAATGACGTTTCCTACCACTCGAACTTTAACATGGAACAATATTTTGGTATGTTTTCTTCTACAACCTCGGGAAAATAGGGTCTTATATGTAATATGCTTGAAAAATCTGGAATTTATTGTTTTGTTTCCGTAAAATCGCTGATAGAAGATCATCCCAAAACTGCTCGACAATTTGATTAATTGTTAGAAGACACGGTTTTTCGAAAGTGCCGTCAACGCCAATTGAATTAGAGTGTGAGCGCCGGAATGATGATTTGCGGTAGTGGAAGAAGGGCTCTTCGCAATGCGCCGTGGTATGAGAGGTCCCTTTTGTTCCCCCGTTGTTTGGATGGAAGATGGACTTTGACGGTCTTTGTCATGAAGCAGGATCTAAACTCCATTGATGATGATGATATTAAACTTCTTTCGGTTGCTCTGTTACAGTCAACTCTCCATAACTCTATGATTCCTTCAATATCAATGTATAAATTTCTTTATTATATATGAAATTTATTAAATTCATGTTGATCTTCGTCAAGGTTCGTCCACAATTTGGACTTCTACATCAACACATGTCATGCAGCTAAACTTCGTGAGCTCGTTCCATTTGGTAAATTTTTATCTTTTCAAACCAGTAACGTTGGGAGATCACCTTTTTGTGGTGCGTTACTGGTATAAGTTCTACCACCGAACTCTAGCCGTGACAAATTCAAACTAGGGAATCAGGATTTTCCAATTATCAAAGGATAACATTTTATTCCTTGTTACTTTTTATGACTTGATAATAGTGACAAGACTCGGGTAGTGACCATCGCGCCGTTATGCAATTGTATATTGTATATTTCAAATCAAATAGATTGTTTATGTTCATAGATTTCACATAATCCTTTTCCCTTTGTCCTTCTCCTTTTCCTTTCCCTCTTCTCTTTTCAGAATGCGAGTAATGGCGCTATAGCCATAAGTCATTAAAGGCTAGGACAAGAGTTAGTGCTCATGTCCCAATCGTCAGAAGAAAATGGAGCATCACTTAACCTTTCTAGCTTTGGTGCTTCCAACTACCAACCAATCATATAATTACCAAAATCGGAACGTACGGTACGAGATGTCCACGTTTCATCCATTTATAGGATTCTGAAGCATCGTGTTTAAGTCTTCGATTTAAACAGGCCCGATGTTTTCTGAATCATCTTACCCCTTAAATGCTGCACAGTAGGCCTAGCCGTTTTGATATGTGTGACGCATCTTCAATGTGAAACATATATCAAATAGACAAGAAAAATGATGTAGGTATATATCATTTTCCAGGATGTTTTCAAGAGCTGGATGTGTTGGTGTTAGATTAGATTAGATTAGATTAGATTAGATTAGATTAAAAATTTCGAAAAAAATTTAAAAGTCTGGTTATTAGTCATTATTCTGATATTTGACGATAAAATAAAGTAATGAAGTATTTATTCAGAACATTTTTTTATTCGATGCATCGGACTAACTAACATTGTGAGTCAATCAAGATTTAACTTTAACTTTCACAAAAGCATTTGGATTTCTTTAATTTCTAAAGAAGTTAGTTTTGGTTATACCCATTTGGAACCAATTAATTATTTACACGAGCTTTTTCAGTGTTCTTGATTTTTTTATGTGCAATGGCATTCAAACTATCCTGCAGCAATAGTGTATTACTGAATTATAAGTGGGGATGGGTGGCATTCACTAGCCCGAGAATACCCTCCACATGCAAGCCTCTTCACCAACCATACATCAGTACACATTTATCGAGTCAGTAATTTTTATCGAGTTTTTGAATTGCGGAACTCTTCGGTAAAATTTGAAAAATCTGTGAAAAATTCAAAGTTGAGAAAATGTGTTACGAAAATTTACAGACTAACTTCTGTTAACCCCGTGTAATGATGAAAAATAAAAAAATTCGATTTTATCCAACCTTTACGAATAACAGTCATTTGAATTTTTACCGAGTCAGTAATCCAAAAGTCCAGTAAAATACTAACTCCTGTAAAAAGTCTAAGTGTGTATACAGAAGCAGCGGAGCTTCATATTCCTCCATCGAAACAGCACCGCAGCTGAGCTGCGAGCCAGGCGAGTAAGAGAGGTGCCACAGTCGGAAGAAGTGTTAGTTTGTTTACTAAAATGAATCGCCCATTTTGTTATGGCAAGTTTTGCTATAAGAAATGCTCCTTGTGTTTATTAGCGAAATTCACATCAAAGATTGATTAATTGCGTAGGAAATCAGTTTGGCACGGCATTTGTGACCAGCATACACCTTCCGGTCGTATGAAACAGGTCAAACACTGTCCAAATCCGCAGATAAAATTTTTTGTTTTGAATTTCTGTATAGCAAAATAGTGAACTTTTCGTGAACATTAACGGCAAAGAACTCATCAACACTGGGAGACCGTGAGTTCCTGCCCACCTGTCATCTCCCATCTCGAGCTGCGAGTGCTATGAAATAAAAAGGACATCGACTTATTACCACTACCTACTTCTCTCCCAGTTTTTTTGGTACTTTCAACATACTTTTCAATTTTAATGTATGATAATTAACTTTAATCGAGTTCTTTTTCAAAGCTTAATTAAGACTTTAATCTTTCATTTGGTATGTTAAAATCAGAAAACCACATTAAGATTAAAAAAATATAGCTAACCAAAGTTGGCAATACAGAAAAACATAAAATGTTGAATAACTCACTTAGCAGTCATTTCCGACCCTATGTTTCATGGGGATTTTTTCATAACTTTAGGAGCCCTATCTACCCTGAAAATATGTAAAACCCGGAACCAAACACCCTGTATTGTTGTATCGAAGGAACTATAGATTGAAAAAAAAAACAAGCCAACTAATTGTAACATGGCGGTGGCATAAAAGTTGATTTTCATTGGTCATTTAAGAAAAAGTTGTTTTGCTTTCAAGAAATCCTTAACAAATTCATAAGGTTTTAAAATGGATTTTATGAAGAAAACTTGCAGACTGAATTGTATTTATCTAAAGCCATTTTGCTTGATCCTAACCCGTTCAGATTTATGGCAGCATTTATGGAGGCAAAGTTGCCTGCAAAAAGTTAAACGTCAAAGTTTGTTTATCTTTCGATAGTTGCGCTGTGGGTTCTTCCAGGTGGTTTTCTCTCGATAGATTGGGAGCAGTTACTCAGACAGTTTGCGTTACTGTTTTACAACATTTCGCATTTCGAACAGCTGAAAGCGCAATCGTTCCCGAAAAAGATCCCCTTCTTCCGGATGGTTCCAGAAGTGCACCATCCAACGGCAGGGATGTACGCTTGAATGAAATTTTCGAAGAGTTGATTCTTTCACCGAATAAAATCGCTGCTATGGATCGGAAACCATTCTCCGCTAACTAACAGTTTCAGTGGTTTGCTGTCGGTTGTTATTTCGTTACGTTGTTACAGTCGTTGATGGTGTGCTGGTTTTTCTAAAGAAGTAAATTTTGCTGAAATGGACTTGAATTTTACAACCTACTTCGTCTATCCTTCGAGATTTCCTTGTTATAAATTTAGCTTTTTTATCTATGAGGAACCATCTTTTAAGCTCAATTTGTAAACAGAGTAATTGGGGAGTTTATGATGCACTTTAAAAAACCTAAAAAGCAACAATAAATGCTTTTTGCTCTAATGCAAAACCTAATGGTTTTATGGTTGCTTTTATAATGACAGAACACGTTTATAAAGTATTTTATCAAGCCATTAATAAACAATTGCTAATGACGTTTATGCTTGAATTACAGAGCAGTTTTAAGGAGGGATTGAGAACTTTTTTAAATTTATTTTTAAAACAAGACAGTTTTTAACTTTCTTGCCAGACTATAAAAGGTTTTTAAAACAGCAAAAATGTGAATTACTAAGCAGCAATGTTTTATACTTTGAAATGCTGTATTTATACTAAATGGATTGTTCATTGCCGTTATAAAACCATCATAAATCAGAGTGGATGCCAAATGGTTACTGAATTGCTACTTGGGATGGCTTCCCAGTGCATTTATAATAATTGTTCTTATTAAATGTGAGTTTCCAGAATCCGATTCAGATGCTAAAACACTAAAACAAAAGTGTTTTCAGCAGAAACGCCAAAAAAGATGTCTTAAATGCGCAGGTTTTTTTTTTTTGTTATGAAAAACACATCATGGCAATTATTTGAGTCTCATGATGATAAAAACTGTTCATTAATGAAAGTAGACACCTGTTTCTCAAAGACAAATATTTATTTTCAAACAAATTCATAAGCTTACTTTAAATACATGGAAATCAACATGCATATCTCGAGTAACATTGGAAATAGGCCTATGTCCAAAACGTAAACAAATCGGGTTTTGATACCATTCTTTAGCAACGCTTGATAGCTACTAATCGTGTGGGAAAGTTCCGCAAAATCGAGAAAAATCATTAAAAATAACTCGATTTTCTAAACGGCCGATCAACGAAATTTTTCGATTCATTAATAGGCCCGCACGCTAAAACGGCCAACCATTCATTTATTTCATTTCGTTGATAGGCCTAGTGACGTAGAGGGCCGATGATTGAAAAATTTCAAACCAAAGCTAGGCCCTACTGCTTGAGACAGGGCCGATGATTGGTTTTGAATTTATTTGACGTTGCGAAAAGGCTTAGCAAAGGGCGTACCATTTCTGATGGCAAGCAAAACGGCTTAAAAAAAGAGCCTATCCATTGAAAGATTCTCATATATTATTATTGAAAGTTTTTCGCATAGTTTGGATGTTGTATACTGATATACAGTTACTATTGTTATTGTGGACAATATTCATGACTAAAATACTGTTTTCTTAAATATGAATTTAAGAGTGGCGGAAAAGTTTAAAATTCATTTGCTGGTTTGTTTACGTATTGGATATAGGCCAATTTCAAATGTTACTCTAGATATGACCAATTTCACGTGAGTTTGAATTGATCAAAACAATGATGCTTTCGGTAGATGGGTAGAACCCGTTTTTTGATGCATTCTTTTCTGTAATTTTCACCATTGATTGTGCCCGTTCTGAAAAACGAAGAACTCTTCAAGACACATGAGCAAATGGCTTGCCACACATAAAACCTTTTTTTTCAAATTTTTCGGTTCGGATGTATCGCACATCATCAGGCACATCTGTCCTCCGCTGAGCGTTGAAAAATTACGTGTACGATTTTTAATAAGAGACGCGCGAAGACTGAAGCCAAAAGTTCCAATCGAACCGTCAAACGCGGTTCCAATCGAGCAATGTAAATAAACACGAGCGCTTGGCGAGGAAAGCGTGAAGAGTATTGAGATTGCGGATGAAATTTAATTTTTGAGATTTAAATAATTATAATTAAGTTTGCTAATGAAAAGTGCTATTGGATGCTCTTTGACTTTTGGAATACAAATTAAAAAAAAAATACAAAACCGCCGATCGACTGTCAAGTTTTTAATCACTGGATTTGTATGGCTGAAGAATACAAAGTCCGAACATTTTGAACCTATCATCTAGTTATACATAGCATCATCAAGGTAGCTAAGCGGGCTGGAATATTATTGTTAATCACCAGCTGTATTCTCATTATGTTCTTACGAAATATGCGCTCCAGTGCAACGAAAAACATATACACAGGCCCTTTAACGTTGAACAAGGCGTTTCCGGTGCAATCTGTCAAGATCAGTGGTGGCACGAGTCCTGGAGTTTAACATTTTTTCCTTAACATTTGAGACTTTTTGCGATAACCATTTTGACGACACACAAAAACAAACTGGCAAGCGGCAAAAATGTCATGACATTTCTAAACTGTTTTCTGCCAGCGACAGAACATTTTCGCACAAAGAAGCAGACAAGACCGGTGGCGCGCGCGACATAAATTTATGTCGTGTAGAATTTTGCTGATTTCTGGCTAATTACTGCATTTATTTGATGTTTATTGCATGGAATTAAAAGATAAGAATGAAGACTGACCACTCATAAGCATTGATGTTAAAATTATGCGTAAATAAGGGAGTTGGTAATTTACTGTCACACGCAAGCCTGCAGCTCAAATTTCATTACAATAAACTGTTTGGAAAAATCAGGCTGCGAGATTTTATTTATTCTCTATCTCCGCTGTTCGCTTGGAATGTAGTTATAAACGGCCGCCCGTGTGCTGGCTGTTTTGTTTCGCTCTGGACGATGGTTTTTCAAAAAATGTACTGTTGCCACCTCTGGTCAAGATAACGAATTTGTGGAAAAATGTCTAAAAAGGAATTTTTCGATTACTTTTTAAAGGGACGTATCTGTTTTTGCAAACAATGCATTTGATCGTCGGTTTGGCGATTTTGTTAGCATGCGTAGACGAGCTAAGAGCTACCTCCGGTCTTCAAAGAACATTGAATTTTTAAATATTTGGAGATCATCAGAACTTGATCCTGAAGTCTTGGAAGAATATCTAGAGAACTTTACTGATATCTTTTTCTATATGGAGATCTTTTGAATATTTCCTGCTGTCTAGGAAGGATGACTGAAAGAATATCCTGTAACTTATGCAACGTTTCCTGTAGACGCGCTTGAGTTTTATTAAATTTAATCAACTTCTACGAAATTCCCTGAATTTATTCCAAATTCCATATTTTGTCAATCTATCTTAATTCTACGGAGATCTCTGAATATCTTTGCACTTCTAGAAATGCACCTATCATCTAAAAATATTCTTGAACATCTGGAAAGTTCCTTGAAATTTAACGAGCTTTTTCGAATTAAGATCTCTGACAAACTGTAACGAAGTTCGTTACACTGAAACGAGGATCCCTGATGTTTCTAGAAGTATATTGAACTATTAAATTTCCTGAAACTACACTTAAATGAAGTTTTGCGCTACGAAATTCGCAAAACTTCTACAAAGTTGCTGTACTTCTACGTTTCTCGATGATTTTCCGCGAAGTTCCACGAACGAAATTTCTTATATTTGTTCGTAATTTCCACAACTATTCCAAGACCATAAGGCTTTAAAAAAGTGACTTGAAATTATAAAGAGGTTCCCGATCAATAACGAGCTTTCCTGAAATAAAATAATGCTCCCTTAACTTCTACGAAGCTTCTCAAATTTCAAACAAATTATCCACTTCTACGCAGTTTTCAGAACTTTTCCAAGTTCCTTGTTTCTACGAACTTGTCTGTAGTTCTAAAAATTTCTGATAAGTTTCCTCAATTTCTACGATGTCCTTGAAGTTTTACGAAGTTCCCAGAAGTTAAAGAAAAATCCCTGGGCTCATTACCAATTTGTAGAGCCTGTAGACGGCTTATTATGCTATCGATTAAATATCGATATAATTTATCAAAATTGCGTCTTCTAGTCCAGAACGTAAGATGTAAGGACTTTAAAACGATTAATAACATCGAACTTGACAAAATACCGGTGAATAAAACAAAAACTCCAAAAATTCTGGGGGGGGCTACATAATTCTGCATGGGGTAGTAGCTACGCCAATGCCTACAGTGTGTGTAAGCGAAATTTGTTTTGCGTGGCAGAAACCCCAATTTAATCAAATGAAATGAATACTGAAAATACAATCCGGCACAAATATTCAACACCCTGCGAGGTTGCAGATACGAAACAGCATAAATGAAGAGCACCATAACCTTGAACATACAACACCACTTGATTTGCACATGTACCACTCAGCCACCGCGTGTGAATGCAATGAACCGCGAACGAATGACCAGCGTAAAAAGTAACTACAAGAATTTCCGCTAGAGGGCCGAGTATGTCTTGTGCATAACGAAAGGCGTAGGGTACATAAAAAGAGTTTATACAGTGCGCATCAGGACAATAGAGCCACCTTAAATCTGATTTTCATCATAAACATTGTATCTCTGTTGAGCTATCGTTATAAAATTTTCATGATTTATGAAATAACCAAAATTTCATCGATCTTCGGAATTACACGAAATCTATCTTCTATCTATCTATATATATAAAAATGAATTTCTGTCTGTCTGTCTGTCTGTCTGTCTGTCTGACCCTTATAGACTCGAAAACTACTGAACCGATTGGCGTGAAAATTTGTATACAGGGGTTTTTGGGGCCGTGGAAGGTTCTTATGATGGTTCGAGACCCCTCCCCCTTCTGTAAGGGGGGGCTCCCATACAAATGAAACAGAAATTTCTGCATAACTCGAGAACTAATCAAGCAAATGGAACCAAATTAGGCATGTGGGGGCGAGTGTGGGGGTATAAGGAGATAATCATAGGGGGTAGCCCCTTATATAATAGGGGGGGGGGGGCTACGTACAATATAGCATGCTTTTTTTTTAAATCGGCGCATAAACTCAAGCTAATATTGAATCCCGAGCAAGACCGGGCACACTCAGCTAGTATTAAAATAAAACTCCTTAGGTATTGGCAAATATCAGGGTGGCAAGTGAACCAGGAAAACCGGGAAAATGTCGGGATTTTATTTTCATCAGGAAAAAGTCGGGTACCAGGAAAATAATTATGTTTCTATGATTTAAATAGCTTCTGGATTTCACATCGGTGATAATGGTAAAAGCACAAAACGTACATCGTGATTTTTTCTTATAAAGACTGACTAAAAGCAAATTCGTACGCACAAAAAGACCTGTAATTCGTGATTCAATAAATTTAAAAAGTCCATTAATGGTTGCTTTACAGTACTTTTATTAAAACTTCGAATTACAGCTTTAGATGGTTACATTTCACCAGTTGAAACGAAATCTCGAATCTTCCTCTTCATCAGCGCCCGCACAGTGGGAAACGGACCCGGAATCAGCGCATTTCTTTCATGTTGCCCGCATTTGCTGGATGCCTTTGACTGCCCCGCCGCTTCGTCGAAGTTGCTGAGTCCAGTCACGATGTTAAACTTCTTTAACCGGGAAGCTGCTTAAAATCGAGTTTGACGTATGTTTCGTCATTGATCAAAGTGCAGCCCTTGTGTCAACACACGGTCGTACAAGAGCCTTGCACGCTTTTTGGCCACGGAATTCTGCTTCATGTGCCGGTTCGGATGTTTACTGGTTTTGTGCGACTTGTATCCTTCCCTGGAAAGGATGTTCCGCACCGTTTGAAAGTTGGCGTTGTACCTTCTGACTGATCGGGGTTGGCTTTAACGCACTTAAACACTTTGCTGCGCAGTTGACGATCCCTGGTTCCAGTTTTTTCGCAGGTCCGCTGATTACTTTCCACACTAAGGGTTTCCTTGTTGGTTTTGAGCACTCGAGAAACTGTTGTTTTCGGCATCTTCAGCACTTTAGTTGTTTGTGAACAATATTTTTTCTTCTTTCGATTTCCAAACTTGCAGCAGTTTTTCTCTATAGAAGTGTAAACAAACCACTGTCAAAGTGAAGCAATGAAATTGGGTTGTTAGCGGAACGCTTTAAATAAAACAGATTTAGACTACAATGTGCAGTCTTCTTCAATGTCATTCCCACTAAAGAACTTATCAAAACCTAACCTGCCTACGTACTCATTGTAGTATCGGTGTTCAGATACTTACAGACAATAATGTATATCAGAGAAAGTGTGTCACTAATACAAATGTATAGGTACTGATGGAAATTGATGAATAAAGAGAAGTTGAGTTGAGTACGGTCTACCAAGCAAGACGGTTGTGTTCTTAATGTGGTTACGCGATATCCGACATAACATTTTGGCGACGGGATATAAAAAAAAAAAAAAACAACTCGGTTGCCCCGTGGAGAGTGTTTGAATGATTCAGAGCTTAGTGAATAATAACCGTGGTGTAATAAATCACAAGGTAAGAGGAAAAAGCGAATAATTGCTTTTGAAAAAAAAAAAATACCCAGCAATCATTGATTTCAAAATGGCCGTTTCATGGTGAGGAAAATGTATGGATGGAAGAGGTCAAACAGCAGCAGAAAAAAATGCTATCTGAGAAGATTAAAACTATGAAAAAAAAATAGATATGTGAATGTGAGATATCATGAATCTTTGGAATTGCAGTTGTATGGAATGTCCAGCTGAATGGAGAAAGTTTTATGGCGCAGTTTGAGATCTGCAACTGTGTGCGAAGATATTGTTCAGAATAATATTGGGCAGTGTGAAAAGGCAACTGTGTGCATATAAAAGAAATCACAACTGTGTGTGAAAAATAATGAAACGTAGCAACTGTGTGGAATGCTTTGATACCGCAACTGTGTGCGGGGAAGACAGAAGCTGCAACTGTGTGCAGAGGGTTTTGTCGCAACTGTGTGCGAAAAAGAGTGAAGCTGCAACTGTGTGCAGGGGTGATTTGTCGTAACTGTGTGCGAGAAGGAAAAATTTATGATAAGCTCCAGTACCTGTTGAAAAATGATATCATAGAAAAAGTGAATGGACCATCACCGTGGGTATCACCAGTTGTTCCCGTTGTTAAAGCGACTGGAGATATCAGGTTGTGCATCGATATGAGAAGGGCGAATCAAGCTGTGATGCGAGAGACACATCCACTTCCAATAATCGAAGAGCTGCTGGCAAGTGTAGACGGTGCAGTGAAATTTTCGAAACTCGATGTTAAGGATGCATATCATCAGGTGGAACTGTCAGAGAATTCCAGAGTTATTACTACATTCCTGACTAAGTATGGATTGTTTAGGTAAACTGAAATGACTTGTGTAGTAATCTGAAAAGGAAATAAACTAACATTAACTATTATCCCATATTTATTAATTTTCTTCTCATAACATAGATACAAGCGATTAATGTTTGGGGTAAGTTGTGCGCCGGAAATTTTTCAGAAAGTTATGGAAACTATAGTTGCTGGGCTGGAAGGAGTAATAGTCTATTTGGATGACGTAGTGGTTTCAGGGCGTACCCAAACAGAGCATGATATTCGATTGGAGGCACTGTTAACTCGATTGAAAGAGTACAACGTTCTGTTGAATAGAGATAAATGTCAGGTCAACGTTTCGAATCTTGATTTCTTAGGACATACTCTTTCAATTAACGGAGTCAGGCCAGTGGAAAGCCGAGTGTCGGCTGTAAAGCAATTTAGAGAACCAGTAAATGCTGCGGAATTAAGAAGCTTCCTAGGTCTGGTTACATACGTTGGACGGTTTATTCCTCACTTGGCAACAAAAACTGATTCGTTGAGAATGCTTCTACGTAAAGGAAGGAAGTTTGAATGGACGCTGACTCAACAAACTGCTTTTGACTCAATAAAGGAAGCAGTTTTCCAGATCAAGAATCTTGGTTTTTTCGATCCTAAAGATGCTACTATTCTAGTCGCAGATGCAAGTCCATCAGGATTGGGTGCCGTGTTGATGCAGGAGGATTTGTTGAAAAGACATAGGGTTATAGCTTACCCGAGTAAATCTCTCACGGACTTAGAACGGAAATATTTTCATACGGAGAAGGAAACGTTGGCTAGTATGGCAGCTCCTACAGCGGTAACGTTAACAGAAATTCAAACAGAAACTTCAAAAGATGCGGTAATTAACGATGTATACCGAGCTCTTGAGGAAAATGATTGGTCAGGGGCTGCAAAATACTTTAAGCCATATGCACTTGAACTTTGTCGATCAGTAGAAATATTACTGCGGGGAGAACGAATTGTAATTCCCAAGTCATTATACAACAGGATATTAGAGCTAGCACACGAAGGCCACCCTGGAATTGTCGTAATGAAGAGGCGTTTGAGGCAAAAGGTCTGGTGGCCTGGAATGGATAAGGAAGTGGAAAGATTTGTCAAAAGTTGCAAAGAATGTATCTTGGTATCAGCACAAGATCCTCCAGAGCCTCTGAAACGTACCACCATGCCAGATAAGCCTTGGACTCATATTGCGGCTGATTTTATGGGGCCATTACCGTCCGGCCATAATCTATTGGTGTTAGTAGATTATTTCAGCCGCTTTATTGAAGTGATCATCATGAGGGAAATAACTGCAAAATTGACCGTCCAGGCTCTACATGAAACTTTCTGCAGATATGGAATACCAGAGACAATGCGAACAGATAATGGACCACAATTTGTAAGTGGATTATTAAGCCAATTCTGCACGGAACATGGAATACGACTTGTGCGAACCACTCCATACTGGCCTCAAGCTAATGGAGAGGTAGAGAGAGCTAATAGAGCTCTTAAAAAACGATTGCAAATAAGTCAAGAATCTACGAAAGCAGACTGGAGAT